>NC_054827.1:97804050-98108187 GCF_018345385.1 Vulpes lagopus | reverse complement strand
CAAATGACTAGGTTGTATACCTGAAACTAATGTAACATTATGTGTCAACTGTATTCAGATTTTAAAAACTGCATTTAAATTGAAAACAAAAAAGGATGCTCACTGAATTAGGGAGAAAAATTCATAAACACCATGAGAATTGCAACAAAAAGATGAAGACCTAAGAAGATACTGAACAGAAATTACAGAGCTGTTGAACACAATAACTGAACCAAAACACCCCAGAGGGGTTCAACAATAGACTAGATGAAAAAGAAGAATCAGTCAATTTCAAGACAGGGGAATAAAACCACCCAAATCAAAATAGCAAAAAGACAAAGGATGAAAAAATGTGAGGGCAGCTTAAAGGACTTACTGGATAACATCAAATGGACTGTTTGCAACATAGGGCCCCCAGGAGAAAAGAAAGGGGGAGAAATCTTATTAGAAGAAATAATATCTGAAAACTTCCCTAACCTGTGGAAGGAAACAGGACATCCAGATCCAGGAAGCTCAGAATTCCCAACAAGGGGAACCCAAAGAAACCCACACCAAGACACATTATAATTAAAAATATCAAAAGTTAAAGACAAAGAGAGAATATTAAAAGTGGCAAAAGAAAAACAACTTACTACAGACAAGGAAGCCCCATAAGGCTATCAGCAGACCTTTCAGCAGAAACTGTACAGGCCAGGAGAGAGTGACACTATATATTCAAAGTGCTGAAAGAAAAAAAAAACCTTTCAATCAAGAATACTGTACACTGTAAAGTTATCATTCAGAAGTAGAGAAGAAATAAAAAATTTCCCAGACAATCAAAAGCTAAAGAAGTTTATCACCACTAAATTAGCTTTAGAAGAAATGTTAAAGGGACTTTTTTAAGCTGAAAAGAAAGGGCACTAATTAATAACAAGAACACATATGAAAGAATACATCTCACTGGAAAGATAAACATAGAGTAAAGGTAGTGCATTAATCACTTCTAAAGATTTTAAGTTTAAAAGACAAAAGTAATAAAATTAACTAAAACTACAATTGCTTACAGGATACAGAATATAAAAACATGTAAAATGTGACATCAAAAACATAAAAGCTGGGTGGGAAGAGTAATAACCTTGAGCTTTACAATGGAATAAAATGTTATCAACTTAAAATCGACTGTAACAGAAATAAATTGCTATATGCAAGCTTCATGTTGCAAAACAAAGCAAAAACCTATAGTAAATACAATAAAGATCAAGAGGAAGGAATATAAGCATACCACTAAAGAAAGCCACAAAATTACAAAGGAAGAGAACAACAGAAGGAAAAGAGAGGGACTACAAAAAACAATATAAAATGGCAGTAAACACATACCTTTCAATAATTAGTTTAAATGTAAATGGACTAAATGCTCCAATCAAAATATATAGAGTGAGTGAATGGATTAAAAAAAACAAGACCTATCTATATGCTGCCTATAAGAGACTCACTTTAGATGCATGGACACACAGACTGAAAAAGAAGAATGGTACAAGAGATTTTTCATTGCAAATGGAAACCAAAGCTAGAGTAGCTATACTTAGATCAAACAAAAGAGGCTTTAGAACAAAGACTGTGATAACAAAGAAGTTTGTTACATGATGATAAAAGGGTCAATCCAACAAGAAAATAAAACATTTGTAAACACGCACCCAACACAGGAACATAAAGATACATAAAAGATAATTATTAACAGACCTAAAGGGAGAAATAAGACAGCAATATATTAATAGTTGAGGACTCTATTAACGTCAATAGTTTGAATCAATTACCAACACAAGAAAATTACAGGCCAATTTCCCTAATGAACACAGATGCAAAAATCCTTGATAAAATGCTTGCAAACTAAAAAATTCAATAATATGTTAAAACCATCATACACCATAATCAAGTGAGATTTATTCCAGGGATGCAAAGATGGTTCAACATCTATAAATCAGCCAATGTGATATACCGCATTAACAAATTGAAGGATAAAAATCCTATTATCACCTCAATAGATGCAGAAAAGGCATCTGACCAAATTTAACATCCATTTATGATAAAAACTCGACGAAACCAGGCTAGAAGGAAACATACCTCAACATCATAAAGGCCATATATGACAAGCCCACAGCTAAAAACAAACTTAGTGGTGAAAAAAATGGAAGTTTTTCCCTCTAAAATCAAGAACAAGACGGGATGCATGCTCTTGCCACTTTTTTTTTTTTTTTTTTTTTTAAGATTTTACTTGTTCATGAGAGACATAGAGAGAGAGGCAAAGACAAAGAGAGAGAAGTAGGCTCCACGCAAGGAGATGGATGCGGGACTCAATTCCGGGACTTGAGGATCACGCCCTGAGCCAAAGGCAGACACTCAACCACTGAGCTACCCAGGTGTCCCTCTTGCCACTTTTATTCAATACAGTACTGGAACTGTGAGCCACCGCAATTAGGTAAGGAAAAAATACAAGTCATCCAAATTGAAAATGAAGAAGTAAAATAGTTACTATTTGCAAATGATATGATATATATATAGATATATAGATATCTACAACACCTTAAAGGCTTCATGAGAAAACTGCTAAAAGCAATAAATCCAATAAAGATGTGTGATACAAAATCAATACACTAAAAATCAGTTACATTTCTATATACTAATAATGAACTATCAGAAAGAGAAATTAAGAAAACCCACTTACAACTGCATCAGAAAGTATAAAATACCTAGAAATAATTTAACCAAGGTAGTGAAAAACCTGTATACTGAAGACTACAAGATAATAATGAAAAAAACTGAAGATGACACAAATAAATGGATAGATATCCCAATGCCCATGACCGGAAGAATATTGTTAAAGTGTCCATTCTACCAAAGCAATATATAAATTCAATGCAATCGCTATTGAAAATTCCAGTGGCATTTATCACAGAAATAGAACACACAATCTTCAAATCTGTATGGAACCATAAAAGTAATCTTAAAAGAGAACAATGCTGAAGGCACCATGCTCCCTGATTTCAAACTGTATTATAAAGTTATGGTAATTAAAATAATATGGCATTGGTAAACAGGCACATAGATCAATGGAACAGAACAGACAGCCTAAAAATAAACCCACCCACACATAGTCAACTAATCTATAACAAAAGAGCCAATGGTATACAATGGGGAAAGGACAGTCTCTTTAATAAATGGTATTTAGAAAATTAGGTAGCCATGTGCAAAAGAAACTGGACCACTATTTTATATCATACACAAAAATTAATTTAAAATAGATTAGAGTCTTGAATGGAAAACCATAAAACTCCTAGAAGAAAACATAGGTTTTGGTGATAATCTTTTGAATCGGACACTAAAAGCAAAAGCAACAAAAGCAGAACAAACACATGGGATCACATCAAAGGAAAAAGCTCCTGCACAGAAGAAACTATCAAAAGAATGAAAAGGCAACGTAGTGAATGAAAGAAAATACTTTGAAGTTATACATATAAAAGGCTAACATCCAAAATACATAAAAAACTCATACAACTCAACAGCAAAAACAAAACAAAACCTGATTTTAAAAATGGGTTGAAGATCTAAATAAATATTACTCCAAAGAAGACATACAGATGGCCAATGGGTACATGAAAAGATGCTCTATATTGTTAATCGTCAGGGAAATGAAAATCAAAAAGCACAATGAAACATCACCTCACACCTGTTGCAATGGCTATTATCAAAAAGATTAGAAATAACAACTGTTGGCCAGGATATGGAGAAAAGGCAATCCTCACACTGTTGGTGGGAATGTAAATTGGTACAGACACTGGAAAACGGTATAAAGTTCCTCAAAATTAAAAACATAACTACAATATGATCCAACAATTCCACTTCTGGGTATTTATCCAAAGAAAATTAAAACAACACGAAAAAAATATATGCACCCATATTGTCACTGCAGAATTATTTACAATAGTCAAAATATGGAAACAACATAAGTGTCCACCAATGGATAAATGGATAGAGACAACATGGCAGGTACACACACACACTCACACACACACATGGAATATTATTCAGTCATAAAAGAAAATGAAATCTTGCCATTTGCAACAACATGGATGCACCTTGGGAGCATTAAATGCTAACTGAAATCAGTCAGACAAATACCGTATAATCTCTCTTATATGTGGAATCTAAAAAACAAACAAAAAAAAACAAACAAAAACAACCCAAGGTCTTAGACACAGAAAACTACTTAGTGTTTGCCAGGTGGAGGATGGGAGGAATGGGTAGTTTGGGTTTTTGTTTTTTAATTTAAATAAATTGAATTTAGAAAAAAAATCTTAAAATAGGGTATATTCCATAAAGCCAAAGTGAGTTTCTCTCTGTACCCAAATTATAACTTACTTGGCAACAAAACTTTAAAATATAGTTTTAGAGTTAAAAGGGCAGATTAAAAAAAGTGAGAGGTCAAAACAAAATTTATAATATGCCTTGAGAAAAGGAGAAAAAATGAGTGGGAAATATCAGAAAGGGAGACAGAACATGAGAGACTCCTACTCTGGGAAACGAACCAAGGGGTGGTAGAACCCTAGGGAGGTGGGCGGGGGGTGGGGGTGACTGGGTGACGGGCACTGAGGGGGGCACTTGATGGGATGAGCACTGGGTGTTATGCTATATGTTGGCAAATTGAACTCCAATAAAAAATAAGTAAATAATAATAATAAAAATATAATGTGCCTTGAAAGGAATAATTTATTTAAAGTGTGGTCTTCATTAAAATAAACCTTAATTTCAAGATCTAAAACTCAATTAGACCCATGGACATTTTTAAGCAATCTGTCCTTCAGGGTCAATGGTAGAAAAGTGAGGGTACTTCATCTACTTCATCTATATTTATCAAAAAAACCTTAACAGTGGTGGATAGGACCTGTTTGCTGATAAGCTCCAGATACCTACCAATTCAAGAAAGCAACTACAGTCTCAAAATGATCCTTTCTCTCAATAAAACTGTTATAATAAATTTGAGTTGCAATAACAACTTTTATTCAAAGTTCTTTTTTTTTTTTTTTTTTAAGATTTTATTTATTCATTCATGAGAGACAGAGAGAGAGAGAGGCAGAGACACAGGCAGAGGGAGAAACAGGCTCCATGCAAGGAGCCTGACGCCATACTGGATGCCGGGAATCCAGGATCACACCCTGAGGCAAAAGCAGGCGTTCAACCACTGAGCCACTCAGGCATCCCTCATTCAAAGTTCTTAAAAATACACAAAATTATTTTAAGAACAGCAACCTACCATTTACTTGATGATTCAATTCAAATTTACTCATGTCAAATTCTCAGCTTAAATCATTTGAGTAATTTTCCATACTGAAGACAAGCCTGCTTCACATGACCTGTGACCTTGCTCTTTGCTACTATCTTCCTCACCCTCACATCACAGTGCCCTGATAATGCCTAAGGCTCATATTGCTTTCACTGGATGGGGTCTTTGCACATGTTGTTCCCATTTCCCAGAATATTTTCCCTTAGCCTAATCACTTTTTCAGAAATTCCTTTTCTTTTTTTTAAATCTCCCTGCCTGGATTAAATTCCTCAATCCTAGCATCATATACTTGTAATTTCTAGCATTTATACAGCTACAGTTTTATATATATATTTAAATCACTACCTGTCCCACCATCGTGATCATATGCTTCATGAGGGTAGAAGGTGGACTGATTTTTCCTAAATGCTGAAATTTCAGTTCCTAGACAAATGTCTAGCACAAGGTAGACCTAGCAAGGTTGAATTGCTTCAAATGAGTGTTGAAGATGTGAACAAATTAAATCACTTCTCTGTTCCCTAGTTCACCAGGAAATACCACCAATAGAAGAGAAGGTGCTCTAGACAGAATAGAAATCACAAATTTAATATGACCAAGCAGGTCATATTACGCTTACACCTTATCCAAGAGGGTAAGGAGATAGGCTAATGGGTACACTCACATGAAGTCAGAAAAAAGGCATAGAATTGTTATGCTTCCCTATACACACATAAGGAGTTGTAAAATATACCAATCAGAGTTTCTCAACATTTTTCCTATTTGATTTTTACAACAATCCATAAGGTGTGAGAAATAAGAGACTTGGACCCAAAGAAGTTATATCACTTTCCTGAGATTTAAAAAATAGTAAGAAGTAAATTTTCAACTTATAACCAGGTGTTCTGATCTCAAATCCAGTATTTGTTTCTCTATGCTTACATAAAATTAAATATACTGTATCTAGAAATAGTAAGCACCAAAACCGAATTAAAGATTCAAAGTACTAGTCTTAACTGGATTCTGATGAGAAAAAAATTTTAAATGACAAAAATATATATTCATCAAACGAATTATTCATCAAATAATTTAAACACATAAAATTTAAATCTTCCATATAGCTCTTTGAACCCAATGCTTCCCAATTATCAGAATGTGGGCTAGTGAATACCCAACTCTTCTTCCCACCAAGAAACCTTAGCTTAACTTGAAAGAAAAAAAATACCATCTAAATTATTATTCACATTCACAGTTAGATGTCATACTCCTGTAACACTGACTTCATACTACAACTACTGATTTACCAAGTATAACCTATATCATTTCAGGCTGTGCCACTTAACTAGCAAACTCATCAACCCAAGGACTCTCAAAACAATGCTACAAAAATTCATTCAGTTGTAACTTTAAAGATTCATATATATTTCTTATGTATGTTATACTCAAAAGTTTACTCAAAAAAAAAAAAAAAAAGCCATACCACAGGCCTGTTTTAGATTCCTGAGAATTGGAGAAGACATGGTAATGAAAAGAGATGGAGGTCTTGTAAGACAGGGCATGGCGGCCTCATAGTACCATCAGCCAATTGTATTTATGATGCACACACTCAAGGACTTCCCTCCTTCTCTAACAATGTTCCCTCCTTCTCTAACAATGTGATCCTCTTACTAACGGCACAAATGTAAAATGTCAAGCCCATGAATGCAGTGAAAATGAGACAAAAAGGAGAATGCATTTAATGAGTCCAGGGGTTGGCTGAACACAGCCAATGGACCAAGTCTAGCCCTGGTTTAATGTAAAAAACTTACTAAAACATATCCATACTTATTTGTGTATTGTCTATGACTGCTTTCAGGGGACAAAGGCAGAGCTGAGTACTTGCAACAGAGACTTTATCGCCTTCAAAGTTCAAAACATTTACTGCCTGATACTTTACAGAGAAACAGCTTGACATGGTTTCTTAAGAACTTTTTCTTTTTAAAGATTTTTTTTTAATTTTTATTTATTTATGATAGTCACACAGAGAGAGAGAGAGGCAGAGACACAGGCAGAGAGAGAAGCAGGCTCCATGCACCAGTAGCCTGACGTGGAATTCGATCCCGGGTCTCCAGGATTGCGCCCTGGGCCAAAGGCAGGCGCCAAACCGCTGCGCCCCCCAGTGATCCCCTCTTAAGAACTTTTATATAAATTCAGATGGATACAGAAACATAAAGAGATGTGTATATATGTGAGTTAGTAATACAGGTACATATCTTCTACTCTGGCCCCTACAGGCCTAAAAGCAGTGACACCCCAGCAACAAAGCACATTCAGCACACAGATCTTGGTGTGTCGTTCTCCAATGACAGAAACCTGGGATCCTTGTGGAAACAGCTATTTCCAGGGCCGCAGCAGAGACAACTCAACATGAATAGGGAGTCTCTGGTAGTTCCAGAATGCCAGAAACTAAGGAAGGAGATAGTGGAGGGAGGACATTTCAAAAGGATACAGGCACCAATATGCAAGAATTCATCAGTCCATCAGTAAAAATAGAGAAACTATCAGACTAAAGATGCTAAGAAGACATAATGACTAAATACACTATGGTACCCCTGATGGCATTTTGGAATAGCTAATGGACATTAGTGGAAAAACTAGGAAAATGTGAATAAAAGTTGAAGTTTAGTTAATAGCATAGCTAATTTCTTAATTTAGCTAAATTTAACAATGTCAGGTAAGATATTTAACACGAGTTTATTTAACTGTTTTATGAATCCAAGTTTATTTAAAAATAAAACTGAGAAAAAACTGGACAAGAAATATAAAAGTAACGACAACAACAAAAGTTGAATAGGGACTCTGTGGGCTATGGTCTTTTAGGGCAACTGAAGCATCACACAATGCTGAGAGGGGAAAATGGGAATGAGCCCTTGGGAGAGGAAGAGAAGTCAGGTGGGATGGAGGGGAGGATGAAAAGGAGGGCACTTCTGGAGAGATGCTCTGTTTGGGTCTTATTATTAAGCATATAATTAAGTAAATGTCAAGTTAACCTGGCTTGAGGTTTACTTGATAACACTAAATTATGCTCACATGGAACCAGTCTTTAAAATATTTGGATCATACAGCACGGCTATCAGATCTCATAATCATTTTCTGCTCATATTCCATAATAAAGCAGTAACACTGGGTAGGAGCTGTTGCAGCTACTGCAAGTACTGCAATTCTGTGAGCCAGAACACTAGCTTACAGACAGGAAGGGGAAAAAAAAACAAAAAAACAAATGGCCTCTTCCTAGAGAGAATAGAAACATAAATAGAGGAGTACTGAGACGGTCCTTGCTGCATCTGAAATTAGAAAGCCCTAAGAAAGAAAACACTTACCAAAAGCTTCAAAACTCCAGAAGACCATGAAGTTTTCCCAGAGACTGTACTCCTGTGCTTGTCAGGTGGCAAAGCAGGGCTGTGTCAGCCTTGCACTGGCTCATGAGAACCTCCAGTTCCTCCTCCCCCGACACCCTCAAACCCCAGCTCTGTGCCCGCAAGTGGACAGCCTGCAATCAGCCCCGGTGGGAGGATTTTCACCACCAAGCACTTTCCAGCACAGCTCTGGAGGGAAGCCATAGGGAAGCCTCATGGAAGATAAAGTAGGAAATTTGTTTCACTGTAGGGTAAGCAAAAAGCACCACAGAAAAAGCTAGCTAAATCGGATGATGGGTCAGGAGTTTCTATTACAACCTGGGAAGGAATCAAGAAATCACCAAAATTTGTTTTCTTAAGACACTTCCACCCATAAAAATAAATAAGGATATATAATTAAAATTAATAAATCTCCAAAAATGGTATAGCTAAGATAGTTTTTAACTTCCAGAGAACCAAAAACTCCTGTTGTGTTACCTTTCGTAATGCCTTACACATTTACAAAGTCAATAAGTAAGTGGTTGATGAATAAAAATACATTTCCCCATACATTTTAGGTTGGAAAACAGCTTCAGACAAAGCCTTACTGTATACAGTGGCTAACTAACCTATGAAATATGTTTAGGCCAAAAGCGTAATTCAATATACGGCTTTACATATGGTGACTGGACATCTAGAACTGAGCGGATTCTCGATATGCGAGACTTTTCAGCACTAATACCACGACACTCACAGGCAAAGTGGGACCAAGTGTCACCCTAGTTGTAGATAAATTCAGGAATTAAAATGGCCTAAAAATTATTAAGGGAGGGTGAAACTGCATAGAAGACAAACACAAAATGTCTGAAGCCATCATGGGTACCAAGGGTCCAATTTTGCAGCTCACACGATACAAAAAAGCCTGTAATCAAGGAGCATGTCCAGTAAGTGCCACACACAATGCGGGCTGAAGGAGGGTTAGAAGTGCAGACCCTGCGAAGAAACTAGAAGGAAATCTTGAAGGCAGAAGGGGACTGACATAGGACATGTGATAACAACAGTGATAACGTCCTAAATAAGGAACCCGGCACCTGGGAGAGAGAAAGGAACCAGAGAGACTGAAGCAGGTATCAACACTGGAAAACAGGGCACAGGTAAGCAAGGTGGAGTGTTGGCAAACTGCAGAGGTTACAGAACTCGGATTTTTATCTTGGGTAAGCAGGATTTACGCGTGTAAATTCATGGCAGAGATTCTGAGTAGGATTCTGAGTGCAGAGAGACTGATGGTCAGAAATGAGGAAGCAAGCAACAAAATGCTGGCCCACGGAACAGCAGTGGTAGCCTAAGGACAGCCCTGAAGGCTCTCTAGGGGAGGGATAAACATGATGGTTACCTGCTTCACAGCTCCAAAATGGAGTTACACATCCTTCTGGGCTTTTAAAAGCAACATAGGTATGAATTAAAATACTACAAAAAAATCGGTCTATAGTCATCTCTAAAGTCGATCTACAAAAAGGTATTAAAAAACAACACAAAATGTTAAACACCCAAAAGAGAACATCTACCTGTAAGGGATTTACCATGCCAGTGAGGAAATACGAATTAGTGAGGCAGAAAACAAGAACAGTACATAAATGATCTAAACAGTGAATATGTAAAAAATAAACAGGACATCTACTCAACAATAGCTATTTTCATTTTCCAGATGGCTCGGGTCGTATGCTTTTCTGATCCAATTACAAAAGACTCTGACAATGAGTGCATTCATTATCGACCTAACAGTTAATCTCAATGCTGAAAGTGCTGCTGGCATTTCAGATGGCAAGGGGGAAAGAGCTGAGCCAACACACAGCCTTAGCACAGTAGCTGAGGCTCAAGAGGCACTCGAGATGCCCAGCAGAAGTCATTTCCTGACAACTCCCTCAACCCCAAATTTCACTTTGATGACCTTCCTCTGAGCCCTCACAACCTCTGCTCTTCTGAAGCATTTCCCCCAATGAACTAAAACTCTCTGAGGGCCGGACACCAACTTTTCTTTTAGCTTTCTACTCCTCCACCAGACAGTGTGGACCATGCATTCAATACCTATGGAACAATCAACTCATTACTGTTAGCCACAGTGTTTCAAGCCATTCTCCCTTCTACCTGGCAGATCCTTAACAAGATCCCATCCAAGAGTTAGAAGAGAGAAAAGGCCAACAAGCCCACTTACTGCAAATCTCCCAACCTCACCACAAGGCCGCTGGCATTTCACCAGCCTCCGCTTCGGCACAGCCAGCAACAGGAAGTCCACTGCCTCCCAGGGCAGTCCGTTTTCTGGCAGCTAAAATTAAAAGTTGCTCCTCAAGTTGGGTCAAAATCTGTCACTGCTGTGGAAAGGGTACAGCCAAGGACAGAACTCTTTTTACCTCACTAAAGAACTTCTAGGCAGATATCCAATTCACCCTCTCTCCAGTTCCAAAGCATAAATCTGTACCCTAATGTCACCAGTGTGGTCAGGTAGGCCCTGCTGCTTACTGGTTAAAGGCATAGCTTGGGAGTCAGGCTCAGAATTCTGGCCTGCCCTTGCTAGCTGTGCAATACTGTGCAAGTTATTTCACATGTGCCAAATATAGTTTTCTCACCTGGCACAAGAAGAAATGAAGAGTAACCTGAAAGCTATGTATTAAATAAGGATTTTAATTGAAAGTATCAAAAGTGTGCCTACAGCTTACAAAAAGAATTCTGTGGCTTTTCTGTTAGCTAGATTTCAAGGAAATAGAGCCCAGGAGCTTGAACCTTTAGAAGTACCCCCTCAGTATTGTGCCTCTGCCTCTACAACACGTGACTTTATTCTCTGGGGCAGGTTTTCTGGAGCTATGGCCACCGGCATAATTACCAAAAAGCGATCTCTTCCCTTGGTACCGATCTGAAAATATCAGGAGTCAGAACTGTGCTCATTTCTGCAGTCTGGGGGTGGGTTATTATCCTTGCTGGCCACACTAGAATCCAAGGTGGTGTGGGGATGGGGAAGATCAATGCATCAAAAGATAGAGGGTACAGTTTTTCAGAAAAAGTGAAAAGACGCTTAGGCAGACAAAATTCCTAATGTTTTCTGTGTAAATGCTCAATAAATTGTACCTATAAGGAGCATCTGGGTGGTACAGTCCGTTAAGCATCTAATCTAACTCTTGGTTTTGACTCAAGTTATGATCTCAGAGTCCTGTGATCTAGCCCCACAATGGGCTCTGTGCTCAGAGTGGAGTCGGCCTGGGATTCTCTCTCCTCTCTCTGCCCCTCCCACCTGTGCACAAGCACTCTCTCTCTCTCTCTCTCTAAAATAAATAAGTAAATCTAAAAAAAAATTCTATGATATTATAAAAACCTCATCAATAGTTTCTAGTTCAGATTCCACAAATGAGGTATACTACCTGATTCAGGCAACCAACACAGAGTTCTTAACCTTTTATTTTGCTAACTTAAAACCTTCTTTAAAGCCATAGCTACTATCACCATCATTTAACAGAGAACATATCTACACCAGGAAAGTGGGAAGGAGAAAATCTCAGAATACAGGATAATCCTTTAAGTCAACTCAGCTCTGTGGGAGAAAAGCTGCATTTTTCTTGATTTTCTCAGTTTGACCAAGGGCTGGTAAAAACTCCATCTGGGTCTGATGCCAACCCGACTTGGGAAACAGTGATACAGATCACTATCTTCTACCTGTCCACAGGCTTTGCTGTGATTCAGGTACACTACTCCTCTAGCACTTTCTCCATCTAGCACAGAGCCAGGCACCCAGCCCAATCCTCAGTAAACTGCTTCACCAGTCCAGCAGCTATCTGAAAAAAGATACAAGCATGGTCTGGGGCGCCTGGGTGGCTCAGTCATTTAAATGTCCAATTCTTGATTTCAGCTCAGGTCATGATCTCAGGGTTCTAAGACCGAGTCCCACATTAGGCTTCATGCCCAGATTCTCTTTCCCTCTCCTTCTGCCTCACCTCCCCAAAACCTATATGAAGATAGTCTGGTAGTACTCGCCCTAACAAATACATGTTGGAACATATATGAACACACATGCATTTAAAAATTCAAACTCTCCCTATTTTCAAAAGGATTTGATTTTACACATATACAATATAATCATTAAAACAGTAAGATTTCTGTAATGATGGGAAAACGGAGAGAAAGCCCAGGCAAAGCTAGCTGCTTTGACAGGGTATTATATCCCAATTCTAGGCTTAGATAATAATTCTCTTAAGAAGTGTGGCTCTGGGAGACAGCAGAGACACAAGGCATAAAATAGTACAGTCTTCTACTACTGAATCAGAGAGCCGGTCTGTCTGCGTGTGCACATGGCTATGGTTAACAATTCAAGCTGGTGTTCTGAGGAGTTCTTTCAGTCATTCACGCTATCAGCATCTCAATGCACTATGCTAGACATCAAGGCCACAAGGCTGAATTAGGTACAACCTCCATCTCAAGGAGGTTCATGAACCAGGCTAATTGAAAATTACTAACATAAAGCAGTCTAAATTAAATGACCAGTTTCTTCTATTTTCTTCACTTAATAAGAAACAAAGATCATTTTAAATTTACCCTTTTTAAGTTCCAAAGGAACACACAGTAACTATACACAAACAATTCATTTCATGTCTAATTTTCATCTGCTTGTAAAAACTCAAACTTTGGGCAACTAAAGTAGGATATGCTTGAACCCTTGAATGCCAAAGCATAACATCAATACTAGATCTCTGAACAATTACTTCTTGTTCATGTGCCTGTGTAAAGCCACAGATGACCTGGCCAAGTTTCCTCTTGATTTCTGATATAACTACGGCAAGAACTCTGTTATTAAGCCCTCTTAGTAAAAACCAGTCACCTAGCCCAGGTCCTTAGGTCACCAATGCCTCAGTCACTTTCCACCTGTCTTCCAGATTTCACCAGCAGAGCAGTAGGATGCAGGCCAAAGGAGGAGCAACAGAGGTTGCTAGTCAGACACACGACTCAAGAGGGAAAGCAGGAAACAGACCAAAATGGGGTGCCTGATAGGCGGAAACTGGGGAGTGTGTGGGAAGGCCAAGAAGAACAGAAGGGATGAGGAAGGAAGGCAAAAGACACATTCATTGAGGATTGGCTAAATGTTTTTTTAAGAAACAGGTTAGCTGCAAACAAAATCCAGGGTACCAGAGCCATCATGTTTGCATACCCAGAGCCAGTGCAAGAAAAAGTAACATGAACCACAATATCTAGATTTAGCTGCCCTTTCTAGGACACATAAACCACTTCCAGTCAGTAAATAAGTTCTTATCTTCCCCCAGAAAACTCTGACTTTTTAGTAGAAAGGTCAGTTTTTAGTGAATTCTACAGAAAGGATACTCCTCCATCAGTGTGAAGTTCTACAAACCCACTGATATTTAGTTGCACTTTCATAAGCATATCTTAAATATAAAAGTCAATCCTAAAGAAATCAAGCACTATCATTTGTCCCTAAGACCTGTTGTTTATTAATGTTAAATCATAACATCAGAAGAGGGCCTTATTCAGACAAAGTAAAGGAAGTCAAAGTTCAATAGCTCCCAGGCACTCAAGATGAGTACTTTTTCCCACAGCTGACTCTTAAATGCCTGGAGTGACTAAGGCTCAAACAAGTAGGCACAAGGAGTAAAGGTTACATACTAATTCTATTGTTCAAAGTACAAAGGATTATTTAGTACACACTGGTCTGATGAAAAGCATTAACAAAATAAAGCCAAAATATTTATAATGACTCTCACAATAAAGTCTAAAAACAATTTTTAAGAGTTAGCATCCATAATATTGAACCACAGATTGACTGTAATATTTGTTCCTGCTTAACATTTAAAATTTTATTTTTAAAGATTTTGTTTATTTATTTATGAGAGACACAGAGAGAGAGGCAGAGACACAGGCAGAGGGAGAAGCAGGCTCCGTGCAGGGAGCCTGAGGTGGGACTCGATCCCACGTCTCCAGGATCACACCCCCGGCTGAAGGCGGCACTAAACCGCTGAGCCACCCAGGGCTGCCCAACATTTAAAATTTTAAAGCACAAAATTTAAAGTTTCCATATTTGTTCAATTACTACCTATAAAGTTCTAATCATTTTACTAGACTTAGCATTAAGTAATGACTAAGATTTTTAAATGCTGAGGGTAGCCACACAAATTGATATTTGATTAGATTCCAGGTTTAAAACAGGCTTTCCTAAGTATCTGGCTACTCCCCCCAATAATCATAGTATTGTTATACAATTCAAAATATCAATTAAGGGATGCAAGGGTGGCTCAGCAGCTGAGCGTCTTCCTTCGGCTCAGGGCGCAATCCTGGAGTCCCAGAATCCAGTCCCACATCCGGCTCCCTGCATGGAGCCTGCCTCTCTCTCTCTCTGTGTCTCTCATGAATAAATAAATAAAATCTTTAAAAAATATATATCAAATAATATTTTAGATGCTTTAAAACTAAACAACTATCTATCACCAATTCCTACCTCTACCTCTTAAGGTATTCTCAAGTAAATTTTGTTCTAAACCAGTGCTTCTCCACTGGGAGAAGATTTTGCTCCTAGAGGCAAAAAATTAAAAATAAGTTTTGGCAACATCTGGAGACATTATGGTGGTCACAACTAGGAGGTGGAGAAGGGAGTTACTGGTGTCTGGTGGGTAGAGGCCAGGGATACTGCTTAATATCCTACAATGCATGGGACAGTCCCTGTAACAAAAAACTATCAGGCCCAAAACATCAACAGAAGCTCTGATGGGAAACCCTATTCTAAACAGAAACAAGTAAATTTGCAAACACAGCTGACACCTTCCAAAAAACGATTGCTAAGTAAGTAATTCAAAGTTCACTATGCTTTGTTATTGGTATAGAGACCCAAACATAATAAAAGTTGCTTTTCATACTATTAAAATGATGATCTATTAATCATTAACGCATGAAGTTGCAGACATGAAGGGCAAAGAGTATCTCACTACCTAACCAAATAATGATTGCTTCAAAAATGAACATTTCGGGAGACAAAAAAAGAAACGAGGTACTGATATTCTTGACAGCTTTCTAGGGTGCTTACATTTTCAAGGACAAACAGCAATTAATCACTACTTTTTTGTTGCTGTTGTTTAGTTCTAACCAAGTTTTTCTGCCATCTCAGTGGTTAAATTTTTTTTTAAGGTTTTATTTATTTATTCATGACAGACACACACACACACACAGAGAGAGAGAGAGAGAGAGAGAGAGAGAGAGAGAGAGGCAGAGACACAGGCACAGGAAGAAGCAGGCTCTATTCAGGGAGCCCGACATGGGACCCGATCCCCGGTCTCCAGGATCACACCCCAGGCTGAAGGCGGCGCTAAACCGCTGCGCCACCGGGGCTGCCCTGTAGTTAGATTTTTAACCGGATAAAGTTTAAAATAAATACAAGGGGGAAGTTAACCTCATGGTACTAGTTGGTATAATGATCCTGAACCAGAACACACTGCTGAAGTATCGGTTGAAACTCTGATGTTTACCTGGCAAAAGGACTGGCTCCAGTTTTTTAATCTTCGGTTCCGAATTAATCTTATCGTCAGTCTGAAATACATTAGCAAAGTAAATCAGGATCAAAACTTTTCCTCCCCCGTGAGACACTAAAGCAACTTTTGTTTTCTAAGTGATGACACACACAACAGACACCTATTTCCCCCGCCCCCTTAAAATCTTTCACATGTTTTACTAGATCTTTTATTAAAGATCTGTTCATCATCGATTGGAAGTCTAACAAAAGCATGCAAACTGCCTGTGCCGCTCCCAGGTGTTCACATTCAGGACAGGTGACCTCCTGCACCGGATGCCCACGGGCGATACAATCCTGCTGGCGGCCACAGCGCGGACGACCGCCAGGCGCAGTACTACATAAATCCAACCCCAAACGCTCGCTCGCTCGCTCGCTCGCTCCCTTGAGTCTCAACGCACAAACTACGGAGCACAGGTCTGGGGCAGAGAATGGCTGCGGAGAAGTTATACAAGTTTCCACCGAGCCAGTGGGGGCTCCCGAGAAGGTGCGTTTCCCGCGGCTGGGGCTCCGGCAACCCCGCGGCTGGGGACCCGGGGACCCGGGGACCCGGGGAGCCTCCCCGGAAGCTCCGAGGAGAGGGTTGTTTACCTGCGGCGGCGGCAGGAGGTAGGACCTGAAGGTGGGTCTGGGAGGCTTGAGGGAGAACATGGTGTCGCCGCCTTTTCGCTCTGGCCGGGTCCCACCGCCCGCCAGCGGTAGCGCCTACGCCTCCCGACGCCCCGGGGTCGGAGCTCCCCGTGCGGCCGCCCAGGCCCCGTCTGCGGCCACTCCGGCCGGGCGGACTGACGGGCGGGGACACCGCGGAGTGCCCGCCCGAGCGGGGAGGAGCCGGGGCCAAGTCGGGTCGACTCGGGCGCCGGAGCCCATCCCCGGAAGGGGCCCGGCGCCCCGCCCCGAGAGACGGTGCGCGCGAGGCCGGCGGCCGGCCGCTCCCGGCCTCTAGGCCGCGCTGGTGCCGGGAGGCAAGGCTTGCGCTGCCCGCCTGCCGCCGGGACCTCAGCGAGGGCGCCGGGGGGAGCGGGGCTCGGCGGCCATCTTGGGAGCGCAGCCGGGGTACGGCGGTGCTACGGCGGCCCGCGGGGATCACGACGGGCCGCGGGGGCCTACGGCGGCCCGCGGGGGTCACGGCTGAGGCCGGAGGGGGCCGGCGACCTGGGCTCGGATCCCTGTCCTTCGCGGCTGCTCCGCGCTCTCTCTTTTCCTGGGACAGCTGCTTGCACTGCTACTCGTTCGTCACCCAGCTTGCGCAGTCACTGCGGGTTTTAAGTCGTCGGGAGGAGCCCGGGGGACTGGGGAAGGGGACTCTGGTGCCCTGGACTCAGTCACCTCGCGCACCCAGCGTGCGAGGGACCCACTGGGGGGAGACGACAGGCGCTGCCAGCAGTGACCAGGATCAAACGTCCTGTGCTCTCTGTACTCATGTGATAAAGCTCTCTTAAAAGTCCCACGAGCGGGGAAGATTTTCTTCCATCCTCCCGTCTGCTGTCTTTCCGCAAAGCTTTGAGGCCGGGATGTCCTACCGGCCAAGCGGACTGCTGATTTCCGTGGGATGCGCGGCCGCGAGACTATTGACAGATGACACTGGCGGGCCGGCCAGACTCCCCAACGTCGTTTATGGACTTCTACCCTCCTTGTTAAAATGTAGTGTGGGGGGAAGATGGGAAGCAAGTTACCTTCCTTTCTTTTCTTGCCCATCCTCTCGGGTACAGATACTAATGAGCAGAGAAGTGATCAGAAGCCCGGTGAGAGTGAGGGTCTAGCAGTGTGAGGACCTCACACTGTCAGTAGGCAGGCTGTCGGCCAAATAATCTGCCCATTGATTGCAAGGAACAGATAGATGAATTTCAGCATATGGAGCACAGGGCATTTCTTAACTCTGAACTGGAGCAGTCTTTGGTGGAAGGAGGCTCGTGATGTATCATTTTGGTGAATCTATTAGTTGAGACTTAATTTTGCTTTGAAGAGTAAAACCCTAGTCTAGCATTTTATAACTAATGTCACAAGGAAGCTGTGATGTGGCCAAATGAATCACAATCATACTGACAATGCTAATTGAAACATTAAAAAATGTTGAAGATTCGGAAGTTTGCTTTCTCTCTGAAAATAATTTATCCTGGGTTCAAAACCCTACTGATCTGTCTTGTTAATTTGTTTGGGTAACAAATGATTTCATTTGCTCAGGAACCAAAGTTGTACTTAAAGTGTTAAGTTCATTTGGTTATAGGTGTTAAAAACACTTGTGTACATACATTTAAAAATTTTTATGAATAGTCTGATTTTTCTGCCTGAACTGGATTTAAAAAAAAAAAAAAATCCATGCAAAAAAGATCAGATTTGTGGTAACCAGAAGCAGGGGTAGGAGAGGGGGAATTAGAGGAAGGTGATCAAAAGATACAAACTTTTGGTTACAAGATACATAAATGTTAAGGATGTAATGTATAGCATGATATAATGTATAGTTAATACAGCTGTATGATATATATAGGAAGGCTGTTAAGAGAGTAAATCCTATGAGTTCTCATCACAAGAAAATTGCTTTCTTTGTTTCCTTGCTCTTTATTGTGTCTGTATAAGATGATGAATGCTCCCTCAACTTATTGTAGTAATCATTTCACAGTATATGTAAGTCAAGTCATTATGCATCTTAACTTACACAGAATATATATACATATATTATATGTATATATATATATCTTAAACTTATACAGTATATGTCAATTATGTCTCAACACTGGGGGAAAATGGATATTTTTTTCCACAAATACTCTTCAAGCAATATGTGGGCTTTCTCTATACTTGAGTGACTTTGTGATTTGGATTTTGTCATATTGATTTTCTTAGGATCTACAACTTTAATACGTGACCCTACAACTGAAAAGTAGAAAAACTTTGATTTCCAGATTTGTTATTAACCTAACACTAAATTTTATGACATTTTCAGATACCTAATTGTATTGACTTGGGCTGCCATAATAAAATATTACAGACTCTATGCTCAAACAACAGAAATTTCTTTCTCACAGTTCTAGAAGGTAGGAAGTCTAAGATCAAGGTACAGACAAGCTAGATTTCTTCTAAGAGCTCTTTGACTTGCTTGCCAATGTTGGCTGTGTTTTCATAGGCCCAAGGGTGGGAAAAGCAGAGAGAGAGTGGGAGAGAGACACAGCAAGCACATGTGCTCTGGTATCTCTTCTTTTAAGGGCACTGATCCCGTTGGATCCAGATCCCACCCTTAATGATCTCACTAAAAAGTACCTCCTAAAGGTCCTATCTCTGAATGTAGTCACATTGCGGGGACAGGGCTTCAACATATGAATTTTGGAAGGACACGGTGCAGTCCATAGCACTAGTCTTACAGCCTCTATTCAGCCCTGACCTCCCTGATACTTTGACTACTTCTTCTTTTGTCTCTAATGCCACTATTTTATTCTCCTATTTTTTTATTCTATTCTATAATTGGTTCTGTCATGATAGATATTGGTATTCCCTACAGAGCACTTCCTTTCCCCTATGAAAAGAAAAAAGTGCTAACCTTTCTTGAATACCTGTTATATTCTAGGTATTTTATATATTCATTCAGTTATCAAATTTGTATCGAGTGCTACCTTTGTGCTAAAAAAAAATGTTCAGGTGGTCAAGAAGACAAAGTTCCTGCTTATGGCATTATAGAATGATACATAAAAAATGAATATATAACATGTCAGATCATAATAAGAGCCATGAAGAAAAATAAAGCATGGAAAAAGGATGAGACTTCTATTTTGTGATGGGAGGTGAGGTGTGGTCATGGAAGGCCTTTCTGACAAAATGACGTTTGAGCAGAGACCAAAGAAGTGAGGGAGCAAGCCAGGAGGAAAACAGAAGGGAAAGCTTGGGGACAGAGGGCATAGCAGTGCAAATGCCCTGAGATGAGAGCCTGCCTGGTGTGTTTGAGGCCAATATGGCTGATACAGCCTAATCCACTGGAAGAGGAAGTCAAAGAACAGGCCAGATCTCACAGGGCCTGAAAGTTGAGAAAAACTTTTGCAATATTTTGAGCTGAGAGTGATATAATCTGGCTGATATTTTTAAAACAATTGTTCCTACTGCTGTAGAGGTACAGCATGGTAGAAGCCAAGAGACTAATTGGGAGCTACTAGAATAGTCCAGATAAAAGAAAGTAATGGTGGAAGCAGTGGGAAAAGTAAAACATGGTTATATATACTGTCCACAAAACTATGCCATTGCCTGGGTATGTGGGCCTTTAGGATGACTATTAAGTAATTTAAAAAATCTATTTCTTGAGGGAGATTCTGGAAACATTGCAACAGCAACATTATTGTTTGCTCTCCACATAAAAACAGGCAAAGCAATTGTAAAGTAAAATCAAAACCCATAGATGACATCTACACCAAATCTAAGTGAAATGGTATCCCCATAATCTCCAGTACAGGCAAGTGAGAACATAGCAATAGCAGTCACAAGATCTTTATGGTATCAACTGAGGAAATCAGTGAGGCATCTAGAAAATTCCAGAGTAGCAGAAGGTATTCACTGGAAGGCCCAGCCAGTCAAGTTGAAAATAGCAGCTGAAATAGGAAGGGGTGTTTGTTATCTCCAAGATCATGGGAGTGCGAGGGGCTCATGGTAAGGTCTGAGGAGATTGGAGCAATATAACTGTAGGAACTCTTGAAACTCACTTAACCAGGGCTTCCTTAGGAAAGGGGCCAACACTGAGGACAGACTTCTGGGCATGGAAACAAAATTGAACCAGATAGAGACAAAGGAAAGAGAAGGTCCAGAAAAATAAATAAATAAATAAATAAATAAATAAATAAATAAATAACCAGAAAGCCTCTAAAAGCAAGCTGACTTTTAACATGTTAATACTACACCATAAAACAAACAAACAAACCAACAAAACAAAACAGAAAAAGGCTCTTTGTGAAATTAGAAAAGCTGTCCTGAAAACTGCCTCCTTCAAAAAGTTCACGAAAACCCATTTCACATACACATAAGCAACAGGGAAGTATGGAAGTCAAATCCCATAGAAGATGACCATAGTCAGAAAGAGAATAAGAACAGAATAGCACTTCTAGGGACGCCTGGGTGGCTCAGCGGTTGAGCGTCTGCCTTCGGCTCAGGGAGTGATCCCGGAATCTGGGATCGAGTGCCCCATTGGGCTCCCTGCGAGGAGTCTGCTTCTCTCTCTGCCTCTCTCTGCCTCTCTCTCTCTCTCTCTCTCTCTCTCTCTCTCTGTGTGTGTGTGTGTGTGTGTCTCATGAATAAATAAATAAAATCTTAAAAAAAAAAAAAAGAATAGCACTTCTACAGATAATAAAAGCATACCAGAAAGACAAGCCCACAGGAAAGATCAAAGCTAACACCCACTACTTAAAAGACACTAAAATGATATGAGACATGAACAAACTATATAAATCAGAGTTAGGAACAATCAAAATGAAACTATCCAATTTGGAATAGAATTAGAAATAAGACAAAAAAATACTTTGGAAATGAAGACTAAACTGAAAGAAACCCAAGGGTTAGTAAACACATTTGATTATGCCTTAAGAGAAGTGGAAGACAAAGAGGAGGAAGTTTTTTTAAAAAATTGATGAAGAGAGGTTTAAAAAAGATCAGAGAGAAAAATGGAAAATATTGAAGATATGCAAAGGAGATCCAGCATACAGGTAATAGGAGTCCCTGGGGAAAAAAAGGGAAGCAGGGATAAGAAAACAGAACAAATACTACAAACTAGACTTCAAGAAAGTCTCCTTGAGATTAAAAAAGAAAAAAAGATTTGCATCTATTCATTCAGAGGACACATTGCACCTGAGAAAATTGACCTAGAATTGTCAACACTAAGACACGTTCTTGTAAAACTACTGGATTTTTAAAAAATGTTTATTTATTTATGATAGTCACACAGAGAGAGAGAGAGGCAGAGACACAGGCAGAGGGAGAAGCAGGCTCCATGCACCGGGAGCCTGACGTGGGATTCGATCCCGGGTCTCCAGGATCGCGCCCTGGGCCAAAGGCAGGCGCCAAACCGCTGCGCCACCCAGGGATCCCAAAACTACTGGATTTTAAAGAAAAAAATAATGCAAATTTCTTTGGGTACCTAGACAAAAAGAGCAAGTGACTTAGATGAAAGAAATTGAGATTATCCTCAGACTTTTTGGCAGCAATGCTTTATGATGGAAGAAAATGGAGCAACATATTTAATATACTCAAGGAGAAAAATGTGAGAACTTGATAATTGCAAGGGATTGAAACACATCCATATGTTAAAATTCATGAGGTAATGATTGTGTGTGTGTGTATCTCAATCTATTGGTCACCATTCAGGATAATAGGTAACCTATTCAACATCCTAAAAACCAGCAAATAAATGGGAAAAGCCAATCATTGTCTTTGTTGTATGATATGACCTGTACTACTATGAAACAAGTAGCAAGTGAAAGGAATAATTTCTTTATAAATATCCTAACTAATAAAAGAAAAAGAAATCATAGGGTAGATTATTATAATTTTTAGCTTCCTATGAATTAAGTAACCCTAATTAATAGTATCAAACAGTATCAACAGCTACAGACACCCCAGAAAGAGTCAAATAGACATATGTGCCTCATGAGGGAGGAAGCAACACCATCCAAATAGCCTTGCTAAAAGAATTGAATCCAAGCCTGAGTAAGCCTCTAAATTCTGACAATTTGTAGAAACGGTGAAACATGTCAAACTGCATATGAATATTCAACTAGTAAAATTCAGATTGTGGGAAACTTTGCAAGACAAACGGCCCATGCTCTTTAACAGATAGATGTAAGGAAGAGAAAGGAATGGGAGAGAATCAGCAAGTGGAAAAAAGAGAGAGAGCAAGCAAAGCTCAATTATAGTGCTAAAGGACCTTCAGGTGATGAAGCTATAATGAAATGCAAGTGTGGTGATTTTAAAACATGTCTGCAGAATTTTATTTTAAAGATTTATTTATTTGAGAGAGAGACAGAGATAGTGTGTGTGAGGGGAGCGGCAGAGAGAATCTTGAGCAGACTCCATATTGAGCACAGAGCCAGACATGGGGCTCAATCTCGGGACCCTGAGATCATGACCTGAGCTGAAACTAAGAGTCAGATGCTTAACTGACTGCACCACACATACGCCCCATGTCTGCAAAATTCTAAACACTCCTTCCTCTCTTCAAATCTGGACTGGCCTTAGTGACTCACCTGTAACCAAGAGAATGCAATAAAAGTGACTCTGCATGACATCTGAAGTTAAGTTCTAAAAAGCAATGACATTTCCTCCTGGCTCACTGGGACACTCACTTTTGAAGTTCTGAACTACTATGTAAGATATCTAATTTCTATGAGGCTGCCGTGCTGTGAGAAAGCCCAGGTCACATGCAGAGACCATGCATGGGTCCTCTGGTGGATCATCCTAGCTGAGATTCAGATCCCAGCTGACAAACAGGATCCACCCCGAGGCATGTGAGGGAAGGGAAGATGCTTCTAGATGATGTCAGCCTCCAGTTGTTGAATCATCTCCAGACACTGAGTCTTCCCAGCTCAAATACTATGAAATAGAAATAGTGGTGTGCTCTAGTGCATTTGTACTGGCTTGCAGGAGCCAATTGTCAGCATTTTTTCCCAACTCCACATTCAGATGTAACATGGGTTGCTTGCAATTGGTCGTGGTAGGAGGGTTTACCATGAAAATCACCAAATACTATAAATCAGGGGCATTTTTCTGTGCCTTGACTGAATTCCTGAGCCACAACATCCATAAACATAATAACATAGGTGTTTTAAGCCACCTAGGTTCAGAGTCATGTTTTTACAACAAGGAAGTGACTAAATAGACAGTGGTCATTTTTGTGGGAAGGAAGGTGATTGAGATTGGAACTTCTGAAGCTTCTGGGGTAGCTGGAAATTCTATTAATATGAGTGGTGGTTATGAAGATTTTCATCTTAAAGTAATGAAGTCATATATTTGTTTTGTGTGATTTTCTGTATCCTTTATAATAAACATTTCTTTAAAATAATCTTTTCATGTTGAAGATAGTAGGGTGATGACTTCATTTGTCTTTTTTCCAGTATGTACCAAGCAAAATGCATTTTTAAAAGTCTTTATTTTTAAAAAATTAATTTGAGAGAGAGCAAGCAAGAGATCACAAGTGAGGGGGGGGCAGAGGAAGAGGGAGAAGCAGACTCCTCACTGAGCAGGGAATCTGATGTGGGGCTTGATCCCAGGAACCTGGGATCATGACCTAAGCCAAAGGCAGATGCTTAACCATCTGAGCCACCCAGGTGCCCTTAAAATGCATTTTTAGGGATCCCTGGGTGGCGCAGCGGTTTGGCGCCTGCCTTTGGCCCAGGGCGCGATCCTGGAGACCCGGGATCGAATCTCACGTCGGGCTCCCGGTGCATGGAGCCTGCTTCTCCCTCTGCCTATGTCTCTGCCTCTCTCTCTCTCTCTCTGTGTGTGTGTGACTATCATAAATAAATAAAAATTTTAAAAAATGCATTTTTAAAAACTTTTATTTTTAAAATGTAAGCTCTACGCCCAGTTTAGGGCTTGAACTAATGACCCCATGATCAAGAGTTGCATGCTGTATCGAATGAGCCAGCTAACTGCCCCAAAATGCATGTTTTGTTATGGAATAACTCTAGGATAATGCTAAGAGTTAAATTTTGAATTTTGGAAACCTAAATTGTGTAAGCCTATAGGATTCTCAAGATGATACAATATATATTCAGAAAATAAGCAATAATACAGTCTCAAAGGAGAGAACCACTTATGAGTTCAATTCTTAATTCCTCTTGATCAGTGTATATCAATGATCATGTATATCATGTATATCATGTATATCAATGATCAATGATCAAGTATAACAATGAGCTTACTTTCAGCTTATACAAATATAACATTTATGAGTGTGCCAGAATTTATGGTATATAAGAATAGCCTTAGTATATTTCTTACTGTGTTTTACACAGGGCAGAAATATGCTTCTAATTTATTTACTAAGACAATTTTTAAATTTTTATTTATCTGAGAAAGAGAGAGAATGAGAAAGAAAGCACAAGTGGGGAGAGGGAGAGTGAGAAGCAGACTCCCTGTTGAGCAGGGAGCCTGATGTGGGACTTAAACCCAGGACTCCGGGATTATGAACTGAACCAAAGGCAGGTGCTTAACTGACTGAGCCACCCAGGTATCCCTACTAAGGCAACTTTATAGTAAATGCTTTGAACATACACAGTGTTCCTATTTTAATTGTATTAGATATTAATAGATTTGATTAGATTGGATATTATTTCCTAACATATATCCTCTATATTTAGCAAACTTAGAATGACAGAGTAATAATATCATAAGCAAGCTAGCACAGTGCCTATATAATAGGCCCTCATTCAATATTTGAGCTATATTGAGTGGTAGAGTGCGTATATAGTATGATTTCAGGTATGCAAGACAGGTCCCTGCCATAGGTTCTGAAATTCCACCATTAGAATGTCCGTGGGTCTGTAAGATGAATATCTAAAGGAAAATATCACATCCCTTTCAGTCAACACCTCCATGGGCATCACAAATCTCATGAAACTTATGGGAATGGACTTGGCCCCATGGCAAGATAGGAGAGATCTCAGAAAGGGCAGGGGGGAGCTATGGAATGAATGCAGAAGTGGGAGTTCCAAAGATAAGGTTTGCCTTCTTCATATCCACTCTGTTGAACAGTCATAGGTTCTCCAGCTTATTCTGATAAACCCTTTTTTTCTAGAATGTGGCAAAGAGCTGAAAGTTTTCTTGGCACCAAAAGGAAAGATTTAGGAATGAGGTAAAATGTAATGAGTTAAGCATTGGGTCAAATAACACATGTAGTAGGACTGATTAAATTTTCATAGCAGCAATGTCCACAATAGCCAAACTGTGGAAGGAGCCATGATGTCCTTCGACAGATGAATGGATAAAGAAGATGTGGTCTATACAATGCAATATTGCTCAGCCATTAGAAAGGATGAATACCTACCATTTACAAGGCATTGATGGAACTGAAGGATATTATGCTGAGTGAAATAAGACAATCGGAGAAAAACAATTACTATATAGTTTTACTCATATGTGGAATGTAAGAAAGTGTAAGGGACCATAAAGGAAAGGAAGGAAACTGAGTGGGGAAAAATTAGAGAGGAAGACAAACCATGAGAAACTCCTAACTCTGGGAAACAAACGAAGTGTTGCATGCAGAAGGGGAGGTAGGTCAGGGGATAGGGTAACCAGGTGATGGGTACTAAGGAGAGCACATGATGAGATGAGCACTGGGTGTATATGCTGGCAAGTTGAATTTAAAATAAATAAATAAATAAATAAATAAATAAATAAATAAATAAATAAATAAAATTAAGATTAAGGAAATAAAATCAGCTCTATTAAAATAGGAAAAAACCTCTCAATGTAGCAGTAGCTTTGTTTATTAAGTAAATATTATCATTTCTTTCAAAGCCCCATCATCCATGCAATGGTATTCTAGTGCTTTTTGATAAATTCAGCCCGATTCAGGGATTTTTAACCTGATTATTAAAAATTTCAGTCTCATTTAGTTGTTAATTATCTCTGATCACTATCTTTATAGCTAACATAACTACGTAACTAACATAACTATGGTGAATCTCTCTCTCTTTTCCCTTGCTGGTTTTTGATGATGTGACAGTCCGAGAGTTTCACATGAGAATGAGAATGGGTGCAGTGGCTGTTTGGTGATTATCATCATTTCTATCTGACCTGCCTCCCCCCATGAGGGACTTCACTAAAGTAACAGTAGGCATATAACTCCAAGCGTGAAGGTGGCCTTCTATGTGTGCTCCAGGGACTCCCTGAGTCTCCCTGAGACTTCCCCAGAGAGACTTTTGGGAGAGAGTAAGGGCCGAGGATCCAACTCTAACTTCCATGAATGTTTAGTGGCCTATGTCCTAGCCAGAGGAGAGCCCTTTCTGTCCCTCTCTGCCCGTTTGTATTGTCAAGAGTGGTGGTGGTAGGCATGGCTTTAAGGGTTCCTAGACAACGGCTCCTGACATGAGCATGGGGGGCCTCAGCAGTCTGGTAGGTTTTTGAACTTACAAGCTGAAGCACAGCACCTTGTATTCTCAGCCATTAATGGTCTCTGAGATTTTCAACAATTCCCACCTTGATGATGTATGTATCTCTCAGGTTTTACCCACGGCTTTGGACAAACCACTGTATAGGCAGAAGTACAATTTTGTTGTGTTTGCTCTCAGGGACTCTATGACAACAGGAAAATGCACATTGGATACTTTATTTTTAAACATCAACAAAACCCCTGGTCACCCTAAACTATTACAGTATGATCTTTGACATAATCGTGTACTTTCTGTTTTCACTGTGTAATTGTAAAACATGAAATATTGAAACAGAAATTAGAAACCCATAAAAATATGATGCTGACGGCTCCTTTCCACTTCTTACTTCTTGTACCTCACAATTTTTTCTTCTCCTTCCTCTTCTTTATTCCATGTTTGCTTTTTCACATGTCTCTCTTTTTATTTATCCCTTTACTCCATTAGTAACCTACTGGTGGCACACAAAGACATTTCTTAGGCTACTTGGTGGCCTTCAGAAATAAAGAGATTATAGAATCTTTTACTGATTGAGGAATTTATTTTCACTGTCATTTGATCATACCCCAACTAAAAACAACCTAAGTTTACTAATACATGCTAGCAAAAAAGTACTTTACGTTTAGTGCATTACATTTTAAACCTGAAGTCCAAATTGCCAAACATTTTTAGTGAAAATGTTTTCAGAAATTGATGATTAGTTAGATGGCCAAGATGGCATTCATCAGTGATTTTGTTTTAAAAATCAAAGAAACAGAATATGTCAACATTCAGTTTCTGTGGAAGTTTTCTCTTGCTTGGCCTTCTGTTCTTCTGTCGTAATTCCAGACACAACTGCTAAGTTACTTACACTGCAGGCATGTCCTGATCTGTCTAGTTTGTCCTGAGTGGCTCTAGCTTTCCTAGGATGGCCATGTAAACTTTTTGACCTTAGAGATGGGAAACCCATGGTTTGGTCTGGTTTCACAGACAGTAAATTTTCCTTCTCAGTTCTGTCAGTTACAGCTACAGATAAATGAGAGATTTGAGGGACCATTTCAGACACACAGTTATCATCTTTGATATCGGTAAATTGCTCTTTATGCTCGGCTTGCATCACAGCTTCTGAGACAATGTAAGGGATGTCGGTACTTCGAGAACGTGTAATCTTTTGAACTTGATATTTCCATTCTGTCGTCCACTGCTGAACTGTGGAGGGGTGTGCTCGGTCCCTGATTGAACTGTACTCTGTATTCCAGTTGTTAACCCCACTGACCAGCTTTTGTCCACGGGAATATACAAAGCTTCTGGACTTCATGGTTTTATAAGCACTGAACGTTTCATCAGGATGATAGCGTGTCAACTTTGCTTCTTCCATGGGATAGGAAATTGTGCCTTCTATCTGTGTTGTTTCCACTGTTAGCTGAGGGTTCTGAAAATCTGATTTGTTCTGTCCGTACATAACATCTGTTTCATTTACAATTGGGGGAATAGTTTCTTCCCTTTTGGAGTCTACCTGCCTTCCATCATCTTTGGCTGAAATCCCAATATCTGGACCTAATTTCATTTCTGAAGCATTTTTGACGTTGTCTAATGCAAGTTGACTGCAGTCTGGTGTTGCTGGTGGACTTGTGCTGGATAAAAGGTGAAGGCTGCCCTGACGCTCTGGTACCAGATGCATTTTTGACTCCTTATCTTCCTTCATTCGGAAGGAACAGGCTTTTTTCCTGAATCCTGTCCCTGGTGGCATGGAGAGAGAAGCATCCTCATACAGCAACTCCTCTCCATTAAAATGGTATCTATACATGTTGTAGCCATCGGCACTATTGATACTGCTTTGTCTTAGGAGATAAGTTGCATCACATTCAGAAGAAGCTCGGGACCGTGTCTGTATCAGGTCCGTCCTATCAATTCCTGCGAGATTTTCAAGAGCATTCACCATTCTGTTAGACAGTTCTTCCAGCTGAGAAAGTCGAAGGTCAACAGTCTGTAGGGACGTCTTCATAAAATTTTCTCTTTCGTTGATTTCTTCCAATCTCATTGACATGTTTTCAACTCTGGTGAACACAAAGGGATAGATTTATTACCCTGAGATGAACTAAATATTAAAAACAAAAGTATAATGTCATTATTGTCATATGATTTTTTGTCTTTTGAGAATCATGATTGCTCATTGGGCATATTTTCAAACTTCAAACTACTTCATACTTCAAACTACTAAAAATGACTGTGAGGAGCATTAGAAAGTAACAGAAATACAGTTAACACACAGTGCATACTATTTACCATTCATGGCTCTAAACGTCTTATATATTTGCTAATAAGTACTTACTATGGCACTGTTCTAGGCTAGTTTAATCTTCACAACAGCCCTGTGAAGTAAGCATTATTATCATCATCCCCATTTTAATGAGGTAATCAAGTCATAGTGTAAATAATTTGTCCAAGGTCACATGGCTGGTAAGCAATGGAGCTGCGCACAGTGTACTTTTGAATGCACACAATGTACCTCTAACATTTGCTCCAGCTTTTGTCTCTTAGCTGGTACATCATGTTGCATTTGAGAATAAGGGAAGATACTAGCACTTAGGTTTTTGAGGTTTGAATATAGCTGTCAGCAATTAATGGTTATGAGGGTAAAATTAATTAAAATCCTATTTGAAGTTCAGGAGATTCAGAAGATGAATTGTTAGTAATTTAGTACAGCTTATCAGATGGTTTACTTAAGGGACAAGAGGTCATTTAATTATCAGAAGAATTACTGCTAACTTTAAATTGCTCATTATATTTAATAATTAGTAATTCCTTAATGGGTTCTTTTAAAAAAGATCATGGCTGGGGATCCCTGGGTGGCTCAGCGGTTTAGCGCCTGCCTTTGGCCCAGGGCGCGATCCTGGAGTCCCAGGATCGAGTCCCACGTCAGGCTCCCGGCTTGGAGCCTGCTTCTCCCTCCTCCTGTGTCTCTGCCTCTCTCTCTCTCTGTCTATGATAAATAAATAAATAAATCTTTAAAAAAAAAAAAAAGGATCATGGCTGATTATAAATATCTGCTGTCAGATTTTTAACTCCTAGAAGATCAGGCAACAACTTATGAAACCACAGTGTTGTTGGAACTAAAGCCTGCTGGTATAGACTATGTTTTATGTTTCAAAAAAACATACAATATGAATTTTTTCAACCAGTTCATGAAAGTTAACTCTTAAGAGGCAGAAGTACGCCCCACAGCTAGCACTGCCTTCTAAAGGTTGAATTTGGGGCACCTGGGTGGCTCAGTTGGTTGAGCGTCCGACGCTTGATTTTGACTCAGGTCACGACCTCAGGGTCACGAGATGGAGCCTCTCCCTCCTCGGCTCACACTCAGCGGGGAGTCTGCTTGGGATTCTCTCTCCCACTCCCTCTGTGCTTCCCTCCCCCAACCCCACTCACACATGCACCTACTATCTCTCTCTCTCTCTCTCTCTCTCTCAAATAAGTAAGTAAGTCAATAAATAAATAAATAAATTTTAAAATAAAAATAAAATTTGAATTTGCTCCTCAGGACATGGTAGGGGTGGGCAATGTGAATCATGGCTCCCAGGCAGAAGCCTCTGGACTCTGAGCCAGCAGTGTGGTGCTCTGTTTCAGCAGGTTCATCCCTGGGTGAAGACCAATGCTTCAGTCTGATTCTGTCATACTTCGTTTTTTTCCCCACCTTCTGATCTTTTCTTAGAAGCATACAGGCAGTCTCTAGGGCCACCCAGTTTGCACTGAGTCTGTGTCTAGCAGGTCCTTGCTACCTTCTTTACATATCCTTATAAATCCTTTCACCTGTTCTCCTTGCTTCCCGCTTACCCATGTCCTGAATGCTTGCTGCTCTTTTCTGCACTAAGTTTCTTCTGACTATGTCTCCTGTGTTTTCCTTACTCCCTGCTACCTCTGTGGTTACCCTTCCCTACATTCTTCTAGAGCTGCTTTTGCCAATGCTGTGCTTCTGTTGGCCACATTGACAGCTGCACTCTGATGTGTGGGAGGGTCCTTGGCTTCTATTCTTAACTATTTTTTTATGGAGGAAAAGACTATTTATATGTCCCCTAGGAAACCACATCATTTGAGCAGGAAGGGTCTGGCTTCCTGGAAATTCGCCACGAGGAGGACCAAATTCACTGTGTATGAGAAGTCCTGACTTCTGTACCATAGATACTACAGGTTCTAAGGGTTCTTTCTTCTCTTGCATTTCAGGGAAAAAAAGAACTTTTGCTATAAACTTACATTACTTCAAGTAAGACTTGATTTTCTCGGTTAAATGTAATGTCATCTTGCTTACTTCAAATCTGTTACCCTCAATGATTCCTTTTGTGTTAAGATCCATAATCTCCTTTGTAAAGTCAAACTTGAGATCCTTTAACAAATACTACATTAAGAGATAATGCAGCTGTACAAACTTTGAAAAATAAATACACTGGTAGAATATAGATAAGTATCTCTCCTTTCATCATTTATAATTCTCTGCCTTTGTTTTTCCTGTATTACCTAATTCAGATAACAGCATTGCCAGCCACTCATACATGAAAAGGAAACTTGCTATTTGTCACAACATGAATGGACTGAGAGGGTATTATGCTCAATGAAGTAAGTCAGAGAAAGACAAATACCATATGATTTCACTTGTAGGAGAATCTAAAAAAGAAAACATATGAACAAACAATAAAATGAAAACAGATCCCTAAATGCAGAGAACAAACTGGTATTACCAGAGAGGAGGGGGAGGGAGGATGGGCAAAATGGATGAAGGGGAGGGGGGAGTACAGGCCTCTGGTTATAGAATAAGCCAAGGAGAGGGAAGGTACATACTCAGTAGTACTATACTAGTGTTGTGTAATGACAGATGGTAGCTACACTGGTGGTGAGCAGAGCATAACATATAGAATTGTCAGATCACCTTTGTACACCTAACACTCGTGTAACATTGTGTGTCAACCACACTTAAATAAAAAAACAAAAAGGAAATCTCAAAGTCATCTGATTCTTTAGTCTCCCTTACTGTTACTCTGCCTCCCTACTTCAACCCTTGCATTGAATAAGCTACCAATCTCCATAGTGGGGTAGGACTACTCTGCAGGTATCTCTAAATTTCCACCTGTTCCTTCTGCCACTCCCTTAGTTGAAACTGTGGAAGAAATAATGTTTCATGATGTGGTTTCGATTAAGAAAAATTATTAGATGCTTATTTCAACTTTGTAGACAGTTGCTGCAATGGAGACAACAAAGTTTAAATGGTTGTACCTAATCAAGGGACACTGTATTGAGTTTTTATAGTATGTATGAGAGGAGAAAGAAATAAATGAGTTTAAGTTCACTTATATCTGAAATGATAAACAAAAAGGATGGATAAGGAACCATCTCCTGTGCTAGCCATATTTTGTGACTTCCCACAATAACTTAAGACATTTCACAAATCTTGACATCCATGTGAAGAGTGATTTCCATTTCAGATGTGGAAAGACAGGCTAGCTAGGAAACACTTTGACAAGAGTCCCAGGTCTGTTGACACACTGAGTGACAGGAAAACATATAAGAGAAGTCTGTCATTTCTCATAGAGCAAGATATGAACTTTCTTACTAAGTCTTAATTCTGCTTTTCTTTCAGCATAGAGTGAAATATTTTTCAGCATAGCACAGAATAAAAAGCTATTCTCAGGCTAAGTGATTCGGTCTTAAAAATATTTTCCTTACATGCCATATTTCTAATTTTACATTTTCTTTTTTGAATTTTTCTCTTAGAAATTTTCATACAGTAAATGGACTATTTCTTCTTTTAGTATTCAGTTGTATGAATCATCCACTGGGTAACTTTAAGATGTCAAATGTGTTGATACATTTATATATGTCAATGGGATTAACACTGTAGTGTTAGCTAACACCTTTATAATGTCACATAATTATCCTCTATTTTTTGTGGTAGGAGCAATTAAGATCTAGTATTTTAGCAATGCTTAAGTTAATAATACAGTATTTTCTTTACTATAACCACTATGTTGTACAGTAGACCTCCAGGACTTATTTATTTACTGGTTGCAAGTTTGTACCCTTAAAAAACATATCCTCAATTCCCATGGTAACCCCTGTTCTACTCTCTATTCTACTATTTTTATGACTTTAGCTTTTGCTGATACCACATGTAGATGAGATCATACAGCATTTCTCTTTCTCTGTTTGACTTATTTCACTTAAACCTCATGACCCCAAGGGCCATCCATGTTGGCACAAGTGGCAGGGTTTCTTTCTTTGTCGTGGCTAAATACTATTTCACTGTATATATAAAACCATGTCTTCTTCATCCATTCATCTGTTGTGGACAGACCTAGGCTATTACAATAATGTTGCAATAAACATCAGAGTGCATTTATCTCCTGATACTCTGTTTTCATTTCCTTTGGATATGAGGAAAGAGACGCAAGATGGAGGAAGAGTAGGGGTTGGAGATGTACCCAGCAGTGGAATTACTGGATCATCTGATAGTTCTATTTTTAAATTTTTGAGGAAACTCTGTATCATTGTTCATAGTGGCTGAACCAATAAGTTTTCATTTCATATCTAGAGAATACAGTGAGTGTATGTTTAGTTTTATAAGAAACTGTCAAACTGTCTTTCAGAGTGGCTGTACCATTTTATAGTATATATCTTCAAGTTTACAGATTCCTTCCTCTCTCATCTCTGATGAGATGATGCTATGGAGGCTAGCCAGTGAAATTTTAATTTCACTTACTATATTTTTTAGTTCTAAACTTTTCATTGGTTCTTTTTTATATCATCTTTTTTTTTTTTTTTTAATTTACGATAGGCACACAGTGAGAGAGAGAGAGGCAGAGACGCAGGCTCCATGCACCGGGAGCCGGACGTGGGATTTGATCCCGGATCTCCAGGATCTCGCCCTGGGCCAAAGGCAGGCGCCAAACCGCTGCGCCACCCAGGGATCCCAATATATCATCTATTTTTTTCCAAGACTTTCTATCTTTCCATTAGTTTCAACATTCTTTGCCATTATGTTCAAGCACTTTTATAATAGTTACTTTAAAGTCTATCAAATAAAAAAAAATAAAGTCTATCAAATAATTCAAACATCTGCACTACCTTGGCCTTGACATTTATTGACTTTTTTTCACCAGGTAAATTGAGATTTTTCTGAATTTTTCATATTCTAAATTATTTTAGATTATATTGTAGACATTTTTAATACTATGTTGTATGACACAGAGTCCTGTTTAAATCTCATGAAGAATGTTGATATTTTTCTTTTAGCAGTTGACTGACCTGGTTAGGCTCAAGATGCCAGTTCCACCATAATTTTTGTGGGCTATGATTCCAATTTCAGTTCAATTTTCAAAATCTTAGCAGTGCTTTTGGAATCTGTCCTGTGTGTGTGCAGCCCAGTGATCAGTTTGGGATCTTGGTAGTGGTCTATTTATTAGTTCAGTACTCAATGCTTTTGACATCTTTCTTCTTCTTCTTTTTCTAAAGATTTTATTTATTCATGAGAGACACAGAGAGAGAGGCAGAGACATAGACAGAGGGAGAAGCAACCTCTGTGCAGGGAGCCCAATGCAGGACTCGATCCCAGGACTCCAGGATCACAGCCTGAGCCAAAGGCAGATACTCAACCACGGAGCAACCCGGGCATCCATCTTTTTAAATACAGGCATTTTCAATTAATGCCTGTATTAAATTTAGTTTAATTTAAAACGTTTTAATTTAACAGGCATTTAAGTAATTAATACAGAATAATTACTGTTTTTGTAATTATTCTCAGTACTGCTTTTGCTGTGTACTATAAGTTTGAGTTAGGTTGTGTTTTCAGTTTTATTCATCTTAAAGTATACTTTTTCTTTCTCTTTAAAAAAATTTTTACATTGTTGTAAAATACATGTAACATAAAATTTACCATCTTAACCATTTTTCAATGTACAAATGTATAGTTCCGTGGCATTTAGTACATTCACACTGTTGTCCAGCTTCAAAGTACTCTCTAATTTCCCTTATGATTTCTTCTTTGATTCATTGGTCATTAAAGTGTTGTTTAATTTTCATATATTTGTGAATTTTCCAAATCTCCTTTTGTTATTAATTTATTATCTTATTCATTGTGGTCAGAGTAAACACTTTGATTAATTTCAGTCTTTTAGAAATTTGGTGAGATTTGCTATATGGCCTAACATACGGTGTATCTTGGATAATGTTCCACATGCTCTTGAGAAGAATGCATATCCTGCTGTTGTCGAGTAAAGTATTCTGTTATGCTGAGTTGGCCTATAGTATTATTCAAGTCTTTTATTTTTTTACATCTTTTGTCTAGTTATTCTATTATTAATGTGAGATATTAGAGTCTCCAACTATTACTGTAGACCTGTCTGCGTCTCCCTTTAATTCTGTCAGTTTCTGCTTCATATATTATGAAGCTCTACTATTAGATGCATATATTTATAATTATTCTCTTTGATAGGTTGACCATTTTATCATAATTTAATGTCCTTTTTAAAAATTTAATGTCCTTCTTTGTCTCTATTAACAATTCTTGTCTGAAAACCTGTTTTGTCTGATATTAGTATACTTATCATAGCTATACTAATTTTTTAAAGATTTATTTATTTATTTGAGAGATAGAGAATGTGAAGGGGGAGGGGCAAAGGGACGAGGAAAAGAACCTCAACCAGACTCCTCACTAAGGGTGGAGCCTGATGTGGGGCTTGATCCCAGGATCCTAACTGAACTCAAGAATCAGCCACTTAACCAACTGAGCTACCCAGGTGCACCACAGCTATACTAAATCTGATGACTGTTTATGTGGAGTATCTTCCATACTTTTACTTTCAAACTACAGTCTGACAGTCTTTGTGCTTTGAGAGTTTAATCCATTTATATTTAATATGATTACTGATAATGTAGAATTTACCCCTATCACTTTACTATTTGTTTTCTACATGTCTTATGTCTTTTTTTGCTCAGTTCCTCAAGTACTACCTTCTTCTGTGTTAAATAGACATTTTCTTTCTTTTTTTTAAAAAGAAAATTTACTTATTTTTGAGAGAGAGAGGGTGAGTGAGAGAAAATAAGGGAGAACATAAGCCTGGCTGGGACAGGGGGGGCAGACTCCCCACTGAGCAGGGAGCCTGATATAGGGCTTGATTCCAGGACCTTAGGATCATCACCTGAGCCAAAGGCAGACACCCAACTGACTGAGCTATGCAGGTGCCCCTTAAATAGACATTTTCTAGTGTACCATTTTAATTCCCTTTTCATGTCTTTTGTCATGTATTTTTTAGCCATTTTCTTAGTGGTTGCCCTAGAGACTATAATGAACATCTTAATTTATGACAATCTAGTTCAAATTAGTGCCAATTTAATTTCAATAGTATTAAAAATATGCTCTTTTAAAGTTCATTCCTTCCTCCTTTACTTTATGCTGTTGTCACAGATTATGTCTTTACATGTTGTGTGTCCATCAATGTAGATTTGTAATTATAACTTTATACAGTTATCTTTTAAATCACATAGAAAATAAAAAAATAGTTACAAGCAAAAAATACATTTATAATGTCTTTTATACTTTTCTATGTAGTTACCTTATAATGTCTTTTATACTTATGTATGTAGTTATGGTGCTTTTTATTTCTTCATGTAGATTTTAGTAGTCTGGTGAACTTTCATTTCTACCCAAAGGACTTCTTAGTATCTCTACTAGGGCAGGTCTAGTAGTTACAAATTCTTTCAGTGTTTGCTATCTGTGAATATCTTAATTTCTCCTTCATTTTTTGAAACACTGTTTTGCTAGATACACTATTCTTGGTTAATAGTCTTTTTCTTTCAGCACTTTGAATATTTCATCCCTCTGCCTTCTGGGCTCCCGGATTTCCAGCGAGAGGTCAGCCTTTTATTTTATTGAGGATGCTTTGTGTGTGATGAGTTGCTTTTCTCTTGATTCTCTCAAGATTTTTTCCTTTGGCTTATGACAGTTTGATGACTATTTAAATAAGTGTGGATGTCTTTGAGTTTATTTTACTTGGATCACTTCTTGGCCTTTTGAATAAGATCAAGTGAAGTTTATTTTACTGGGAGTTCATTGAACTTCTATGTGTAAATTCATATTTTTCATCAAATTTGGGAAATCTTTGGCCTTTATTTATTGAGATATTTTCTGCCACTTTCTTTTTTGTTTCCTTCTGGCACTCCCATTATGTGTATGCTATCATGCTGATGGTATTCCACTGGTCTCTGAGAATCTGTTCATTCTTTTTTATTTCTCTTCCTTAGACTGGATAATCTCAACTGATTTATCTTCAAGTTTACTAATTCTTTCTTCTGCCTGCTCAGCTATGATTTTGAGACTCTATAGTAAAATTTTCCTTTCAGTTACTTTCAGTTACTTTACAATTCCAGAATTTCTGGTTCTTCACCTTCTCCTTCTCTTTCCTCTTCTTAAATATAATTTCTGTCTCTTTATTTGTATTCTCTATATGGTGAGACATCATTCTCAACTTCCCTGTAGATCTTTAGAGATGGTATTCTTTAGCTCTTTGAATGTGTTTACAATAACTGATTTAAAGTCTTTGTCAGGGGCAGCCCAGGTGGCTCAGCAGTTTAGTGCCACCTTCAGCCCGAGGCATGATCCTGGAGACCCAGGATCCAGTCCCATGTCAGGATCCCTGTGGGGAGCCTGCTTCTCCCTCTGCCTGTGTCTCTGCCTCTCTCTCTCTCTCTCTCTCCTCTCTGTATATTCTAGTGAATAAATAAATAAAATCCTTAAAAAAATAAATGTCAGAAAGTCCAACATCTGGGATTTCTTAGGGCCAGTTTCTTTTATTGCCTTTTCCCTAGGTGTGGACCATACTGTCTTCTTTCTTTGCATATCTTTTTATTTAAAACTGGACATTTTGAGTAATATTGCATGGCAACTCTGGAAGTCTGATTCTCTTTCTTCCCCAGGGTTTGTTAATTATTGATTCATACTATAGTAGTTGTTGCTTATTTAGTGACTTTTCTGAAATGATTCTATAAAGCCTGTATTCTTTATAGTGTGTGGCCACTGAAATTCTATTCTGTTAGCTCAGTGGTCAGCTAATGATTGAACAGAGAATTCCTTAAATCTCTGGAATTAAAAAAAAATCTCCCAGTCTTTGTTGAGGGGTTCTGTGCATGCACATCATCAACACTCAGCCAGAGTTTGCATCTTTGTCTTAGCCTTCACTTCCTGTTTTCACAGAGCCTTTAGGTCAGCTAGAACGGGAAGCTTTCTGTCTTCTCAGTTTTTTCTGAGCATGTGCACAGACATATGCATGCATATGGCCTTCTAGGTTCCCAGGAATATGTTAGAACTTTTCAAAGCCTTATGGACATCTCATCTCATTTCCCAGCCTTTTTTCTGAAGCTTTTGGTTAGTCTCATTTACCCCAACTCTGTTATTTATCACCTTGGGGAGTAGGGACCAAAACATTCGCATGTAAATGTTTGTGACAAATGCCCTCTCCGTATCCCCACCTCGGCTAGCAGTTTTATTTAGCCTTGGTCTAGTTCCAAGTCAAGGGAAATTAAGGTAAGTCTTTTGAACCAATCTTTCAGGGAGCGACCAGACAGGTCAAAATAGATAATTGCAACTTTTTGTGGATGTGGTTCTTTCTGCTTCCACTAGTACCAGGAATTCAGCCTGTTATTTTCATGGCTGCCAGTGAACTGAGGAGTGGGGGATGGGACTAGGTAAACTGAAATGCACAAAGCTCACTTAAAAAAATATTAAGCCATGTTTCTTGAGTAAGCACTTCACAAATTGTTACAAGCCATTGGTTCATTTCCATCTTTCTAAAAAGTTGATTCCAAAAGTTTTGACAGTTTTATTGTTACTTTTATGGAGTTATCCAAGAGTTCCTTACTCTACCATTTTGTGTTCACTTTGTCTTTCTCAATCCTTTAGGGATGCTAATAAAGAGCAGAACCACACACACACACAAATACACGTGCACGCACACACACTTGCACACACACAAATACACACAGTTTGGGGGTGAGCTCTTAAGATCATAAGCAACTTTGTAGGGTTACTTTTGCAAGTTCATTCCTCCCTACAATCTCCTAGGTGTTTCCAGTATCTTGGAGCTCCCCTTTTCCAACCTCCATTAAAAAATCTGGGGCTTTAATTAATTTACTCTGCGTTTCACTTCCACAACTATGCCTGCTTCCAGGGCCAAGTGGCAGGAGGAGAAAGAGCAAGAAAGCAAAAAGAAAGAATTGGTCCCACTTTCTTGATTCTTGATGCAATAGGTAGAGACTTTACTGGACCACTGGATCTCTTACAACTGACTCAGCAGAACAATAGGAAGGGAAAGAAGGCACTCTTTGAATAAGCAAGATGAGGTCTCACTATAATTTACTTTAATATTAAAAGATATACGACCTCATTTTATACCCCAGGCTGATAAAGCAAAAAGTGTTAGTTATTAGGAATAGCCTCCTTGCCTCCAATGGCTTCTTGCTCCAATCCAAAACAGTAACACAGGTACTCAATCATGTCACCCCTTGCTTAAAAACAGTAGCAGTAAAAAAAAACAAAAAACAAAACAACAACAAAAAAACACTAGCAGTTTCTCATAACACTTAAGATTAAAAATCAAATTTTATTACAATGTTGGATACCAAGGAGTGTGTTAAAAGGAAACCTTATCATCTCCACTTGTATATTTCTATGATAGAAACAGTTGGTACTGTCTCAGCATCATGTAAAGTGTCATGTAAATGCAGCTTCAGGTTTTCCCTTCCAATTTCTTAGCAGCCCTTAACCTCATCCTATAAAGATTTTTGTTTCTTGGGGTGCCTGGGCAGCTCAGTCAATTAAGCATCTGCCTTCGGCTCAGGTCATGATCCCAGAGTGGTGGGATCAAGCTCTGGTGTCTGGCTCCGTGCTCAGTGGGGAGCTTGCTGCTCCCCTTCCTCCTCCCTAGCTCATGTTCTCTCTTGGTATCTCTATCACTATCTCTGTCTCTCTCTCAGATAAATAAATACTATCTTCAAAAAAAGATTTCTTGGGCAGCCCCGGTGGCTTAGCAGTTTAGCGCTGCCTTCAGCCCAGGGCGTGATCCTGGAGACCCAGGATCAGTCCCATGTCAGGCTCCCTGCATGGAGCCTGCTTCTCCCTCTGCCTGTGTCTCTGCCTCTCTCTATATATCTCTCAATCTCTCTCTCTCTCTCTTTCTCTCTCTGTGACTCTAATAAATAAATAAAATAAAAAAAAAAAGATTTCTTTTTCTTATATACATTCAAGACTTTTCAGAATCTGGCCCCCAGCCTCCCTTTCTGTCTCATCTTGTTGTTCATCCTCAAATTTGCTTCACAAACATTCCATCATCATCAAGATGGAAAACTAAAATTCTTCTAGAACTTGAGAACCCCAAACGCCAGGGCACATGATGACCTCAGTTTGAGAAAACTTGTTCTAGAACTTGCTACCTCTGATATTTATAGAACCAGATGAATGAAAGCTGCCATGGTGATGCCAGGGATCCCAGCCATTGTAGATAAAATTATGTTGCTATCCTGGCTTCTAATATTTAATTAGATTAACATGACCGTATTGTTTATTATTTTTCAAAACAATACTTATTTTATAAAATAGGTCAGTATTTGCTTTTGAGATTTTCAAATCCTTTGGTCAAATTACTTATAACTATTATTCTTGTATGACTAGTATTTGGTTCAAAGAGACTATTTCTTTGGATAGCATTTTTGTGCTACAAATGCACTGTCTTAGACTGAAATACTGATTTCTTACAGATCTACTTCTATACAATTTCACCAATTTGAATTCATGGCTTCTCTAATTATTTCTGTTTGAATTTACATATAGATCACTAAGTAGATTCACTAGGTTTTATTTCACACAGCATGGTGGCATTCCCTTCGCAGCAAAAATTCTTCCATTTAGAATACTTTGGAAAAGTCACTAAGGCCATTTTTCTAACTACCAAACATCTGAATTTCAGCTGGCAGGCCAGAAGAACAATTCATGAGGGTTAACCTTTTATATCAGAGGAAACTAGAACCAAGTGAAATCTATAAACTGGCTGGACCCAAAGTAATCATTCTCCTGTCTTTGAATAAAATTTAAGCCGCACTTGATTTATGACAATATTTGCCCTGTCTTTTGCTACTTTATGTCTCCTACTAAAATCACTGAGAGTCCAGAACCTAACTGGTTTTATCGGTCCTAGTTAATAATAGCTAAATTTGTTACCTTCACATTTCTGTTTGATTCAGAGATTAGCTCAGATTAGTCTACAGGATTTTCTGTTCAAAGCCCACATTCCCTCACCAGTCTCAAAATCTGGCACATATATTATTCTACTTGTTTTGTAAATTAAGAAAATGAGAGATAACTATACCAGATTAGAAACTGACATTGCACATCAGGACTCTTTTTGTTTTAGCTTGTTTTCAAGAAAAAAAGAAGGGCTGTTTATGATCAATATTTTGTTAACTTCAGGATTCTTTTTGAGATGTGTCCATATTCATGTTAGGGATGAAGTGCTCCATCAGCTCCTCTTTATTATACATCTGTCACCAGTGACAATAAACAGCAATTAACAACCATAGTAGCATGATGGTGTTGTGAGAATTAAGTGAAATTGTGTCAGTGAAAGCACCTTGTGAGTTGTAAATGCTATGCAAGTGTAAAATAATGTGACCATGTGAAGTAGGTGTGATTGCAAATCTCCAGATGCTTTCATCTGTATCTTCATACATCTATTATCTAGGATATTTCGTTTTGGACATTATGCAACTAAACCTGAATGTAGCTTAATTAGAACACATTTTTTTAAGGCATTGTAAATAATGTTTTCCATTTCATTCAAATAAGAGGCACAACAGTATATAAATTTGTGGCACTTTTGTGGTAACTTCCAAGAGAATACTTATATATGGCATAACTTTATTGGAATTTCATAGACTCTTATCTATTAAATATAAGGCCCAAATTCATGGTCTCATGATAAGAGTCCATGTGTGTGTTTCTTAAAACCAAGAACTTAGATATTTGGAGTTCTGTAGTAAGCTAGTTACTAAAACCTGTTTTATGTGCAGTCATCTTTTCAAGTGCAATCATTACCCTTCACCTGCAAGGCATCTTATAAATTATATGGGAATATTTCCTTAATGATAGAGTTCAATGTTAACCTAAAAACATAATGTTACTGGAAATCCAGTTTATACTTGAAGAAACCCATGTTTCAAGGTTGCATGGTATTCTATATTGAGTTTTTAGAGTATTCTTACCCTGTAATTTTATTCCAGGTCTACAGATCATAAACTTGTCTGATCTAGTCCAAATTTTATATCCAGCTATTTTAATTTCTATCTACTTCTTCATATGAGGCTGCCTTTTAAGCTTAGTAATTATAGTGAGAACACTCAGGATGGAACTTGGTTGTGCTTACTTACAGAGTATTTATACGTGAAAGACTAAACAAAGATCAAGACTTAAGTCTGAAATCTTCCAGCTTTCTCATTGTTTTTAATAAACAAAATACTGAAGACTTACCAAAAGAATGTTAAACTCTACAGGATTTTAGCTCTAGGCTAAAATCATCATTTATATATACCAACATGGCCATACTTCAGATATCCTTGGTTTCTAAAATTCAAGTCATCTAAGTCATTAGCCTTTTCTGGCTATATTCCACTTGTCTTGTTCAGGCAAGACTCTGATCAACCACTCACTGAAGCTCTTAGTGATATCCTAGGTTCTCTCTCCCTTCCAGCATAGTCGTGTCATTTTGCCACTAGAGCTCAACAGCTGGGCAGGGAAAAATGGTACCTTGAGGTAGTGTAATATGTTTATGCTACCATTTGCAAACACTAACATCATTGTGGTATCCCCACTGATTGGTTCTTGGGAACATAGGTCCCTTTCAGCCTCCTTTTTGCTATGCCCCATGCTCCATTCACTAACTGTATCCTTGCCCTTGGGTTCTAGAGAGTCACTGTTAAAGGTCATGGGAATCACCTTGACTTGGCCCAATACAAAATCATATTAGCTAATTTTACTTAGGTCCTCAGTATTCCTTCTGAGCAATCTCTTGGCTAGTTCCTTCCTATCATATTTTCCCAAAAGGTGAACTCAAATCCTCTCTAGTGGCTTCAAGTCTATAATGTTACCAGAGGGTACTCTTTCCCCATTCCTATCATTCTTCCTATGTGTCTGGACTTTATATTAGTGTGAAATTCTTGGCCTCTCTACAGTCCTTTATTTATTCTTGAGGAGGACTGATTTTCTGATTGGAGTTTGAAGACCACAACACCAGCTTGCTTTTCTCTCTCTCTTTGGGGGCCAGCTGCCTGCATAGAGCATGGATTCTTACTTTGTTTTGTTCATATGGTAAGCTTAGTGGGGAAAGCTGATTCTGCCTGTGAGAAGAGAGGCCAGCAGTTGCTTGTGACTGAGTGGCTATCGCTAATTCTGGCTAATTCTGTGTATTTGGCGAGAACTGAACCATATCCTCTGGCACATTTATTACTGTAAAGCCAATACTATTTTTATCTCTATCTGCCTGATGTCTGCATCTCTCGCTGAATTGGCTCTCAAAGTCAGGTAAGGAAAAGATGGTCATTTACCAGACACAAATTCTAACATTTAATCTCACCCCTTCCCCATAATCCAAGCAACTTTGACTCCTGTTAATTTCTGAGATTAAGACATTCAGATGGAATCTTCCCCAAACTTCTCTCCCATCACTACGTGTTTGTCTTTCTATGATCTTGTCTATATCAGAGGAATCACCCACCTCTTTTCTGAGACTCATCTCTCTTTCAGGTCTTCTTCCACTGACTATCTAATTTCTCTCCTTATTGTCTTTCTTGTTATGGTCTCTGTTACCAGCATCTCTTCTTGATCACTCAGGAAGAGGATGCCAAATAAGATCTCAAGACCAGAAATTGCTGCTTTCCTAATCAAGCCTAGAGGAAACCCAACACCTTAGCCCAGATCCACAAATACAACATGTGAGCATATGACCCAGAAGTTTTGGTGGAATCCAAACCTTCTATTATAGGTTTAGCTAGTCTGAGACCCATAGATGCTTAAATACAAGACCACAGCATTGAAAATGTATATTTTATGAATTATATAGCCTGCATACTTGAAAATATCATATATGCAAAATAAAATTTATGCAAATAGAAGATATGAATGAGTAAAGAAGAGATAGTAAGGAGGCAATGTTCACCATGTATTCCAAAAACCTATAACAATGTACTTGTTATAATTAAATATTAAGTTTGGTCCTAAGCTTCCTTGATGCCATGGAAAAAAGGAAAACATACTGGCTTACATAATTCTCATTGTTCAAGAAAAGGAAGTTGAATCTCTGATGAAATTATTTTAGAAAAGATTCTTTTCAACTCAGTTGTTCTTGAACCTGTGAACCAGGGGATGCCAAACCACAAAAGGAATGATGTGTTCAGCAGTGGATTTTTCAAGAGATACAGAGATGGCTTTCAAATTCTGATTGATAAAGATACATGTTACTAGGTATTAGTCTGATATGATGAGATAGAATATCTAGGTTGACAAACTTTACCTTGGTTGTGCTGGCAGAAGTTATAAAATGTTCTTTCACCAGCCCTCTTGGTTATCTGATATTAACCTTTCAGGCAAAGAAGCAACACCTGTCAACATCACAAGTTGTTTTGGCATTGCTGATATTAAAGATTCTTCCTGACAATTATGGGTAGCAGAATCATTTGTTTATTGAGACCGTTCCTAGTTGCCAACAGCAAAATCGGTTTGAAACCTGGGGGGAGCATAGTTGACATCCTATTTGATATTCATTGAGGATAGGATGGAAATTGCATTCAGATCAGTACATGAATTTTTTAGTTATCCATTCATTCAGAAACTCAAGCTCTTGCTATGTTGAGATGTGCAGACTTCCTAACCTAGTCTAAGGTATGAGGTGATCAAGGAAGTTTTCCATAAGGAATTGACATTTGAGCAAAGATCCAAAGGATGAGCAGGCAGAGGGAACAACATGTACAAAACTCCTATGGCAGGAAGGGAGTGGTGGCTTAGAGGAAGTGACAGAAGGCTAGGAAAACTGAATGCCAAGCATGAAAGGAGGACAGTCCAGAGTGAGGCTGGACCTGGGAACAATGGGAGCCACTCAAAGGCTTTTAAAGAGACCTAGGGGGGAGCGATGCAACCAGAGTGAAGTCGAGTTAGTGAGCGCAAAATGAATTGAAAGAGCAGAAATGATTATGGAGAGCTCAGATCCTGTGAGAGCAACTGCAGGAATCCTAGTGAAAAATGCTAGTAGCTTGTACTAGAGTGCTGGTGATAGAGAAGGAAAGAGGTGGAGTCAGGGGATCATGATTCATTCATGGGGGAAGAAAGCAGAATTTGATGATTTGACAGTGTCTGTCTTGCTAAATGAGATGGCTAGTGGAGCCACTCTTAGAGCCCAGAGCATGTCCAAATTTGGGAAGAAATCCGTGAGTGCAGTGCCCTAAGTCAGCTAAGTGGGCATGCTGGGTGGGGCTTTGAGCTAAGTACCTTGCTGCAGTGTTGTTGCTAACTAAAAACTGAATCATACTGTAAATCTCTGATTGAGGGACTAAATGTTGGATCTCACAAGATGGAGAAATTGTTAGAACTTTATATATTACTTTCCAAACATTAAGGGAAAGCCATGAATGTGCTTCCTCCACAGAAGGCCTCAAAACACCCTGCATGAAGGAGCACAAGTATGTAAACTTCTTGTGTGAACATGTTTGTAAGACTGAGTCATGCAAATTGCTGGCCCAGGTTTTGAAAGGTACCTGACAAGAAAGAGGCCAGGCAGAGACTGATGCCAACAGCACCTTTCATAGAGGCTCCCTCCTAACCAGACCCCACAAAGTGAAAGGAGCTGGGATGACAGCTGAGAGAACAGGAGAACCATCAAATGGCAAATGGTGACCCGGAAAATAAAAACAACCCAATATGTAAAGAAGATTTTTAAAAATGACAAAAATATCTGAGTACTCAAAAATTTGATTTTAAAAAGTAATCACTGGTGGGACGCCTGGGTGACTCAGTGGTTGAGCATCTGCCCTTGGCTCAGGACGTGATCCTGGAGTCCTGGGATCCAGTACCATATCAGACTCCCTGCAGGGAGCCTGCTTCTCCCTCTGGCTGTGTCTCTGCCTCTCTCTCTTTCTGTGTCTCTCATGAATAAATAAATACAATCTTTAAAAAAAAAAAAAGTAATCACTGGTGTCAAATTTAGGTAAAAAGAACTAGTTTTATTTCTATTCTTCCACCTTCTTTCTTGTTCCTCAACTCTCCCGGTGAAGGGTGAAGGAAAGGCACCTTCTCCCCAGACTTTCTCCTCCTTTTGTCTTTGATATGCATCTGTGATTCAGCCTAGAAATGGTCAACAAGTGAACGGGAGGGGCAGGAATGCTCTCCCATCACTCTTGGAGATCTCAATGAAGGGAAACGGGAAGTAGATGTTTTTATGGCCCAGCACATTTTCATTCCTATTACGTGTGCACAGAGCCCCAAGAGGAAAATGCAGTTTGGTAGTGACCTGATAACCACATTCTTGGAGGCTTGCTCTAAGAATGGTAAAAATCCAAACAATGCTGGGAGAGGGGAGGAGGGGAAAAGGCAGAGTGAAACAAAACACAATTTCCATTGTAAATTACTGGCTGTGATCAAATCCAAGTTAATGTCTAACTAAAAAAGTTGAAATTTTAGAATATTAAGATGGGGGTAGCTTATCTTTCTCAGGAAGAAATAATTTTTATATCTTAAAAGCTTAGTAATTACTATTAAAACAGCAAAGAAGCACTGAAAAGTTTTATTGAAAATGTATCTTATTAAGGCCAAAAGTTAGTACAGATAACCCTTAAATTTGGCAGGTTGGATTACAAGGTGTCCAGTGCTGGATGGGTAAGGGCCCAGAGAGCTACAGCTGCCAGGGGCGTTGTCTCTCCCATGGACTGTGGCAGCCACCGGCCTAAACAGGCACACCAGGGAGACCTGAAGGTGTATTGTGAATCGTGTTGTAATTGTTGAGACCCTCGACTAGATGGTTTCCTGAAATATTCTTTCGAATGTCTTTATGTCTATCAATAAATACATGTAACTGTGCTAGACACTTTGATTCTGAGGACTGAAGGACGGAATGGTAAGCTAGTATCCCCTTAGGCATCGTCCTTCTACCTGCATTGCTACTTAAACTCTTTGGAAGGATATTTTATCAATTACCACATTCTTTGAGTAATAATAACAATAGCTTACACTGATTGTATTAAGTGATGAAGGTTCTTAAAATCATATGATTCGAAAGATATAGATAGTGTAATTTTATTGTTTCTGTCTGCCCTGTGCTGGTTACTCTTTCCCAGCTGCAAGAAGAGCAACACTGGAAAGTCCAGAAAATGTCACCTTTTCTGGCTCTTCCTGGCCTGCCTTCATTTGCTCATTCATAGATCATGCACACATGCATTCATTTGTTCTGCATTTATTAAGCACTAGCATATGGATGATAGTGATTTTGCCAGGACCCAGGATGTTAAATTGTCTGAAAAACACACCATGCCCTAGTTTAGAACCTTCCCATCTCATGGAAGACAGACACTTCTGCTCCTCCCAAAGTTCCTGGTGGCATAGAAGCAGAGAGGAGGGAGCCCTTACCTCTGCTCTGCCAGGTTGGGAAAGGAGCAACAGGAACATTAAGGCACGAAGAGCAGGTCAGTCCCTAGGGGAATACTATTCCTTGACAAGGCAACCCCAAGTCAAAAGATGGCTTCACTGGCATTTACAAAGCCCTGCAGCTGGATTTTCTCTCATTGATGCAGGGTAATTGCAATAAAACCTCTTACTTTAGGAGTGGGCAAGAACGGTCAGGGTTTTTTTTTCAGTTTGGTTTGGCTTAGTTTGGGCCTGGAATATTTGCAATGCAGCATTCCCTTCTCTATACAATTTACAATCACCATTTCACGGTGGATATTTTCACATTGTTTTGGGGTGAAAACACGCAAAGAATCCAAAGTTTGAACAAAGAAGAGAATTTGGGAGTGAACATTTATATGGACGTTGGCATCCCCTGTAGAATGGGGCGGAGGAGCCCGCAAACCCTTGGCCTATAGGCCATCGAGGGCCACCACGGGCCACCACTGGCCCCGGGCTGGGCGCACCTCTCACAAGTGACGCGGATGCGCTCATCGCTGGACGACTGCTGCTCATCCTCCTTCTCCTGGAAGTGCTCCTGAACACACTGCTCCTCGAACTCGTGCAGCCTCTTCAGCTCCTCATCGCTGAGAAACAGCTCTGCGTAAAGGGAGAAGCATTTACCGAGAAATGAGCCCCAACCATAAATAATCAATTTAGTTGCATTATTGTGAATTCCACGAATCAACCTGAATTGAACTCACTTGTCACTTGTAGACAATTCTCTGACTACACCAATGGTTTATTACTTAAACAGGTTGTAATATGCAGAAACCATCTTTCTGCTGGAGCAAAATGGCTTACTTTTTTTAACACAAAACACCACTATGACAGCTATTTGCAAAGTGAAACCAAGCACTATTTTCTGGAGAACCCTTTGCATGTATTTTACGGATAGAGTCAGGTGGACATCATTACTGTCCTACCCTCTTCAGATACAACACATTGAAGCAGTATTAAAGGGAGTATATATATATAGAGAGAGAGGAGTCATTTTTTTTAAATTTAAATATTTAATAATATATTTTTAAAGATATTTAAATTCAATTTGCCAATATATAGTATAACATCCAGTGCTCATCTCATCATGTGTCCCCCTTAATGACCATTCAATCAGTTACTCCCTCCCCCAGCCCACCTCCCCATCTGCAACCCTTTGTTTATTTCCCAGTGTTAGGAGTCTATCTTGGCTTGTCTTCCTCTCTAATTTTTCCCTACTCAGTTTCCCGGTTTTGGAGGAGTCATTTTCAAGAGCTCTCTCGGTTTCTGATCTCATCATGAGCAGGCTTTGGGTAACACTAATTACTCAGAAACTAACAGTACTGGAATAAAATCAACATAAAATGAGAAGCATCCTGCAAAGAACAACAGTTGGACTAGAGTGTTATGTTTTCACACAATTTAAGTAATTTAGTGAGATTTCCATGAGGGTGTCCAGTTAGAACACTCTTGAAATTTGCCCAAGAGAGAAACGAAAGAATCCTACACGTACTTAGACCACGATCCTGCTCATCTTGATCCCCTTCTCTTTTCTTCCTACAGCAACCACTAAGACGCATAATGATTATATAGATGTGGCTTAAAATGATCATTGGTGGAGGTAGGACTGGCCGGTCATGAAATGTCATTATCAGCTGATAACGCTGGAATTTCCACACCTGGTTGGATATTGACTTAACTTCAAAGAAGGTATTGCTTTAAAAAGAATAAATGTTTAATTAGTTATTTTACTTTTCATTTAAATTTCCCAGGGCAATCATTTACTCACATGGAAATGAAAATAAACAATGAAATGGCCTTTTAGCACCTCTGAATACTAGATTACCCTGTCTTTTGGTTTATCTGTCAGTGTGAATTATCTACACACAGGGACATTTTCCTCATATAAATAAGAATTAAGTGTATTGAAGCTGCTACATATTGTTCTCTTGAAACACCATACTGTGGTCTACTGACTCATTGCTCAGGAAAATTTTATTTCATATTTTTCAATTAGCAATAATCGCACCTCGGATAAACCTCATTGGCTACGATACTGCCACTGTGCAAAGCTTTATTTCATATTTTTAAAGGTAGGAGCTATCCAACTAAGTATTTTGAAATATTTAAATCTGTAATACAGTTGAACAAGAGTTTGAACCAGATTCTTTCCAAAGCCTTGGTCAGCTCTAAGATTCTATATTTCTTTGTTTCTTTCTTTTTATGGACAGAATTTCTGTAGTCTTCTTTTTTTTTTTTTTTAAATTCATGAGAATCAGAGAAAGAGAAAGAAAGAGAGAGAGAGAGAGATAGAGGCAGAGACATAGGCAGAAGGAGAAGCAGGCTCCCCACAGAGAGCCCAATGCAGGACTCAATCCCAGGACCCCAGGATCTCGATCTGAGCCTAAGGAAGACAATCACTGAGCCATTCAGGTGCCCCAAGATTCTATATTTCTATGAAGGATTTTTCCCTCATATTTTTCATCTTAGAAGATACAATTTTTTGAAACATTTATTAGGCATGGTCATAGGCTCAACACATCATGCAAAAATGGGCAAGTTTTACAAGAGACTTGATTTTATAATTTAAGCCATATCTTTCCTAGGCCATTTTATCTTCTATTCTGTAAATGATAAGGAAAGTATTTTATATAATATTACAGTAATTGTCACAGCTTATGAGATTCACATTGCTTTCTGTGCCTCTGATAATGAATTATAGTCACATCTTGATCAAATCTTCCCTACCTCAGGAGACTTTTATCTAAGGATATATTTTCAGTAGATTAAAATACCTGTTACAATGTTAAAACACAAACTGAGATTAAATGTATTTAACAGAAAGACAAATACCATATGGTTTCATTCATATGTGGAATTTAAGAAACAAAACAAACAAAAAAGAGAGAAAAGAAAAAAGAAAACCAACCCAGACTCTTTTTTTCTCCCCACAGCCTTGAAGAAAAAACCCCCCAAAGTCAGAGAACAAACTGGTGGCTGCCAGAGGCGAACTATGTGGGGGAATGGGTAAAATAGATAAAAGGGATTAAAAGTACAGTAATTGCATCCTGATGAGCACTGAGTAATGTACAGAATTAATGAATCATTGTTTTGTACACCTGAAACTGATACAACACTATGTTAATTGTACTTCAATAAAAAAATAAAATATTGAACCATCAAAAAATTTCTAAATGTATTTAAGTGTCAACTTTTGATTCATGAATACATGAAACCCGATTTAAGTTTTAATTAAAGAGATTGCAAAAATTCTGCATATTTTAAAGTTCTACTGAAATTCTGTGTAAATCCATGGCCACACGAGTGTTCCAAGATTAAACTGGAAATTTGTAATGTAATAAATAATAGGCACCCAGTCATCAGACTTGACACATACTTGAAAACTGCAATAAGCAAGTTCACAAGCAGGATGTTGGCCACCAGTAGGTAGCACGCCATGATGGCAGGTGTGAGCCAGGCACCCGGGATACAGGGCGGGAGCCGCTTGCCTTCTTCATCATACTGGTTGTCACCACAAGGAGCTGAAACAAAAGTTTATCTTTATGTAATTTTTACATAAAACGAATAGAGTAAGTAACTTACATATGCCACTACATGATCTTTTTCTTTTTTAATATGATTTTTCCCTGATTTCATAAGCAATGATTTTCCATGTGAAAACTATAAACTTGTACAAAGAAAATAAGAAACTCACTTCTACACTCAGAGATAGTCATTCTTGACTTGTCATATTGATAAACATTTTCCTATTTCTGCATTTATGTTTTTCATATACAGAAGTTTTTCCTTCATTTCTAAGCAAATAAATCTGTATGTTTTTTCTGTACTGTTATCCGTTAGAAAGTTATTATGTCTTCTGATTATTTATTTAACATCATCTCATGTTGTCTCCTTGGTATCACTTGTACATAAACTTTGGAAATAATTTTGTTATGAGGGAGGAGATAAGGATGCCCTCTACCCTCAAATCCATTAATCAACAGATTTGGTGTCATGTTTGGAAAATCATCTTTTCTCTCTCTGCTCATTCAAAATGCCACTTCGATCCTATAGGACCTATTTCCTGAACTAAAAAATAGAATGACCCCAACAGTGATAAGTGAAATAACTTCCATGAATTTATAATCTACCTGCTTTTTTACTTACTCATAGTTTAAAAGAGCATTGACACCAGAAAACAAGAGAAGTATTGAAAACCAACTCCTTCTAGCTAAGGGAGAAACTGATTAATACACACATTTCATGGACTAGAGTCATTGATTCTGTGTAAACTTACGATTAATTTCCATGGCGTAGACTATATAGCGATTGGAAAGCAGGATTTTATTTTATTTTTTTAGTTGTGACAGGAAGGGAGGAAAGAAAAAAAGACAACAGTTGAGAAGAAAGTAAAACAAATGATTAACAACACAAGAATGGTTTTGGTGTCAAGATATGCAAAGTATTCAAGTTTGGGAATTACAGATTCATGCCAGGAAAAAGTGGTCTATTTAGAAGAAACTGTAAACATTATTAATTCTAGGGAATACATATATATTTCATGAATATTGATTTTACCATGTGTCATAAGCAATAAAAAGCTCACACATTAAAAATACTGTGAAAAAGATATGAAGCTACTGGCAGATGATCATTTTAACCAACTGGTTAACCAATCAGGCAGTCTCTATATCCCAGTTCAAATACCTCATAAGCACATATAAATGCAAAATTATTATGCAATAACCAGATCAAGAATGAAAAACCTGCATTTAATGATGTTACTGAGAACAGCCTCAAGTTTGCCTCTTTATCTTCACATTACCCAATTAAATAATAAAAAAATATCATAATTTATGTCTGGATCATATGTTTACCTAAGTAAATACTCTTGAAACCAAATGAGATTTTTATGTTCCAGTTTACCAAGCTACAAACACATTCAATAATTGACTTTGAAATACTGGTGATAATAATGTGTTCAGAATCACATTATAAAAGCTAGATAGAAGGCATTGTGTGAACTAGTTATCAGTGTAACCCAGTGGCAGAAGATGTACTGACAACCCTGCATTTCATACAAGGGGAGGATGTTCAAAACCATCTCCCAAGAAGCAGAACACCAGAAATAGCAGATGTGCTCTTGTATCTGTATCTTTGTGACAGAGCACAACATGCAAATGAAGGTAGGGTCTGGAGACAAAAACAGGTCTGAAGAGCCTCAATCTATTGGTGATACATTAACTGGCCGGGTGAAATAGGCATAAGAACATTTAAGCTTCACTTCCTACAACACAGGAGACCACCATGACCTGCTGGCTCAGCCTGGGGAGGAGCTGGGGCCTACGCCCCCCAGAAATCCATGCAGGATTATAGCTCATTTCCTCTGCTAACATCTGGATGATATTGTTGATATATTGTTGATAATAACAATAATAATAATAAGTTGAACTCCATAAGTGAAGAGGAGATTGATAGCCATGTGGAAAATAAGCTTTGGAGAAGAAGCTTGAAGAAGAGGATGACACAAAGCACCAGTTGCCCTGTCATGCCTTCTGTCTCATTACACTCATAACACTACCAGCTCTGTCTGAGGGTAGAAAGAGGTTGAAGAAATATTGGGATATTGGCACTGGGACTACATTCATGTGATAAGGTATTCACCAGGTCCAGCTAAAGGGATATGAGACTCAAAATTCTGGTTAATGGTTTTTAGAATAGAAGGAATGACTGATGTCTCAAAAACCTACATTTCATATTCTGTATTTATTCCTTCTTAAAATAATTTTGTGCTCAGAGCAGAATAAAAAATAATTTATCTCCAAATTAACACATGCTCTTCTATTAATTTGGAACTGATCATCTGCCTCAGAAGCAGGGAAGAGAATCTTACTATCAATTCTATTCTTACGGTCTATCTGGTCTGCAAACACCTCTCCATAGATCATCCAGTAGGGCATGTAGAAGATGTTTCGGGCCAGTTTCCAAGACGGCTCCTCATCTGGGTGCAAAATGGCTTGACGGGCTACTCCAAAACTCATCAGCACAACCAGCATAATGACCACAAAATACAGCATGTCAATCATCTGAGTAAAGAGAAAATGTGTCTTTTACCGTCTTGAGTCATGGGCCAGGTTTGCCTGGTTCATTATATTGCTCTTCATGAGTGTTTAATTAGGATGAAAAGAGCCTCTTTCCCTTCTCTCCATCCCATCCACAGGCTTCTAGTGTTTATATGCCATGCAATGCATACATCTTATTCTAGAACATTGACTCCCCCATTTGCTCTTACTCTTTCTTCTCCTCTATTATTGCCCATAAACAAATATTCCTCTCATAACTACAACTGCAAATGGAGAAAGGGAAGAATTATGGGGGAAACATGGGAATTTGTAAGGGAAACTGAAGAGAAAGAGAAGGAGATATATAAGAAAGGAACAAGATGAATTGAGAGTACAGAATGATATTTATTCATTCATCACACAACTGTTGAGTGGTTACAGTGAGCAATGCTCTGGTTACTGTGGTTACAGAATTGGTATAATTCCTAATTTTGGATATCCCTGAAGATGAGAGCCCTTGCCAAGATAAGCTAAATCATATATCCCTTCACTCAAAGCTGCTCATGCTATAAAGAGTAATTCGTAACTTAAGATAACTTCCTTTCTTCCAAGACCAGTCCTAACACTGAAGCTATTTTAGGTGATGTAAAGATTACCTGCTAGCTCATTTTTTTGTTTCATATTGTATGATTTACTCTGGAAGAAATGTTGCCATGGATTTGTCTTGGCCTAATCACATGAATTGCCTGTGTCTATTCCAGGCCAGAGTACATGGGCAGAAGACTCTCTGGAATAGGAGGGGGGGAGTGACCCTGGGCCCCATTTGTTTCTGGCTTTTGCTACATGTTAACTACAGATTATATATATGTTGTGTGTGTGTATATATATGTATATACACACACATATAAATGTATAGACACAGTATTAATGTACATATATACAGTGCATCTCTCTTTGTATATAAAGTAGTATATACTGTGTGTATATGTATATATATATGTATAGGATAGAATAGAAGTAGTATATAGTAGTATTATATACTGTATTAACATGTAGGAGAACTATGTATCTTTTTTAAAATTTTTATTTATTTATTTGACAGAGAGAGCACAAGCAAGGGGAGCAGCAGGCAGAGGGAGGGGGAGAAGCAGGCTCCCCATAGAGCAGGGAGTCTGCAGTGGGGTTTGATCCCAGGACCCTGAGATCATGCCCTGAACCAAAGGCAGGCACTTAACCGACTGTAGCCACGCAGGCCCAAGAACTATGTATCTTAAAGCAAAAACATTTCCTGAAAGAAACCAACTACAAAGGAGGGACCAAATGAAGTCTTATAAAGCCACACCCAAGGCCTGGTCTCAGGTCCTAACCACAACCACAATGTCTCTAGCTCCTAAAGGGGTGTAAGTACTAACCATCTTTCCAATCATCATCACATAGGGCCCCAGATATTTGTTGACACCAAAAATGTCCAGGACTCGGATATACCAGAAGATGATATCCACACAGTAGATCACTCGGCCATAGCCCATGTATGGCTGCTTCTGTAGGCGGAGGATTGCTCCAATCATGAACATGGAAATGGCTACAAGATCCGTGATGTTCCAGTACTCCTGAAGCCAAACTTTTATTTTCTGGCTGAGTTTGCCTGGTTCTGACATGAGGATCTGAAAACAAATGCCAAAGAACAATAACAGGGAGTGCTGTATTGGAAGCCTCTTAGAATCTTGGAAAGATAGGACTGGTGGAACATTCCAGGGCATCTGGTCCCATTTCCTGCTTAAGACCTTTAAACACTAATCTTCTCAGGCAGAGAAAGATATCTTGAAAGGGAAATTCCATGGAATCTTCTATATTCCTAGATGCAGTGTTTCACAAATTCTCAGGAAATGCCTTCTAAATCATGTCTTTCTGGGTGAAATAAAAGCAGCTGCCTCTTGATTTCTTTTTAATTCTCTGGATATGTGCTGGTCAGCCCACGTTCCAGAGTTAGTCCAGGAAGAAAAGCCTAGAGCAGAGACACACCCGTTTGGTCTACAAAGGGTAATCCACCTGATGGAGAAGGCAGATTGGGCTAGGAGATGTTTGTTTGCCACAATTCCTTTGCAACTTAGATGTGAGAAGTCAGGGGAAAGTAAAATATTTTCTCCTACTTGAGATATTACCCTTTAAAAATCGCCATTGATTGGGAGTTCCTGGATGGCTCAGTCAGTTAAGCATCTGACTCTTGGCTTTGGCTCAGGTCATGATCTCTGGGTCGTGAGATCGAGAGACCCTGCCATTAGTGGAGAGTCTGCTTGACATTCTCTCTGCCCCTCATTCTGCCTTTCCCCCTGACCTCTTGTGCATGCTCTCTCTCTCAAATAAATCTCTAAAGAAAAAGTCACCACTGATAAAAATCACTACTTCCTCAGGGTAAAACTGAAACTATTTAACAAACAGCCTGTAAAGGTACATAGAGAGAGTGAGCCCCATGGATGCGGCTATGGTGTGCAGCAGGGTGGGGGGCTGCTGTACCATGGTGTACCTCTTTAGTTATGGAGACTGGGGACCCTATGACTGGGATGGGGTGGTGGCTATTTTTTGGCCAGCACAGAAGGGATTCACTAGTTTAACAACCCGTGTACACTATAGCCTGGAAGGTGAGCTCCTAGAATAAAGAATAGTATCTTAGCAAATGGCTGATGCTCACCGGGATCATGGTGGCAGTAGGGATGGCATGGCAGGCTACTTGGGGGTAATCCCAGTTGTAACATTTGCAGAGTTTGATGAAGCCCAACTAGAAAAGAAAGACTAGTAGCAAAGGAGATGGGATTTTAAATGTTGGATTTTGGGGTGCCTGGGTGGCTCAGTGGTTGAGTGTCTGCCTTTGGTTCAGGGCATGATCCCATTGAGATCCTTGCAAGGAGCCTACTTATCCCTCTGCATGTGTCTCTGCCTCTCTCTGTGTGTCTCTTATGAATAAATAAATAAGAACTTAAAATAAAATGTTGAATTTGGTACTTTTCTTTTTTGGTTTCTCAGATTCTCATTAGACTGACAGCATCGAACTCACTCTATTGGGAAGAAGTTGCCAGTAATATTTTTTCCAGTTCAGTGAAAGGACTAATAATGATGGCAAAATAGTAGTACTGATTCTATACCAGTTGGAAGAAGCATGTGGAAACCCTTTAGTATGCTTTTTTAGTTCAGATTCATTTTTTCTTAGATATAGCTTGCCCTTCACAAACTAATAAAGTGAATGAAAATTCATCTAAAAGTACATGTCCCTATTTCCTCTACCATCCTCTCAGAGCCTCCTAAGAGCCCTTCCTTAATAAGAAGGAAGACTCCACATTGCAGGTGGCAGGGAGCATGTGGAATCTGAGTCCTAAGTTGTAGGTAAATAGTCATCTTGTATGTCTTTCAGTTCCAGGGAAACAGCAAAAATCTGTACCCGGTTGTAGTAATTGGTTTACCTCTGGCAGCATTTACTATTGCTTTTACAGTCACTGAGACTGTTTTTATTGCTAAATATCATTGACTTTTGCCTTGTGTTTTGATTTGCAAATTCAAATTCAGTTGGAAGCAGAAGACATATAAATCTTAAGCAAGAGAATGGGCTACACTTGGTATTGTCATACCCCAAAAGAAAAAAAGTTACCAGAGCACTCATGATTTGCATGAAGTGTTTTGCAAATAAGAAGCTATATCTGAATCAATGTTAGCATTCAGTGGCACCAGGAAGGACCTTTGGGGTAATCACCTCTCGTATTTTCTCTAATGCCAGGCTCAGGATGTAGGAGATGACAATCCACTCCTGGAGACAGGGCCAGCGGTCCATCCGCACCAGGATAACATAGTTGAAGAGCAGTAGGTAGCCCAAGTACGATATCTGAAGGGCAGAACAACTATTAGCTGTGTTTGGGGAGATAACACGTGCTGGGAAAAAAAACTTTTGAAATCCTATTTTCAGGTTGACAGGTCTTCTAAAACAAGTTTGCATTCCCAACTAGACTGACTCATTTAGAGGAAACCTTCTGTTTCCATCGCCAGTGTGGATAAATTCTGAAGCAGATCAGGACGCATTTTATACTTTAGGATGATATGGGCACTGGCATTCTTTTTCTAAAGGAAGACGTTATTTGTGGCTACTATCACCTTCATGGGGGAATTATGGAGCTGCACAAAATGATGATACATAAGGAAATTTTTAATATTTCACTGATGTGTCTTCTACATTCCTGAAATCGGAAAATATTACTTACTCTCCCTGCCTTTCAAATTTCCCTCTTGAATCTTTTCACTGCTGATAAATGTGGGAGGTTAGAAGGGGTGGGGGGTGAGAGCTGTCTGTCGAGGTGCACAGAGCTGTCCTGAGTCCCCACAATTAGGAATGACATATCTATGGTTTGCTGAGGCCACAGCATGCTCCCTATCTGTCTGGCAGGAAAAGATGCAGAGTTTGGAGATATATGGGAGTGATGTATGGGGTGGAGGGAGGTGGTCTGAAGTTCATTGCTTAAAGTTGATTTATGGCGTAGTTGATGAATCTTAACCTCCAGAGCCCCTCGCTGGTCCAGGCTCTTCTGGAGTAATGGGGGTGGGGGTGGGGTATTCTAACAAGTGTGTATTTGTGATTCAATGGTTGTTGTCCTTTTTAAGATTCAGGGGATCCCTGGGTGGCTTAATGGTTTAGAGCCTGCCTTTGGCCCAGGATGTGATCCTGGAGTCCCAGGATCAAGTTCCACATTGGGGTTCCTGCATGGAGCCTGCTTCTCCCTCAACCTGTGTCTCTGCCTCTGTGTGTGTGTGTGTCTCTTGTGAATAAATAAAAATAAAATCTTAAAAAAAAAAAGATTCACCCCCACCTCTCCAAATTGTATAAGTTTTACCAGTAAAATAGGTAAAGTCCCTTGTATCCATGATGTATTCCTTGCAGTAGGATTAGAGCCAGAGTTCTCAAAATTGGGCTGCATCAGAATCCCCTGGGAAGCTATAAAATGTGTAACATCTTGCCACAGGCCAGAGATAGCATTCAGAGTATTCAGAGGTGTGGGGTGACTCTGGGGCTCCTCTGCTTCCTAACTCTGCCCTGTGTTGAGCTCTCCTGCAGGCCAGGTGCCTCACTGGTGCTCAGCTGGTTCTGACCAGAGCAGGTGGGTGACAGTGGCTTCTCTGCATCACCAGTTGTAGCTACCAAAATGTTGGGTGCCCAGGCCCATGGTTGATCTGTGTCCCCATGCAGCCTTCCTCTGCCTACTGCCTGCCCCACTGCCTAATGCCCCATCCAGAGCCTTGGACCCGTCTCCTCACCTTCCATTGCTTCTCCTGCCTAGTCACTCACAAATGGAACAACATGACAGGGCTTGCTTGGCATAGGCTATAACATGGTGCTTGGGACTTCATGGGTAGTCTTGCCCCACCCTCCCCAGATTGCAATGGTTGTGAGAGCCTCTACGTGCATGCTGGGCCCTCCTGCAACCGGAGCTTATCTACAAAAGTCATAGCATGCATGTGTAAGGCTGAGGCCACTCTTGTTGTAGCTGGCACCACACTCTTGGGGATGTTAAAACAGTGGGCCCCAAAGGCATTTGGAGGAAAATGTACAACCAAGCCGTTGTCAGTTTGGTGTGCATTTCAGAGTGGAGAGGCCTTAATTTGCTTCTCTGTTCTAGGAGCTTATGATTTGGGTTCAACCACACTCCTTTGGTAAACCCACTGGTTTTATGAAGAAAATGGCATTTGTGAGTTCGCTCTTTTAAACCACGAGTCCACTTTGTTCACTTAAAAATAAAACTGTATTTCCCTAAGTTTCTATTACTGAAGGCATTAAAAAATCCTTCATCTTAAGCAAACAGGACTGTTTTGCTTTACAAAGTGATGCTTTTGGGGCTAGGATGGCCACATTCCTGCATGCGTGTAAATATAGGACAAGATATGCAGATACAATTTTAGCTGAAGATCTGAATGAGTCCCGGTTTTGTTTTCACAATTCATTTTAATTCTGTGAATTTTAAACATTTTAAAAAGCCTTTGACATGTTTTCAAGTCTGACAATTCTGTGTGCTCAAAACATGCTATGTAGCAAATGCTAAGGAGGAAGCCTTACCGTGTAAAACCAGAACTTGACAATGGGAGCATTATAGAATTCACAGATTTTCATTCCAATGGGAATGCTTCTTTGCTTTTTGTGCTCATTCTCCTCATCACCCTTTCTTGAACCAGCGTCTGCATTCGCATCCTGGAAAACAGAATGGCACATGTCAAGCAGGTTGCTGAATGGGAAATGCATAACATTTAACAGATAGGCCTCTTTAAAAATAAAGAATTATACAGAGTTCCCCAATTATGGTGGTTTCTAAACTCGTGGTAAGAGAAATTTCAACAATTTTGAGAATGAGAGTGAATTGATACTTTTATGATCAAGTGTAGCACTGACCATATTCTCCTCTTCTTTCTCTTTACCATCTTCATTCTCCTTGGATGTCTGATAAGAGAAGTCATCATATGTGCGAAACTCCAAAAACAAGATGGTAGGGGGAAGAAGAATCCCCATTATAACCTATGTAGAATGAGAAAAAAATTGTTAAGATTTTTAGATTTTTAAGCTATGGCAAACCTAGAAAATTTTCCTAGTATACGTAAAATTTTAAAATTATGATCTTCAGCATTACTCAATAAATTAAGCAGTCCTATGACAGGTTTATCACTGTCCTGATGTCCTGTGGCTTATTTGGTTTGATACATTGGTGGAGTTGCAGACTGTGAAAAAGAACTTGTGCCAAATTATTTCAGATAGACAGCAAGCAGTATTGTGTGGAATCCTTAAAAAGCAGAGGGCTTACATTAAGTTTCAAAGCAGGTAAATTTTTAAAATATAATAATAAAAGTGAGAATAAATAAATAAAATAAAATAAAATAAAATAATACCTTCAGGGAAGTAAATAGAAAATATTTTATATGGAAATAACTTAGATGTAAATGTGAAGGTATGGATCAAGATAAAAGATAAATGTAATTTGAGCTTGACCTAGACAAAAGGATGCCCTGGCCCGTGGGTGGAAAACTTTGTTGTCATTTTTATCAGTGCTGTGATGTGTATCTCCAATATGGAAATTTGTTCCCAATGTTCAGTGCTGAGAAAAATCTCTCATGGTGATCCATTATTAAGAACACCACAAAGGGGCTATTTCTACCATATTTAAAAAGATATATGATGAAAAAAATCAATATTAGTATGGTACAGGTGCATGAATAGACCAAACAAAGGAATAGAATAGAAGGTCCAGAAATAGATTCAAATACACATAGAAAAATAGTATTAGGTAAAGGTACCACTTCAAATTGGAAGAATAAAGATGGACTATTTAATAAGTGGTATTGAGAAATCATGGGTGATCATCTAAAACAATTAAGTTGGACTCTATCTCACAGCAGCATAAATTAAAGATTAAAGATTTCATGAAAAAATAAATAAAGATTTCATGAAAGAAGGCAGCCCCGGTGGCGCAGTGGTTTGGGCGCTGCCTGCAGCTCAGGGCATGATCCTGGAGACCCAGAACCGAGTCCCATGTCGGGCTCCCGGTGCATGGAGCCTGCTTCTCCCTCTGCCTGTGTCTCTGCCTCTCTGTGTGTGTGTGTGTGTCTCTATGAATAAATAAATAAAATCTTAAAAAAAATAAAGATTTCATGAAAGAGAAAAAAGGTAGTGGTAGTGTGGGAAGAATGTAAAATAACTAAAAAGAATCACATAAGAATTTTTCAGAAGAGGATGGTTGGGGAAAGGCCTTTCTAATTATGCTCCCAAATCAAGAAGTAATTATACCTTAATTTTAAAAATTAGCAAAATGAAATAAGCAATCAAAGAAAAATCACTATATTTGGAAATTTAAAAAAGCACGAAGTTTCTGTACAGAAAAAAAAAAAAAGCCTTAACCGAAGTAAAAAACAACTCATAGGAAAACATATTTGCAGCTCATGTGAAAGGCAAAGGGCTAATCTTTCTAATTAGAAAAGAGTTCCTAGAAATTGAGAAGAAAAAAAATCTAACAATCCAGCAGAAAAATAAGCAAAGGCTGTGAGCTGAGACATTGGTACTGAGAGGAGAATGTTCTCACCCTCACTCATAATAAGATAAATGCAGTTACTACACAGAGATATTGTTGTTTACCATTAGATGGAAAAATTCAAAAGTTAACTCCTCCCCTATGTTGGTGAGACTGTGGGAAAACAGACATTCTCCTACATTGTCGGTGGAGGTGCAAATTGAACAATCTCCACAGAGGGAGGCTGGTCGAACCCAGCAAAATTGCAAGCACATATCCCCATGGAGCCACCAATTCCACTTCTGGACATGTATCTAACAAATACGTGAGACACCATATGTGTCCAAGAACATTCATTCTGCCACTGGGTATAACACCACGAGACGGGAGTGACCTCCATGGCCTCAGAGGGGACTGGCTAAATATTAATCTGAAATAATGGAATATGACCCAGCTGGGAAAGAATGAGAACTTCCTATATAATAATATGGAAAGAGCTCCCGGGTTAGGTGAAAAAGCAAGATACTAAATAGTGAGTATGCCAGCTCTTGTGAAAAAGAGAATACAAAGACGATGATCACTCATAGTAGCTTTAGAAATGGAAGGACATACAAGGAATGACTATCAGTGGTTGCTGCTGGGTGGGAACAGGGCAGATGTGGAACAGGTGTGGGAGGGACACATTGTCATTTACACTTTTAAATAGTCTTGTTTTAATTTTTGAACTATGTGCATATTACCTACTTTAAAAAGTTAGGTTAAAAAGAACAAACAAAAAAGAATGATCCAAATAATTATTGCTTTAAAATAAGTATATTTTTATGCTGTAAGCGTAGAAATGCTTTGAAGGAAATTTGGTGCTTAAAAATATTTCTACCTCTTGGCATACATAATATTTAAGAGAAGCATTAGGTGAAAAAAGGAAAGTGTTTGCAACTTAATCAACTTTCTTGGTTCTCTTTTCTGAATTTTATTTACTCATATTTTATTTTATGATTTATGATTTATTCATAGTTTAAAAATCAAAGTGGGAGCACCTGGGTGGCTCAGTGGTTGAGCGTCTCCCTTTGGCTCAGGTTGTGATCTTGGGGTCCTAGGATCAAGTCCTGCATTAGGCTCTTCGTGGGGAGCCTACTTCTCCATCTGCCTATGTCTCTGCCTCTTTCTGTGTCTCTCATGAATAAACAAAATCTTTAAAAAATCAGAGTAATATGGATATGTGGTTGAACATCTGAATGGGCTGAATGGACTTCTAGTAAAAAGAGGAGGACCACTGCTCATTTCTCTGCTTCTCCAATCCTGTTCCCCAAGGCAAACTCTTGTAAATATTTTTTATCATAAAATAAAATTCAGATACAAAACACACCACACACACAAAGGCAAAGATTAATGAGTCATTGTAAAGTGAGCATCCTCGTATTCCTTGCAAATTATAAAATTGGTTCGTATCAGCCACCGTAGAAGCCCTTTCACGTACCCTGTCCCTATCACAAATCCATCTCCAAAAGGATCCTCCATCCTCACTTTAAAGGAACAAAGTTCTTTCTGTTCTTTTATAGCTTTATCTCCTGACTGTGCATCCCTAGATGTGGGTTATCCAGTTTGGGGGCTACAAGCCACATGTTGCTATGGAGCACTTGAAATGTGGCTGGTCTAAATTGGGATGTGCACTTGTAAGTGCAAAGTACCCAACAGATTTCAAAGACTTAGTACAAAAACAGAATATTAACTATCTCATTAATGATTTTTTCAATTGATATGTCAAAACGATAATACTTTGTATTTGTATGTACTGATTTAAATAAATATTAAAAATATTTCAACTGTTTCTTTTTACAATATACTTTTATTTTTAAATTTATTATATTTTTAATTTTTAAAAAAGATTTATTTATTTATTTATTTATTCATGAGAGACACAGAAAGAGAGAGGCAGAGACACAGGCAGAGGGAGAAGCAGGCTCCTCCACGGAGCCCGATGGGGGATTCGATCCCGGATCCTGGGATCGTACCCTGAGCCGAAGGCAGACACTGAACCACTGAGCCACCCAAGTGTCCCTATTATATTTTTAATTTTAATTATGGTATAGTTAACATATACTCTTACTATTTTCAGGTGTACGACATAGTGACTCAACACTTCCCTACATTCCTCAGTGCTCATCATGATAAGTATACTCTCTAATTACAATGTATTTTAACAAAGCTTTTTATAACCATTAAAAGTTTTAATTTTTGTAACTAGAAAGTTTGAAATGACAGGTGGCTTGCATTTTATTTCTATTGTAAAGTGCTGTGGCAGGCACTATGATTTAATCTTGCCCTTTAAAATTCTGGTATTTTTAAAAAAGATTTTATTTATTTATTCATGAGAGACACACACAGAGAGGCAGAGACACCAGCAGAGGGAGAAGCAGGCTCCATGTGGGGAGCCCCATGTGGAACTTGATCCCAGGACCCTGGGATCATCATCTGAGCCAAAGGCAGAGCTCAACCACTAAGCCACCCAGGTGCCCCCAAATTCTGGTATGTTTTTATTTTTATTTTTTTTCTGGTATGTTTTTAAATTGTTTTTTGGTATGCATGTTTTCTGGATGGTTATCTGAAGAGCTCGAGGATTTGGACCCGTAGAGTTGATTATGGAGTGGATTTGGGGGATTACATGACTTTTATACTATTCAAGGTGTTCCTTTGTCCACTTGGTGGCTGGATGCAGAGTCCTGACCAGACCCAGGTTCAAGCTCCTTGCTGAGACTGTAGACAGTATGTTCCTTCATCAGGAAGGGCGTGGTGATGTTTGCAGCCACTGATGCTCATTAGATTTGTTAACTCACTGGGTGTTGAGAGTTGGTGATGTTCTAACTCATTTATTTTTCATCTCTTAGTTGGAATAAATCTATGAACACTCTCACATTTCCCTTCATCTTCTCAGTGGTTACTCATGGTTGAGTTCCTGTAGAAAATGCAGGATGAATGCTTGATTCTTATTTAACTATCTTCCAGATAATGAATTGGTTTCTTATTATCCACTGAAGATATTAAAATATCATTATAAACTCATGGATTTAAACATGTATAATATATTTCCATCTATTGCTGTTAGTAATATTACTAAAAGTCAAATTGTCCCATCTTTGGCCAGTGGAAACTTCTGGTCTTCTGGTTCTTACCCTACTGGTCTTTGATAGCTTCTTTGCCTTCTGGTGTGTCAAGATGTTCTAGGCTTATCTTGTACATTTCTTGCTGGATCTGGAAAGGACCACATCACTTAGAAATTCTGGCTCCAGTTAGTGGGAAATGATATTGGAGATGCTTATGGCTTTTAGGTAGGTCATTGTATCTAGGCTTTTCATGGGTCAGTGAAGGAATGAGTTCATATTGATGCTTCCAATAAGTGCTACAGGCTTTCTACTCTGACCTTTCTAGACTATAGCTGTGTTTCCTTTTGTTTCACACCGAGTCCTAGTTCTCAAGGACTGATCTGATTATAGAATTAAAATATCCCTTGTTGCTCAGTTGCTTTAACTTTATAGTTTTAGAATAACACTGTTAATACTACTACTATCAATCATGATTGCTGAAAACATTTCCTTTTTTTTTTTTTTTTTTTTTTTTGCATAGGTGCTCTGATTCTCTCTTCCCTTTTAAAATGGTTATATTATATCTACATTATTAGAACACATAGCCATTACATACTATGGTCTCTCCGTCTTAACCCTTCCCTAGTTTCAGCACTGTAAGTAAATATCTGAGGCTTTTCATTAGTCCTTATACTGATGTCTCTCTGGTTATTTTGGTTCTTGGAAGGTCATTCTCTAATAGTCTTCAGAAAGGGCTCCTAGGAACAATATTTCCTGGGGTCTTGCCTGTTGGTAAGAACTTTTGTGTACCCTTTATATTTAACAATCACTTTTGTTGGATATAAAATCCTGACTTGTCATTTTCCTTCTGGGAGTATCTTTATATGACACACCCTATTTTTTTTTTCCTGACACAAATGATTGCTGTTGAAAGTCTGATGGTAATTTTCTTTCCCTTATAAGTCACTTTTGTTGTTGTTGCATCTTGCCTGGATGTCCAGAGAGCTTTTTGTTTTTAACTAAAATCCAATAATTTAAAAATATGTGTTAAAAAAAATATGTGTTGATGTTGGTTGTTCCAGTTTGATATACTCAGATTTGGAATGTGTTTTTTAAATATATAATTTCAAATCATTTATCTTCAAGAGAAATCTTTGACTTATATTTTGACATAGTAACTTTGAACTATTTCTGATTTTATTTTTTTAAATATTTTGTTTATTTTTTCATGAGAGACACACAGAGAGAGGCAGAGACATAGGCCGAGGGAGAAGCAGGCACCCTGCAAGGGGCCTGATGTGGGACTTGATCCCAGGAGGCCGGGATCATACCCTGAGCTGAAGGCAGATGCTCAACCACTGAGCCACCCAGGCATCCTACTATTTCTGATTTTAGTTCTTAATGATAACTTCACATTTTGAACAACCTGAGTGATATCTTATACTGCTATTTCTTTGTTAATGTAAGTATGACCTATTGACATCCTATGATTTTAGACAAGATTTGACCTTTTCATCCTATTCCTCTGTTCCACCTTTAATAGCAACATGAATATTTTCAGTTCCCAAAAAGTTGCCTTTGTAACTTTACATCATAAGCTGAAATCTTTATCTTTTGTGTCAACAACATTTGATAGTCTCAATTTCCCACTTTATAATATGGGATATTATCCTTCTTACTGCCCTCCCTTCTGCCTTCCACCACCCAATTTTTCCCTGCTGTGCCTTTGCTTTTGAGTTTTCATACTTGGTGGCATTTGAATTGTTTAGGAATCCTATTTGAGTCTTCAGTGCTTTGTCTATGGGCCTACTCTAAAAGCTGAAAACCAAGAACAAGCATTTCCACTTTTATTAATATATAAATATTGTGTATTGCATGGCCATATAGCAATTTTAATATAGAATTCTGGCAGCACTAAAGGATCATGTTCTTGGAATCAGAGGTCAAATGGTATTTTTTACACTCTATCAGCCATTCAGAATCATTCCAAATTTTAATTTTAATCATAACTGAAACTTAACTATTGTGTATATTTTTGTTTTTCCTGAGATTGGATTCCCCTTCTACATTCTCTTGAAGGATTTTCTTATTAGGAAATTGTTCTTGTTTTCTTCCTTAACCTATATCTCTGATACTTGTAGCTTCTTAGTACCTCCATCTATTGGAGTCATTTCTGTTCTTCTTGAGCACTTTCTTCTTGGATCTCAATGACTCCTTATACCCATTTAATCTGACTGACTTAATCCTGCTGCTCATTTTTCATACAGGAATAAAGCATAACCTTCATACTTTTTAAGACATGGACTGCCTTCTATTTGACAGAACAGAACCACACTACACAGTATAACATACAATGTCTTTTCTTTATACTCATGGCTATCTCATGAGATTGGCATAATATTGCCATTAGGGACTGGGTTATCTAAAGATAACCTAATAGTTGGGGCACTTGTGTGGCTCAGTTGGTTAGATGTCCAACTCCTGATCTCAGCTCAGATCTTGCTCTCAGCGTTATGAGTTCAAGCCCTGCACTGGGATCCGTGCTGGGTGTAGAGCCAACTTAAAAGAAAAAAAAAAGGTAACCTAATCATTAATGGTAAACAGCAGAGCTAGGATTTGATCACAATACACTTTTCTACCCACTACATCCTTTGCAAACCCTTTCATAACTTTATATTCTCTTGGAAATCCTATGTAGTGAAAACATTGCCAATTAAAATAACATCACATAACTTTAGAGTTGTAAGGGGATCTGTAGAAACAGAGTTCAGATGCCTGCTTCAATGGCAGGTAGATGGCCTGTCCAGGGGTTTGAGGTTAGTTAAGGTGGACTCCAAGCTCTGTAAGCCAGGAATTGTGATTAGGTTGGGCATTAAACCACTTGGGTTCAGATCCTGGACCCATGCTTTACCACGCTTTACTAGGTAAGTTACTTAATATTGAAATGTCAGGTTTTCATCTCAAAGACAAACATCTGCCTGGTGGGGTTGTTCTGAGGAATAAATGAAATAATCCCCAGGAAGTGCCCAGCTAAGCAGGGTGCAGCGTTAAGAGCTCACAGGTGTCACTTGTTACTGATATAACCACAAGTCATACGTACTTTTAGGCCGGGGTTTTTCCTCATTCTCAGCCTTCCCATCCACATGTCAGTCAGCAGCATCTGGCTGCAGGTGTGAGCGATGAAGTCCCGGTGCTTGGCGGCCACCGCCAGCTTGAGGCATGTGGAGTTGCTCCAATTCTTCAGCTCATAAGTCAGCAGTTTCATGGCAATCTGCTCATCATGCTTATAGGACTGATCTAACAACTCCACGGCAAGCTGGCCAAAGTCTCTGGAGGGAAAGATATGAGATCAGAACTGAAGCTGCAATGTCACATGCTCTTTGTTAGAGAGACATGTTGACAGGGACATCATGGAGCCACAGGACACAGAATGCTTGATTTCCAATCCTCTGCAGTGAGGAAGCTCATGGGGTATGTTGCCAGAGTGGAATGGCTTGGGACCAGGACTCTGTGCTTGGTCATATTGGGCTACTGACTGTTCTTGCTGCAAATGGAGCTTTTTTTTTTTTTAATTTTAAAAATTAAAAAAAGATTTTATTTATTTATTCATGAGAGACACACACACACAGAGGCAGAGGCATAGGCAGAGGGAGAAGCAGGCTCCGCACAGGGAGCCTGATGCGGGACTTGATGACTTGATTCCTGGACCCTGGGACAAACACATGACCTGAGCCAAAGACAGACACTCAACCACTGACCCACCCAAGTGCCCCTCAAATGGAGTTCATATTGGACCCCACATCTGCCCCTCAGGCCCCAGGGACACAAAGATGAGAAGACAATTTCTTTCCCTTGAGTATTCATGGAACAGGGATACAGACAGAAAGGACAGCAAAGCCTCTGTGGCAATGGAAGTCAGAATAGTGACTACCCTTTGTGGAGGGTACAGATGGACATTGAAAGGGGACACCGGGAAGGCTGGCAGGTCTGAGTAAGTTCCTGTTTCTTGTTCTAGGTGCTAGTCATATACTGGTATGTGAACACATACATTTGTATGTATGCCTTCTCAGCATGTGTGCAATATTTCAATGACATGCTGGTTACAAGAGAATTCAACACTGTCAATGCTATGAAAGAGACAGGTTCTAGCTGTCATGGGGCATAGAGCAGTGAAGTTCTAGTCATTGGAGGTGGAGGATGGGAAAGTAATGTGAGCCAAGTTGGGGGAGGAGAGGATGACATAAGTTGAATTGTAGACATAATATTTTTTTTTAAATATTTTTAAAAATACTTGAGAGAGATTAAGTCAGAGAGAGAGAGAGAACACAGAGGAAGAAACCGACTTCCTGCTGAGCAGAGAGCCCAGTGCAGGGCTTGATCCCAGGACCCTGAGATGGTGACCTGAACTGAAGGCAGACATTTAATCAACTGAGGCACCCAGTTGCCCCTGTAAACATAAAATTTATTCCATATTCTACATGACCCTCATTCAAATATTCAATAACAGTCATAAACATGCTCTGTACCTTCAACATTTTCATGGAATGTGGTTAAGATAAAGTCCCATGGTGATCACCCTTCATGTTTTTGTTTCATTTTTTGTAAAGTTTTAGTCCAATGATGAACTGAAGGATATAGAAGGGAGGAATGGCATTCTCTGTTCTCTCAAGAGGAATGCTTTCAGGCCTCAGGTCCTATAGGCTGTGCGGTGACGTAGCACCATGATAATCTTCCAAGAAGCAGAAGGATATTGCTGAGCAACCCACTGAATTGGGAGAATACTTCCTTATTTTTTTAGATAGCCTCGAATTCCTGATGTTTAGAAATCAGCTAGTGACTTTGGAAATCATTGAGTCCAAAATAAGAGCAGTGTGTCTCAGAAAACGAAGATGTTAGATGTTGGCAGAGTTGATTGTACAGGCCTCAAGTTTATGGGCATATAAAGTTGTATTGGGACTTCTGGGTTTGAGTTCTGCATGTAAGGGGCTTGGAAGTGACCACTTGTCCTAACAGTAAGTGAAAGGTTGGACAAACTGAAAAATTGATAACTCTTCTAAATTCATCAGAGAATTGAGGTAACAGGGCCAACTTATCCCAAAATTGCAGAGACAGACAGGTGGATACAGAGACTCATGACTTACTAGAGCACAAACCTCTAGAACCAGAGCAGAGGGGGTAGGAAAACCCAAACTATAATTGATAAATTGTTGGAGGCTCTGTGAGCACACATCTGAGACTTAATAACTCCAGGGGGGCCCAGTCTTAGGGAAGTGTGCTCACACTTTTGTGAGTTTTACCACCAAGAGCTCCACAAGTTCCCATAGAGAAGATGAGAGAAAAATCTCCTCATGTGTCAACACAAGGAGGAGAAAAGGAAGCATCCTGAAATATGTCAGAGTACTCTGATCTTCTTAACAAGAGGTGAAACTAGTTAGCCACAGCTTAACTTACTGGGGAGTTATCAGAGCCTAACTGGCCCCTCTAGCTGTCCTGTCCCAGCTAAACGGGAGGAAAATGGAGGAGCACTTGGGAAATTCATGTTCAGGGACACATTTATGAGAGTTGTTCTCTTTTGTGTATTTCTGTATGGAAATCCGTTTTACTGTCTTTGCATTAGAATTACGTTTCAATAGCTCAACGAGAGGGCAATAAAAACAATGACAGTATAGAAATGCCTCAGAGAGACAGGAGAAAAAATATTGACATAAAGGACAAAGTGATTTATGAACAAGCTTTAAACATAATTGTACTGGGAAGCCTGGGTGGCTCAGGTCATGATCCTTGGGTCCTGGGATAGAGTCCTGCATTGGGCTCTCTGTGAGGAACCTGCTTCTCCCTCTGCCTATGTCTCTGCCTCTCTCTCTCATGAATAAATAAATAACTCTTTTAAAAAAAAAGATTATTTAAAAAATAAACATAATTGTACTTAAGTGAGAAATACATTTGCCACCCTCCCCCAAAAGGGCAAGTACTCAGCACAGTAATTTCTCCTGGTTCTTAAGTTCCCTTGAGACACTAACTTTGAGTTGTTGTCCAAATCCTGGGAGATATCATCCACCAGCTCACTCTCGGAGGATTCATGGGCCATGGACTTGTAGAGCTTACAGGCCACCAGTGCTTTGGCCATGCTCTCCTCTCCTCGCTGCCAGAGGAAGACTGCCATTTTCTGGCGCTTCATCAACACAGCCCACACCATCAGCTCATGGAAGGGATACTGGAACCGACTCACAGCAGGGTCATCTACATCAATGTCAATCTCTTCCTCCTTTTTCTTCTTTTTCTTCTTCTTCCCTTTTGCTGGAGGCTCATCATCCTGAGGGGAGGCAAACACATTTTTCACGGTTCTGCCATAAGTGCACAACAAAGGATTTCATGACTACCAAAAAAAAAAAAAAAAAGGAAAACCCTTCATCAGCAGTAATAAAGAGATTTTGTAAATATATCTGCAGTTCCCACTCAGTATATTGATTCTTGTGAATAGAAGCACATGTTTATTATAATAAGTAAACCATCTAAACCCAAATGGATGGAAATAGCATACTACTGTTTGATGAGTTTATACTCCTGGGTTGGCAGGTTTTTTTTCACAAGCCTTTAAAAACTGAGGGAATACAAATAACAAGTATACATGGGGATGTGGAGGAAAAGGCACCCTCATACACTGTTGGTGGAAATGCAAGCTGGTGCAGCCACTGTGGAAAACCGTATGGAGGTTCCTCAAAATATTAAAAATAGAACTACCCTATGATCCAGTAATTCCACTGCTGACCATTTACTCAAAGAAAACAAAAACAGTAATTTGAAAAGATACATATACCCCTATGTTTATTGCAGTATTATTTACAATAACTAAGATGTGAAAGCAACACGTGTCCATCGACAGATGAATGAAGATGTGGTATTTATACACAATGGAATATTACTCAGCCATAAGAAAGAATAAGATCTTGTCATTTGCAACAACATGGATGGATGTAGAGGATATTATGATAAGTAAAATAAGTTAGAAAGAGAAAGATACTACATGATTTTCACTTATGTGTGGAATCTAGAAAACAAAACAAATAAATAAGCTGACAAGCAAAAATCCCAGACTTACGTACAGAGAAAAAACTGGTGGCTGCCAGAGGGGAGGGTATGTAGGGATGGGTGAAATAAGTGAAGGGGATTCAGAGTACAGACTTCTAGTTATAAAATAAACAAGTCTTAGAGATGAAAACTACAGCATAGGGAATGTAGGCAATAATGTTGTAATAACGCTGTATGGTGACAGATGGTGATGACACTTGTCAGGGTGAGCATTGAGTAATGTATAGAATTGTTGAATCAGCCATACACCCGAAACTAATATAACATTGTATGTCAACTATACTTCAGTAATAAATATTTTAAAACCCTTGGAAGCCTGGGTGGCTCAGTGGTTGAGTGTCTGCCTTTGGCTCAGGGAATGATCCTGGGGTCCTGGGATTGAGTCCTGCATTGGGCTCCTCGCAAGGAGCCTGCTTCTTCATCTGCCTATGTCTCTGCCTCTCCCTATGTCTCCCATGAATAAATAAATAAAATAAAACCCTGAGGACATGCTGCAAAACTGAAACAAAGAATACACTAAAATACAAACAGCACCATGGGAGAGGCAGGTAAAGTTTATTTCCCCAGGGAAGTCTCCCAATATCAACACTCATTTGCCAGATATATGTGAACCAGAGATTAATAGGAAAATGTAGAAGGGGATAGAGAAAAATCTTGTAGGTTTCCTTATCAGTGTTTAAATGGAGCAAACATTCCTTTTTAAATGAGCTTTGTCCTTTCATGAGTGTGGTACAGAGGAAAAGCCAAAATTTCCATTTCTTAAAGGGATGATGAGCGATGGTTCTGAAAATAAAACAGCATCTGAAAGAAAGGTGGGGGGATCCCTGGGTGGCGCAGCGGTTTGGCGCCTGCCTTTGGCCCAGGGCGCGATCCTGGAGACCCGGGATCGAATCCCACATCCGGCTCCCAGTGCATGGAGCCTGCTTCTCCCTCTGCCTGTGTCTCTGCCTCTCTCTCTCTCTGTGACTGTCATAAATAAATAAAGATTAAAAGAAAAAAAATAAAAAAATAAAAAAAAATGAAAGAAAGGTGGGTCATGACTGCAAGGACTGGGAGTGCAACATGGAAGCAAAATGAAAAATATGTGGGGCTCAGATTATTGCAGACTAAGACTTCAATACTCAGTGGAATAATAGACATGGATATTTATTCTTTTGCAAACAGCTTTCCCATCAATATCTATACTTCTTCAATGACTCAGAGATTGTGAATTTCTTCCATTCCCTCAGATGAGGAAGTTGTGGCCCAAAGTCTGGATAACATGCGTACATTCCCACAGCTGGAGTGGCTGGGCAGGGGGTGGGGCTCTCTAATTCCTATCATGCATTATTCATGACTGAATTAATTGGTATAATCTCTTAGTGAGTCGTTGTAATATTTTTATTGAAACTGCCATACCTTGCCCTGGATTTAAGTGTTTTTGTTCTATTTTTCTAATTTGTCACAATAAAACTACAGTTATAGTAATTTAGGGAAGATTGTTCTATTTAGGTTAAAAATTGCCATATAGAAATTTTAAAATAAACATAGCTTTATTTTCAAGAACATACCAAATTAGCCCTGTGTCAGGCTCCATGTTGAATGTGGAATCTGCTTAAGACTCTCTCCTTCCCTTGCCCTTCCCCCACCTTTAAATATATATCTATATATTTAAAAATATATATACCAAAGTAAATATAAATCTACAAATGGCTATGAAATGTTATGAAACAGAAGCCCTTTAAGCCTACCTTTCTATAATATATAATATTATCAAAATATTAATTGCATGTAAATTATCTTAAAGTAGTTTTAAGATTGCTAGAGAGAGGATATAATAAGGAGGAGTTAATTTTCCGAAACCACTATCAACAAGAAAAAGAGAAACAACCCAATAAAATAACAAAAGATACGAACTGGACGTATAAAGAGAAATGGACACATCCACAATCACAGTAAGAGTCCCTGAATGCACCTCACTTAGAAATGAACTTGAAAAAATTCCTAAATATAGAAACAAATTAAATTACATAATTACCAAGTTTGATCTGACAGCTAAATGTAAGAAATATTCCCAACAAACCAAGAATACATGTTTATTTCTAGCATACATGGATCTTACCAAAACTCTACCAGGCATTATACTCCAAGTCCTTTGAGATTTTGTATCTCAAAAGATTCCAGATATCATGTAGTCTACATATCAAGGAATAAAACAACAACAAAGTCTGCATCTGGAAATACTTCAATGTACTTATGGATTTTAAATACTCTTGGGTTAGGGGCACCTGGGTGGCTCAGTCAGTTAAGTGTCTGCCTTCAGCTCAGGTCATGACCTCAGGGTCCTGGGATTGAGCCCTGCAGGAGCCAGCTGACTCCCTGTTCAGTGGGGAGTCTGCTTCTCCCTCTCCCTCTCCCTCTCCCTCTCCCTCTGCCTCTCCTCCCCTGGTTGTGTTCTACCTCACACATTAAAAAAAAAAAAAAACAAAAAAAACAAAAAACTTTAAATGCTCTTGGATTAGAGAGAAAATTATAAACACTTTAGAAATGAATGGCAATGAAGGTTCTACTTACCTAAATTCGTGAAATATCATGAAAACAATACTCAGAGAAAAATTTATACCTTTCATGCATTTATTGCAATAAAGGGAAGATTGAAAATGAGTCAGCCTCACAAAAGGAGTCAATAAAAACAATACAGTAACTATAGAAAGTATATGAAATGAATGAATAAAAATGAAGCAAGTATTATTAAGAACAAAAACAGGAAAAGGAAAGTTGCTTGATAAAGCAAAAATACCAATCAAATATGTAGGCCAGTTTGGTTAAGAAAAAAAGAAGATATAAAATTTTTTAAAAATCAGAAGGGCGCACAATTAAGATATTGAGGAATTTGAAACAGAATACAATATTAAGGTTTATAACAATGAATTTGAAAGTCTAGATTAAATAAATTGTTTTCTAGGAAAGTCTATATAACAAAAGTTGACTCTAAAACAGAAAGCCTGGCTGGACTCATAAAGTGATTATTGGTGAATATAAAATCAATGAAAACATATCTTACTTACTTCCATTCCTAGAAGTTTAAGAGCTTTAGGCTGCATAATAAAAGAGGATAAAAACATCGATTTAATCATATAACTAATGTTAGTGACAGTAACATCAGTAGTACATTAGTAGTGTTGTTAGTAGGGGACATAATCCTAGGTTAAAACGTACTTTATATCATTAACAATTAAGGGCAATACTCAAGGAAAGGAAATGCTTTAATATGGAAACTGCTTCTAGACAGCCAAAGTCAATTAAGGAGAAAGATGTGAATCAGATGGAATCCAATTTCAGATGGAATCAGAGAGGTTCTCTAACAGAAATGCAGACACAGAACTTATGGAGCTCTATGTGGGGGTCGAGAGGAGGGCTTCATGAAAGATCTGATATTTGAGTTGGGCTTGCAATATGCGTGGAATTTTGATCAGGGGAAAAACATGGCTAGTACAGTAGTACAGTTTGATTCTGGCAGAGGTTTCTGGTGTCCCATGACAGTGTGGAGCAGTTCTCAGGCTGACAGAGGGCCTTGGATGCTGTGATATAATGAGTTTGGCAGTGATTCCTCAGGTGGTGGGGAGCACTGGAAGTATTTGAGCAGGGAATGCACAGCCATGTTCCTTGGTTTGGAAGATGAAGGTAGCTACAGCAATAGGATGGATTGGAGAGGGCAGAGACAAGGGAGCCTAGGAGGAAGCCTATTTTGGACAAAGGACAGAGGGCAGATGTAATTGATGGGCTGAGAGTGTAAAGGCCCTGGGTGAAACATGGGCATCTCTAGGGGCTGTACAGCCTCACACCTGGATTGCTACTGGAGGAAGGACAGGTGTGCTTGAGGATGGGGTGATGAACTTGGCTTTGAATAGGCTGAGTTATATTGGGAAGGACAGCAAGGGACCACATGTGACTCTAGGAACAATAAAACATCACAAGTTCACTTTGTTCTACCCTCTTAGGTCCAAACAAGTTGTTATAAAGGGTCCGAAAGCTCTTCCGAGTATAATTGCAGCGATACGCCCCGCCCATGAGGTACTCCAGCACAAGCCCTATGTCGATTAGGCTGATGTGGTAATCAGGTGGCAAGTTGCCCTGGAAGAAAAGAAGCCATGTCTCAGGCCCTGCAAGAATGCATCCCAAGTGTGGTCTTCATCACACACCTTGGGCACAAGTAGCCATTCCAGGCCACAACTTGGATGTTGATGTAAGGAACAGATTAAACAATATTCAGTCTATTACCATATGACTGAGATAGATGAGGATTAAGCCATACTTCAGAGAATGGAGTTAAGCTTTCCCAGTGAGAAAAGTTAGAAAGCCATGAGACTGCAGGGTAGAGCCCTGGACTTGTCCGTGGGCTAGTTCAAAATGGCCTGCTGTGTGCACGTGTAGATGTAGAGGAGATAGGGTGCACCTGCTGTGGATCCTCCTTTGTGAGAGATGAATTCTATTGAGAAGGTGCTTTGATAGCTGCCTGTAGGGGAGAAGCCAGCTTCAGGAGCCTGGAGTCCAGATTTTGTGCTGAAGGAGGAAGTAACCACATTGATGGGAAGGAGGACTCCACAGGAGGCAGTGGGAAGACAGTGCATCCCAGGGCTGGGAATTTCTTAGGGAAAGCTCCACAAGGTGCCCTGTGACTTTCTGAAGGAGAAGTAGAGTGTTGCAACAAAATACAACAGGATATGTTGAGACAAGGTTGGCCAGTCACTCATGTACCTGGACTGTTGACTTAACCAGGAGGCAGAGATGACCAGTTGATTGTAAGGATTTTTTTTTCTTTTTTCTTTTCTATATGTTATGTCTTATTGCTTGTTTAGCTTCACATGGCTGAAATGATGGTGGGAACTTGGGGCCCATTGCACAGAGATTACACATTCCAAATGTCCTCTGTTTTATATTAGAATTGGCCACATTTTGCCAAAATACTTCACGCAGGCATTAAGGAGTTTGTTTAGCCCCTATAGATGATCCTTCACCCTGTTGGGGATTCCATATGCAGAGACAAGGAGAGGTGGCCCTGCCCTCAAGGAGCTCACTCTTTTGGAGAAGGGGGCAAAGCTACAAACAGTGAGTTTGGCCCTGAACTCCTGAGGCACAGCTTACCTGAAGTAGCCAGGAGCAGACAAAGCAGGAACTGTGGGTGACAGAGAGGAAGAACACTGCAGACATGAGCAAGGCATGGCCCACTCTGTGGGCCTCAGAGAGTATGGCATGTGTACCTGGGGTGGGGATGGGATGGGAAAGAGTAGGGGATGTTGCTGGACCTGAGTCCAATGGGGTACAAGTGTCTTGGAAGGACTTTGAACTTCATGAGATTTTGGAGGATTTTAAAGTCAGGGAGTCCTGTGACTGGGATGGTCAGGGGGCATGGGGCTGGAGATGGGAAGAGGATTCTTGAAGCCATTTAGGTGAGAAATGGTTGGGTCTGAATTTGGGTAGGTGTGGCTTTTGAATGTTTGCTCTTCCTAATCTATGGGATCTGGGGAATCAGATTCCTAATGGAGGGAAGCAAGGGCACTGGCCCTCTTGGCTCTCAGATCCACTGATTCTGTGCTGATCCAGTGCGTATTTGTAGAAGCTGAATTCCTGAATTCTTAGAAGTAGACATTTGTGTAAAGGATGACCAGGCTACCTAGGACTCTGAAAACTCCATTTTCTCATTTGAGTCTTTTTCTCTTGCTCAGAATATGAATAGACGTTCCACACTTTGCAAGCCAGAGACTGCATCCTAGAGGAATGAGTCACTTCTACATTAATCCAACCTAATCCTTCAGCCTGTGGTGACACGACAGAACAGTGAGTGAACGAGATCCTACAGGAACACGGATGGTAAGTAGTTAGTAGCAGTAGAAGGCACGGGGTGGTGGGGAACATCTATCACTAATGAGGGAGCAGAGAGGACAACTGCTTTAGTTCACAGAACACACACAGTGACATGAGGCATGTTCCTTCTGGGAACTGGCTCAAGTGAAGGAGTGAGCAGTGGATCTTAAAGTAGATGCAGAACATGAGGCTCTACTGACATGGAGGCTCAGGTCAGCGGTAGGATGACACCTCCCTGGCTGTTGCCCCAGGCATTGGTAATGGTGCCATAATCAGTCATTCAGCATGAGCCTACCATGTGTGGGGATGAATGTGAAACTTAGCCAAAAAGCTTTAGTTTGAAGTAAACCCTTTTATGGAGAGAGGAATTCATTATTTCTGATGCCTCCAATAATATATTTTAGAAATTTAAAAATTGCTTTATAAAATGTTATATTGAAAGACACCAGTGGGTAAGAAATATAAAATGGCAGACTGACCTTTTTTACATCTCTCACCAGCAAATGAAGTGTGTTTGGTGGACCCAGCCTCTGAAAGAGAAGCATTCAGCCATATTAAATATGTTTTTCTCTTGAACTCTTGGAACTAAATCCTACCCTACTCTATAGAATTAATGACCTGTGAGAGCTGGAATGTAATCCACTATCAGACTGTTTCTTTCGCAAGATAGGACTGGTTGTGGTTAAGGAGTACATGTTCAAAAATGCACTAAGTGCTTCCCATTGAATTATTTTAAAGAGCACCTTATGGTATGCAATATTGTGTGAAAAATTCAGCAAGGACCAAACAACTGCTGATGGCTATTTTCATTATGTGAAATTTTATAATGGGAACAGGGAATGTACATTCTCAAAATCCACGTTATAATAATACACGCCAAGAGGATTTTGCACGTATATTTGCATTCTCAGATATTGGAGTTCTTTGGTGTGAAAGCTTAGTTCATTTTTCTCTGAAGCTGCTTTAAGTGCTGCTTTTTAAGTGGATGTCCCAAGAAACTGCTCACCCTGGTAACTTTTCACTCCGTTAATGACTTAGGAAGCTAGATTCTCTCTTTGTATAAACTAGTGTTCATATACCACACCCGAGTTCTTTCTGCACCTGTCTGGTGAGGCATGGCAGTAGTTTGGTAAGAACGTGAACATAAGCAGTGGCCAGCATGGGTGAGAACAGCCACCTGCCATTAAATGATAGGCCTCCCAACTGAAACCAGTGTTCCAGGGATTCTGCACTCGTCTTTGGGCATTTATAAAAATATGCACTGGTGATAAATATAATCAGATGGCTAGCTTCCCTCTGGTCTCCCTCCTTCTAGAACACTTACTGTGTTGTAAAGCTCTTCCAGTCTTGGAATGGTGAGAAAGTGTTGCATATTCACTCCATTTTCAATCAGGAGCTTCACAAAGTCCACTCGATCTAAGACTAAAGCATCCAGCATGGCTTGTTCCAGAGCATTTACCTGAACAAACCAACAAGAGAGAGCCCATGAGGAGCACCTGGGTGGCTCAGTCAGTAGAGCATCTGCCTTCAGCACAGGTCATGATCCCAGGGTCCTCGGATTGAGTCCCACATCAGGCTCCCTGCTCAGCGAGGAGCCTGCTTCTCCCTCTCTTCCCTGCTTATGCTCTCTCTCATTATCTCTGTCTCTGTCTCTCTCTCAAATAAAGAGGGAGCCCATGAGTGGCCTCCCAGAGAGACTCCAGGCAAGAGGCAGACTGGAAGCATCTGGAAAAGTACAGTCTGACCCCCTAGGCCCTAGAGCATGCTAAATCTGCTTCTCTTTGCCTTTGAGTTTGTCTGGAGTAAATACTCCCCATCTCCCCTCTTTTTTCTCAGCTTGGTCCCTGCCTTTCCTATCAGAGTATCAAAGCTTGACAAATTTTTAAAATTTTAAAACAAATTGAAGAGGATTCAAAATTACAACCAAACTGGTGTTGGTCTCTCCAGTTTCGATTTAGTTTTGTTTTTTTTTAAAGATTTTATTTATTTATTCATGAGAGACACACAGAGAGGTAGAGACACAGGCAGAGGGAGAAGCAGGCTCCATGCAGGGAGCCTGATGTGGGACTCGATCCTGGGACTCCAGGATCACGCCCTGGGCCAAAGGCAGATGCTCAACCGCTAAGCCACCCAGGCATCCCTCAGTTTAATTTTAATTAAAAATTGAGTTTATTCACTTTTCTTTTGGAATAAAGATGGCGGGCAGCCCGGGTGGCTCAGCAGTTTAGTGCCTTCAGCCCAGGGTGTGATCCTGGAGACCCGGGATCAAGTTTCACGTCAGGCTTCCTGTGTGGAGCCTGCTTCTCCCACTGCTTATGTCTCTGCCTCTCAATCTCTGTGTCTATCATGAATAAATAAATAAAATATTTAAAAACATCATGAAATAAAGATGGCAAAGAAAAACCACGTAAACGGTAGCATTCTTTGCAAAATGCAACTATAATCAGTACTAGAACCTCTAAGCCCTGGACTCCATACACAATGTATTTTGAGGCAGTGGATTATAATATTTTATACGCTATTATCTATTGTTTCTGCTTCTGCCCTTTAAAAATGATGGAAACTGAAGTATTCAGTATATAATGAGAAGTCTTCTGGAGAGAGCAGCTGGGGAGAGTTTAGTGGCTGTGACGATGTCAGAGTCACATTCACATGTCAGGGCAGAGGCCTCACGCCTTCCTTGTCTATGTGGTCAGAGCAGCAAGGCCAGGAACACTGCAGCATGTGGCTCAGCCTCCTGGTGCAGACAAGTGCTGTTACCTGCACATCCCAATCATGGGCTCCTTCTACTGTTCCCTGAACTATGTTTATTTCCTAATAATTGGTTGTTTTCCCATATTTTCAGGTATTAAGCATCTACGTATCTGCCAGGCAGAGAGAGCCATGTTGGGCACCTCTCTGAGCTTCATTCTCCCACAAGGCAGGAATGCCTGCTGTTTGTGAAACCTGCTGCTGCCTTTTGAAATATTGACACCATCCCATCACTGCTCCACTGCCTTCTGGGACTCAGAGCCTGGGTGGAGCTGAAGCAGAGGCAACAGGGACTACTGTCCCTTTCCCTGGAGAATGACAGTCACCAACTTGTGATCTTTGTGACCCAGGAAAGGGGAGTGAAGACTCTGCACATACCCAGTTCAGCAGCTCGATCTTCCGGGGGTCTGTTTCTTCCTCCACCTCCTCTTTCACTTTCCCTTTCTTCTTGCCTTTTCCTTTTCCCCTTCCCCCCTTGGTAGTTGCTGTTGGGGGCTTCTTTTCCTTCTCTGTGACTTTGCTATCCGTCGGGGGTGCCAGGCTTCCCAGGGGCTGCAGTCCACAGCAAACAGAGTTAGGAAAATATGTTAGGGTTGCCCCTGGTCCCAAGACAAGCACATGGACTCTAGCCCCCCTTTCACCTCCAAGTACACACATATATGTACACACATATAAGCACAAGGCAGCCATGCACAAACATGCACATATGTGTACACACATGCATGCATGCACACGCACATACACACACACTCAATCATTGTTGGCCTGCCACTAGCAGGAGGAGGCCCTGATACCATGAACCACTGTTACTAATGGGCTTGATGAAGCACATTTATATACTTAAAGGAGTTGACATTTTGATTCATGTGTGTTTTTGCCCAAAGGAAGGGATGCTGAGAGGTAGGTTCAAAGGCACCAAAGACAGTTGCTAATGTAGAAAGGAGAAAATGATCGTGAAGGGATCAGAGACAATGGATATATCTGGTATACCCAAGGATGCCTGTTTGGATAGAACTGTGACTGAGCTTATTGGTGGGTAAAGAAGGCCTCCTGGGTGTTCCTGAGGTGAATGCAATGTGGTGACAGATTGGACGCGTCAAGACAAGAATGTGCTCCACTCAGATAATGGGAGAGAGCACAGAAATGGGACCTGGCCCCTGGGCCTGTCTTCTGGTCACATGGAGAACATGGAGCAGGGGCTGGATATGGCCCTGGTACAGATAGCGACAACAACAAGGAAACAAAGTTGACTCCTCCAGCTTCTGTGCTATCTTGCCAGACTTGTCCTATTCTCTGGCCAAGCTCTTCTGGTGAACTGCATCCTTTCCCTTCCCACACTCTGCTCCACATACTCCATGCTGCTTCTTCCCATCTGACCATTGCTGTGGCTGTGGCCATGGATGACTGTTATGGTGCTACCTCATGGATGTCTCTCAGTCCTCCTTGTGCTGGGCACTTAGCACATCTGTTTCTGCTGCCTGCTTCATCCTTGAGCCTCTTCTCCCTGCTTCTCAGGTATTGCATGCTCTGCTTTTCCTATCTGGCCTCTACTTCTCAGCACAGGTTATAAGTGTTAAGGCTCTTTAGGGCTCTGTCCTTAATCCCCTTCCTTTCTTCTGTACTCTCCCTCAGCTACCTTATTGAGGCCCACACTGCCAGTCTCCATGTATTTGCACATGACCTGTCTTTCTAGTGTCTCAGTCCATGTTTCTCCCTAGAGTTCCTGCTGCCAAGTTAGTACCTCCACTTGGATGTCTCAAAGGCTCTTTCAGCTCATAATGTCCAAAACCTCACTCAGAACCATTCCCTCCAAACTATTCCTCTTCCAGTGTCCTTTAATTCAGTGAAGTGGCGAACCAGAGAATTGAGAGTGATTGCTGTTATCTCACTCCCCACACTGCCTTCCTCCATGATTAATCCGCCTCAAAGTGCAGTCATGTTTCCTGCCAAATATGGCCTTATTCTGTCCCATTCTTGACTTCTCCTCTGCTTCTGCTCTAGCCCAAGGTGATGTCTTTCTCCTGAATTACTTCAATAGCCTATTAACAGGACTCCTCCCACCTGGCATTGTACCTACCCAATATATTTTCTATGTTAAATTCAGAATGATCCTAAAAATGTACATGCGACCATGTAACTCTCCTGCTTGACATCCTTAAGTGGGGCAGGGCAGAGATTATATTGAGGGCACCATGCATGTTTATATGATTCCTGGTCAACACAGACATATGGATGAGTGTCCTGGCTGACTCCTCATGCAGACAAGACTATTAAAATCCTCAATGAGAAAGTAACCCAGCATTCAACAAATGGTGCTGGGAAAACTGGACATTCACATGCAAAAGAATGAAGCTGGATCCTTATCTACTAACATTGTATATAAAAATTAACCCAAAATGGATCAAAAACCTAAATGTAAAAGCTAAAACTCCAAAACTCTTGGAAGAAAACCTAAGACAAGGCTTCATGAGATTCATGAAGTCAAGCTTCATAACTTCTTGGATATGGTGCCAAAAAACAGAGGCAGTGAAAGAAAAAATAGGCAAATGGGACTCTATCAAGATTAACAATTTGTGCATCCAAAGACAGTATCAACAGAGTAAAGGCAACACACCTAATGAAGAGAATATTTGCAAATCACATATCTGATAAGAGATTAACATCTAGAATTTATAGAGAACTCCTACACTCAACAACAAAACCCAGAATGATTCAAAAACAAAATAATTTGAACAGGCATTTCTCAAAAGAAGATCTACAAATGCCCAAGTACATGAAAAGATGCTCAACATCATTAGTCATCAAAGAAATGCAAATCTGGGCAGCTCCGGTGCCCAGTGGTTTGGCACCCCCTTCTGCCGGGGTGTGATCCTGGAGACCCAGGATTGAGTCCCACATCAGGTTCCCTGCATGGACCCTGCTTCTCTCCCTCTCCCTCTCCCTCCCTCTCCCTCTCCCTCTCCCTCTCCCTCTCCCTCTCCCTCTCCCTCTGCCTGTGTCTCTGTCTCTCTCTCTCTCTCTCTTTTTCTCTCTCTCTGTCTCTCTGTCATGAATAAATAAATAAAAGCTTTAAAAACATTAAAAAAAAAGAAATGCAAATCAAAATCAAGATGAGACAACCCCCTATCAAAAACAAGTGTTGGCAAGAATGTGGCAAAATTGGAACTCTCGTGCACCGTTGGAGGAAATGTAAAATGGTGCAGCTGCCATGGAAAAGCTTGGCAGCTCCTTAAAAAATTAAAAATAGAATTATCATATGATCCAGCAATTCTGTTTCTGGGTACATATCCAAAAGCATTGAAAACAGGGTCTCAAAGAGGTATTTGTGCACCCATGTTCATAGCAGTGTTATTAAAAATAGCCAAAATGTGGAAACAACCCAAGTGTCCATTGATGGATGAATGGGTAAGAAAATGTGGTCTATACATACAGTGATTAAGCCTTAAAAGAGAGGGAAATCCTAACACATGCCACAATAAAAATGAACCTTGAGTATCTTAAGCTAAGTGAAATGAGCCAGTCACAAAAGGATAAATACTGTATTATTTCACTTGTAAGAGATATTTAAAGTGGTCAAACTCATAGTAACAGAAAGTAGAACGGGGTGCCAGGGGCTGGGGGGGGGGTGGAAAGTAGGAAATGGGGAGTTATTGTTTCACAGACACAGAATTTTAGTTTTACAAGATGAAGAGTCCTGCAGATGGATAGTGATGGTTGTACTACAATGTGAATGCACTTAGTGCCCCTGAACTGTGCTCCTCAAAATGTTTAAAGTGGTAAATTTTCTTTAAATGTGTTTTATCACAATAAACAGATTGGGGGAAAAAAGCAGAAACAGGATGATACAGCAGTTGAGGAAACAAAGGATGAAAGACCAGAAGGAATAGCAAAAATTGCCAGTCATCTTATTGTGAAGAGCTTCAAGCAGCCTTGTGGGGAGTTCAAATGGGGAGAAACTGAGGTCAATAAGCAGCATCCACTTGATGACTATTTAGTGAGCCCTCTTGAAGTAGATCCTCCAGCCCCAGTCAAGCCCTCAAATGACTGCAGCCCAAGCCTACAGCTTAATTATAATCTCATGAGAGCACCTGAGCCAGAACTACCCAGCTGAGCCACTCCCAAATTCCTGACCCACAGACACTGTGTGAGATAATATTTATTGTTGCTCACAAAAAGACAAGTCCTTAAGCTGTTCCCCCAAACTCTTGGTCCCAGCCTTTTGTCCTATACTAGGTCTGTAATGCTCTGTAATGCACGGTCCTGGTTGGCTTGCAGCCTCCTCCCAAGTCAACCCCTTCTCACTCTGCATTCTGACCTTTATTCCTTCTTAAATAATTATTTGGAAATGTCCCATTCTTTCTCACCCCAGGCCCTTTACATGCTCTTCTCTCTGTATGGAAGATGCTCACCCCTCAGTCTTCACCAGCCAGCATCTATTCCCCTGTTAGGTCTCAGTGTTAGTTCCACTTTTCCAGTAAGGTCTTCCCTGGTGTCTCAATAAAAAGTAGCCCTCCCATCCCCCACATTCTGTCTCATGGAAATGTGCATTTTTAATTCTTATTACTACAATTTATAATCTGGTATTTATTCTTCTGATTATCTGTTTCTTGTCTGCCTCCCTTTTCTTACCCACCCTCCCACACCACGTTCACACCAAAACCACGCAGAGAGTTCTATAATGGCTATGGTAGGTCTGTTTTATTCACCTCTGTGTCTTCAGAATCTAGCATAGTGGCCTGGCACATAGGAGATGATTGGTGAACATTTGTTGAGTGAATGAATGAGTAAAAACATGGATTTTTTTTTTTTAAAGTTTGGTTTGGTTCAAGAAAGCCAAAGAAGAGATCAGTTCTACCATTTGCTCCTGCTGAGTGAATGAGAGGAGCAGAATTCCTCCTCTATTTTAACTTCTGTCTTTACCATTGGAGAGAATTAAAGATGGAGTGGATGTGGTCAGGCATCATAAGAGAACTCCTAGATGCTCAAACAAGCTCATCCATTTTTCCTTCAAGGGCCACACCCTGGGATTCTAAGAGCATGGTTGGTAATCTTAGAGGGGTAGCCTCTAACCTGGGCCAATACACCCTTTATTTTGAGGAGGGACTTCAGGGGCTACCTGGGGGGAGGTGCCCAATAGAGTGGGCTTGGCTCTTATCTACTATTTATGTTGTTACTCTACCCAACTAACTAAGATCTTCTAACTAAAATACCTTGAAAACAACCATTCTGGAGGAATCACAAATAATAAGAGAGGTATAATAGGGTGGAAAGAGAGAGTAGGGCACTTTAGCATTTGAGCAGGCTGAGAGGAAAGTGAGATGGTAGGTATATTGGGTAACATATTTGGAATTTTAAATATGTTGAGAGGCTGACATGATGGACTAAATTTGGCAAGGTAAGATGTAACAAGAAATGATGTCTCCCACCCAGGTCCACCTGGGCCCAAGAATAGCTAACCTCAGAACAGCAAGATGTGGTTTATTATGTGTGAGCATGATAAAACTCTTGAGAATTTCTGCAGGTGGAAACTTGTACAAGTGAAAGATTATATATTGCTGTATGACCAGAAGTGTAGCTCCAGCACAAGGCAGGTGGCAGTCCTACTCTGAGCTGCACAAGGTGTTGATTCGTGGACACTACTACTAAGGAAGTGGGATGGCATGGACCATGTCTGAAGAGAGGAGATTCCTCTTTGCAACCTCACATACAGGTTAAACAATCGCTTGCTGGGGATATTGTTCATAATATTCCTTTATTATCTTTTTAATGTCCATGTGGTCTGTAGTGATATTCCCTCTTTCATTTCTGATATTAGTATTCTTAGTTAGCTTGGCTAGTAGCTTATTAACTTTATTGATGTTTTCGGATAACTAGATTTTGGTTGATTTTTCTATTGATTTCCTGTGTTCAGTGTTATTGGTTTATGCTTTAATTTTTATTCTAACATATGCATTTACTGCTAGAAATTTCCCTCTAAGCACTGCTTTTGTTGCATCCCACAAATTTTGTTAAGTTGTATTTTCCTTTTCATATATGAAATGAAAATTTCATTTCAAAAAATATTTACAAATTTCTCTTGAGACTTTTTCTCTGATCTACATGCTATGTAGAAGTATGATAAGTAAACTTGGGAAAATATGTTTAACCTCTTGGGAGCATCAATTTTTTTTCTACACTATAAAATAAGGACAATCAGATCTATTTCAGAGTTGTGAAGGCTAATCCAGTAATACTCATTTATGTGAACATATGGGGTAAAGCTCAGTGTATGATCTAAACACCAGGCATTATTATCAATTTCTAATTTGAATATAAGATTTTAGTTCATGCGTTTCATTAAGGGCAAGCCCTTGCCTACAGAGGGAAGCCAAATAAATGGTTCTCATTCTGAAAAATAAGCAGACATTTCTTTCTGTTTCAGAAATCTCAGTGAAGCTGCCTAAGGTTTGTAGATTTTTGTCTTTAAAATGGGCAGCAGTGTAGAGGTTCTCAAACCTAGTTCTTGGATGCTTATACTGAGTTTGGCCTATTTCCTTAAAAAATTGTTAGTCCAAGTTTTTGTGACTTAGTATAAATAAATTACTTGTTATATGTACGTATCAAACACTACTCCCCCCCCTCTGTTGTTATTATGTTCTTAACAAAACCCTTTAACAAAGGGTTTTGTTGGGACAGCTTTTGTTTTTGTACTTAACAAAAAATATAGATAGAAGAATACTGACTAGTAAAATATAACAAATCAGACCTAGGATTGCTTTGTCATGTAAAGTCATTGTCATTGCTTGTCATTGTCAAGTCCTCCCTACTGTGAGTTATATATTATGTCAAGAATTCTAGAAAGACTATATATTTACAGCCACATAATTAATTGAATGGTTCAACCATTAAAGGAAGATTTTTGGAGACCATATACTGCATTGTGGGGAGACAGAACATTTTTGGTTCTAGATTGCAGTCTTGAACACATCTCCTGCTTACCCTCTCCCCCCACAGAAATGATAGCAAAAGACTATGATAGAGAAAAATCTATTTCAAGAAGAGGCAGACGAGAGCTATTAACACATGTCTGAAAATGCTGACACGCAGTTAAAACCATGGAGAGGAAGCTGAACCCAGAAGGAGTAATGTGGAGGTAACAGTAGAGGTGAAACCAGATTTTTTAAAGAATGAGACTTAATGTTGGATGGAAAGCATGGTGATTAGTGGAAGGACGGTCTACAGAGCAGGGGACCACTCATTCCTTCTTGTGTGCCATGCCACTACCCCAGTAGGCAGGTGTAGAATAACTGCATTCCTAGTCTTCACCCCTAGGCAGAAACTGGAGGAAGAGCTGCTAAAGAATTGGAAGGATCTGCCTAGAGAGGTCTAGAACCTCACTAGTCTATTCTAATCTGTACATGGCAAAGCAAAACTGTTTAGTGACTAAGTAGGCTTCCTACACTAATTAATAAGTCTCATCCCTCACTCAGAAATGGGGGTGGACAAGCCAGAATCTGCAACAGAAAAAGACAAAATGAACTTAATGGGAGCAGCTGACCAGAGAGTGAAATAGAATTTAGGGAACAGAAGAGGATTTTATAAAAATCCAATTAGTAAAAAAAAAAAAAAAAAAAAAAATCCAATTAGTATCTTTAGGTATTGCATTCATGAGATGAAAACAGGCTGGCATGAAAATGGAACCATCAAGAAGAAACCCTAGAGATGCCTGGGTGACTCATCAGATGAGTGCCTGCCTTTGGCCCAGGGCATGATCCTGGAGTTCCAGGATGGAGTCCCACATCGGGCTCCCTGTGTGGAGCCTGCTTCTCTCACTGCTTCTCTCTCTGCCTATGTCTCTGCCTCTCTCTCTCTTTCTCTCTGTGTCTCTCATGAATAAATAAAAATTTTTTAAAAAAGAAGAAAGCCTAGAGTTGTTTATGACACATACTCACACCTGCACTGCCCGACAACCATATCACACACATGAACATCCTTTTACACATTACACATTACACATAGCACACACACAGAGATACCACAGATATATACCACACACACACATTGAACCGTACGCGTATGTCACACACCACACCACACAACATAACATATACCCACACACATGCTACACGCAGACACATACACCCCATGTCCCAAAGACCATACACACACACACACACACACACACACACACACAGAATTCTCTAGGCCTCCAGGGTACCATGGAACTGAATTAAAAAAAAATGCTATCAATGCAATCATTGTATTTAATTTTAATGGGCATTTTCTTTCTTCTTTTTCTTGAAAAGGGTAAATCCCACTTTCCACCAGCAAAGATAAAATATTTGCTGGTTATTTCTTCAAGAACACTGGTTTGAATCTGTAATTACTGCTAGTAGCTCTTCTTGCTGGTTCTTTGAAGTTAAATGGTGACATCTCCTAATAATCCTAATGAATTGCGTATTGGATCATCAGAAACCCCAGGTAATTTCCTAAGATCTGTGTTATGAGGGAGAACATACTAATATATCATCTGTACAAAGTCATGGTAAAATGTATGAAATGCAAAACAGTTTCACCGGCCAGTGGGGTCCAAAGACAAAGATCTGGCTTCGTGCTATGTCGACCCGGTTCCAAGCCAGTGCCAAGCTCAGCTGGTCTGGAGCCGATGCATTTGTTCCTGGAAAGGAAGAAACGAAGCTTTTCTCACTCCATGCCTAGACTGCCCTGGTTTGACAGGTGCTAGGTGGTGAGTACGGGCTTCCCTAAGTTGACTCACACCAGCCTGGAACTAAGCACTCCTGCTTTTTCTTTTACCCCTGGGTGACTGCTCAGGCCCCAAAGCTAAGAACTTCATATTCTCAAAGTTGCCTGAGAGTAGGTTGGAGGCAACCACTTTCCATACCTATGTGACTTAGTCTTTCTGCAAAGGACAGAAGAGGAACCTGGTGACTCCAGGACCCTCATCTGCAAGAAGGTAGGAGCCCTGGGACTGCCCTGACATCTGCCAGGCTAGGACAAGGGATGCTGCCCCTTCAAGCCAAAGGTGTAAAGGCCAAGAGCAACAGCCCCCAGCTTCAGGGAGACCAGCACAGGACTGCCAGGCAGCTGGCCCGTTGGTGACATTCTCCTTTCTCATCCCCCCTGCCTCCTAGTCATCCCAGAGTAGCCAAGAGGCAGGGAGGAAATGTGTGTTCTGGAGTGACCCCATGAGTGCCCAGGTTGCAACCTGTCATTAGGAGCAGGATGGAGAAATTGAGCAGATCATTGTGGGATGCAGTGATAACAATGAAAAATGGTTCATGGCCACCCGCTATGAGGAAAACATTAATTGACCAGTTAGAAATAGAAACTGGTCTGACTTGAGCCCATCACGGTCGTTGGCACACACAGAAAACACCCCTTCCCAGGAAACCCATTGTGAGCTTTGTCACACTGCTATAGCTTCATACTGAGATAACTCTAGGCAGCCTGGCTGGCTTGGGATTCTATCACCAATAGACACAATTCCTGGCAGGAGAAGAGTGAGTTTTCTTGGCCATGAGCAAAGCCCCAGGCTAGGCCAGCACCAAGAGGCCAAGAGTCGCTGTTTCCTAAGAGCTCACCTTTCAACAGGGCAGTTAAAATAGACATCTCGATGTCCTGCTGACCTTCGGCACCCATTCTAAACACAGTGACCTGAAAACAGGTTAATTATGAAAAGACAAGGTAAAGCCAAGTTGAAATTGAAAGGGAGAATTGGGGTGTCTTTTTAAAAAAGGACCATGTAAAGGTCCTTTAAGGACCCTTAAAAGGTCCTTAATAAGGACAAGTTTAAAAAACTGACATTTAATGCAATGATTCTGAGTGCAACAATTTTAAACCAGGTGCTTTTCATTTCCACAAGTGACAGCATTGCTCATCCAGGCTCTGAGTCCTTGCCAGGATCTCTATCTTATTATTTTACCTAATCTGCTCTAACACCCCCAAGAAGGAAGAACCCATTCAGAATCTGCGTAGTCTGATATCTAAATCTCTGTGGGAGATAACACAATCATTACTACTCAGAAATTTGCTCCATTTGAGTGAAATTTGTAGCTTAGAATTTTGAAGGGGCTGCCTTATGTGTGTATTCCTCTACCAGCATACTTAGGGAGGGCAAGGAGTGAGAATAATTACTGATTTGGAAAGTGAAAGAATAAAATTTTGTAAGCATACCTAAAAGGGTGTTTCTGTCATTCCTCAAGCCTTTACATATGATTAATGTCATAAACCTCAGAACTGGTGTGATGTGGCATGGTGTCACTTGATGTTGGCTAAGATCTGAAAGTACCTGGGTCCCTCTTCTGTGCTTGTGTATTCTGCTTCCATCATGTGGGCATGATGGCCAGTTTGGTAGGCATTTGTCAACTGCCCCTTGGAAAAGCCTGGACTAAATATGAACAAGTCGATCATGCACACATGGGCAGAATTAGCAAGGAAACATAATTCTCTCTATGGAGCTGGTTTGGAAATAAACGCAAGACACTTACAAGTTCTTTCTTTTTCATGCACTCCATTATAATTGCAAACAGCTGATGTGATTGTGTCTTGTTGTAATTAAATGTTTTCTGAATGGTAACTAGAAGCTGATCCTTGAGGGATTCATTTATTACTCTGTTCAAAGGAAACGCAAAAGAGAAGAAAACACACGAGTTAAATCTGTACATGAATAAATCAGACAACTCTATGTCCGTCTGGTGTCTTTGACTTGAATCTTTGCCATTGGAGGGGATCCCAGGCTAGGAGACAAAAAGGGACCACAGTCAAAAACTGCATTCACATGTGTCCTAAATTCCAGGCTTGTTGGAAACCTTATAAGGGAAAATGAAGTTGGAAGAGAGTGTATTCCCCCAGAGAAAGAATTCTGTAAGAAACATCATGCTCTTGACAGCTCCCTCACATGCTGACCTCAGAAAATGGAAGAGATCTAGTAAATCATTATTTAGCATTTTTGGAATGGCTAAATGCACCACTTAAATTTTCTTCTTGGCCTAACAAGAAGGCAGTTCAAAACCCACCCTCTGTAACATGTCAGAAATCCTACCCTCCTTCTTCACAATACTTGTGTGCAAAAGACAGAATGTCTGAGGCTCGTCCGCTGCCATCACAAACCACCACGGGGACCGGAGGGTCTTCTCGGAGATATTCCAAGACGATAGAAACCACATTAGGGCCTCCTTCCACCACCAGGCCCACGACGGGCACACCCTGCCCCAGTCCTGCAACATAAAACACATTCATCGTAGAGACCAATGTCACAGCACAAATTACCTGGGAGGGCAAAGCTGGGCCACCATTATTAACCTTTCAGTGAATGCTTGTTTCCAGAGTCCTCTCTCTGTCTCCATCAGATAATAGGACTCTTCGGGAACTCGGGAGGAACAGGCTAATTTCTGGAGGCAGAATCAACAGGGTGAACTCTGAGAAGCAGGGGGCAGGAGGAAGACCTCAAGAACCCAAGATTCTGGAGAGGGAAGACAGTGGGAGTGGAGGAGCCACAGAGACATATTTGTCTACTTGGCACTCAGATTGGACAGGACAGGTTTTATTCTGGGCGTGTTTCACCCTGTGTCCCTTGGTGGTGATGGGTGTTAATGAGCGTCAAAGGATGACAAGTAGGAGAAACATCCTTTGTCTTCAGTCCTGATGGCCTTCAGATAAAATCTGCTAGCATACATTAGGAGGAAATCTAAAAATTTCAAGTGGCCAGATTCAGAGTTTCTGGTTTGCTTCCATAATGCATTTCTATATGTAGGAACTCCTAAAAATTTTGAACGATTTTGTCTTCTACCACAATAATATCAGTTATGTTCATTTCAGAGAATATAATGAGGGTTTGGTTGTGCCAAGCGCTGGCCAACAGACACTGCAAAATGGGTCAAGAGGACATGGGCCCTGCCTTTCAGATTCCCAACCCAAGCAACTCTTGGCATTCTAGATCTTCAGGAATATGGTGGCCAGATCACTTTATTTTCTAGAAACAGGTTAAAATTGGTTCTTCTTGGTTTAGGCTGGACTCCCCAAAGCTCCAAGCTGTGAGAGGTGACAACTGAGCACCCCTTTGCTGTCCCTGCCCCTCTCAGAACCCTAGGCAAAGGATGACAAAGGGAAGCCCACAAGTCACATGGCCAGATGAAGTTGGGCAGTGTGAAAACTTAAAGTCCAAGACAAAAATGTGAGAACAAAAAAGCCTGTCATCAAGCAGTTTATCAATCAAGATTTGACTCTTGGAAATCCACAGTCACCCTTAGAAGGTAAGCATTCTAACCATTTGTGCCATCTTCTAGGCCCTTGATTAACCTTGACCATGACCATTTCCAGGGCTTAGACTGGCTTTCACAAAAATCTCATCAGTGATGGTAAAAGCAAAATACTCTTTAAAATCTTTTCATAATATTTTGGCAATAAAAACTGCTGGAGTATGAACATGTTCCAAGAGATGACACCAGTTATTTTCATTCTAACTGGTTATTATTTCATCTGGTTGTGGTTTGTTCCTTTCTCTTGAGCTTGACCTCACCATCCTCCCCGGGATGGCAGCTCCACTGTAAAGCTGTGCTACATGAACCAGGACAGGTGGGGTCTTGGGGAGCAACCTTCTCCAACAGTTTCCCAACCCAGCCTGCCTTAGTTTGGATGAGAGACCCAGAGCTACAGAGCTATTTAATGTAATGATCATGCTAACACTTACTTGATGAGAAAGAATCCTACTACATCTTTGAGTGAGAAGCTTTCTTCCTGTTCAGATATTACAAAAATAACTACAGTAATTACCCTGTAATTATGCAGTGGGCAATGCCATCACCATGACAAGTGCTGCAGGGCTGTTTCTTGCACCATCCCTCCTGCGAGCCTGGGGCAGAGCATCACCACATAGCTCAGTGGGTGTGATTTGGTAGGTGGCCAAGGTGAGGGGGCTAGACAAGTCTGTTGATCTGTTGTTCTGTTGATCTGACAAGAATCAAGGTGCAAGCTCTCAGCACCCTTGGGAAGTGAGCCCAGGTTTCATGGCAGCAGTGGCAGCCCAGCACCCATGGCCTTCGCCGGAACTTACTTGTGTTAATCTTCTGCAGAGAGATGTGCTTTTCTAGCTGCCTCCGCAGCTTCACCTCGGCACCGTATTTGCCCAGGGTACCATTGTCAGCCAGGATGAAATGGGTGTGCGAGTTGTTGAGCAATGAGAGCTTGCTTAGGGGGTTGGACATGGTCTGGTACACTCTTGTTACCTGACAAAATGCACAACACAGATTAGAGCTGCAGAACTAGGATGTGAAGACTAACAGGGAAAACAAGAAGAATATCTACATATGCCGTGGCTACTTCATCTAATTGTGCACTTGAATCTTCTCTCACTTCCCTGTCCTCATTATTGAAGAATTTCTTTTCACAACTTTCCATATTAAATTAGGAAAAAAAAGAAATTATTTTAGATAATGACAACCCAGCATTTTAGATAGTAAAAATCCAGAAATTGCATTCCTGGGCATTTACTGCAGAGAAATGAAAACTGACAGTAACACAAAATCTTACACATGGATGTCTATGGTAGCTTCATTTGTGATAACCAAACTGTAAACAACTCAGAGGCACTTAAATAGATATGTGGCTAAATGAACTGTGGTACACCCATACCATGGATACCACTCAGCAAAAAAAAAAAAAAAAGAGAGAGAGAGAATGAGAATGAACCATTGATATACACATCAACCTGGACTGATCTCTAGGAATGTGGATTTAAAAACATCCTCAAGGCTACATAGTGCATGATCCCATTTATAGAATTCTTGGAATAATGACATTATAGAGATAAGGGGCAGATTAGTGGCTGTCAGGGGCTAAGGAGGTTGTAGAGTTGGGAAGGAGCTAGGCAAGGCTATTAAGGGGCAACATGGGTGATCCTCGTGGTGATGGAAATGTTCTGCATCTTGACTGTATCAATGTCAATATCCCAATTGTGATACTGTATCATAGTTTTGCAAGATGTTATCATTAGGAAGGGTGGGAAGGGCATATGGGACCTCTATTATTATAACTACAGGGGAATCCACAATTATCTCAAAATAAAGACTTTGATTTTTTTTTTAATTACCAATATCTAGGGAGAAAATACTTACATCCTTTCCAACCAGATCTTCCTTATTTTCCACGATGCCCCAAGGAGCAATTCCTATAGCACAAACCCGGCCTCTGGACTTAGAAGAGTGATCTTTTAAGGCATCCCCTACATGGCTGATAACACCTGTAAGCAGCCATAAATCATATTTTTAGGACCGTTATCTCCCATCATACCATTATTTATGAATGTTAGGGACTTCTTCTCTGAGCCACTCCATTTCCTATGGAATAGGGTTGAAGCATGACCTACATCATTAAAATCAAAGTACATCAAAAGCTGAGTTCATAATACCTAGTCATTCTGCATTAGCTCTTAGAAAAGGGAAAACAAAAACCAAAAACCAAAGCACAGTACAGAGACTTCCTTTACAAATTTCTTGAGACCTAAAGATGGAAGTAAGTGGGGTGCAGTCCTTGGCTACTGTTAGCTAAAGTTGAGAGTCAGACTGCCTGGCATGTCCCTAGGTTCTCTTTGCCTCAGTTTCCTCTCCCATAGGTCAGTGGGAAGGACTGTCAATGGCCTCAGCGAAAATGAGGCTTGAACAGGTCTCAGTTCAAGGAATGGCACATCATGGGTATCAGAAAGGTTGACCATTATCACTATCATATCAAAATAACAAAAAGCCACTGGATAAATATTTCACTTCTGTCATAAATATTGTCAGGTTGCAATACATTTTTTTTCAAATCTTAATTATTCAAAAGCTCTTTGGGAATCATAGTGAGTTCTGGGTTTGTGTGTTTACTGAAATGGAACGAGGCTGCTCTTACCAGTACTGACGCCCCCAGTGAAGATCCAGGCCCCAGTGGTCATGGCAGCCTTGATCAGACCTTTCCCAAAGACCTGTTTCAGCTTGGGCTGCATCTCAAAGTTCTGGAGGCCTCCATGCACAGATATTAAGAGCTTGGGGAGTTCCAGCTGCCAATCTTTCACCATAAGATGAAGCAGTGAATCTGGCTTGGTGTCATAGGATACTCGGATATACTGCAAAAGAGTGTGTGATGCTCAGTACGGTTCTTGGCTTTCCTTTCGTATCACAGGGGAACAGGGCTACTGCTCTTGTCCAAGCAAAAGCTATTTTGCATTTCTGTTCCTCTGTGTGAGTCTGTGGCCAAGTGAGGGAAGAGAACTTTGGAATGGTTGCCAGATTTAGCAAATAAAAATATAGGACACTCAGTTAAATTTGAATTTCATGTGAACATTGAAAAATGTCTTATTGTAAATATGACTTTTGCAATATTTGGGACATATTTATACTAAAAAGTTATCTGTTGTTTATCTTAAATTCAAATATAAATGTGTGTCCTATGTTTTACCTGGCAACCCTTAATTTTGAAAATCACTTCTAAAGCTGTCTCAGCTAGAAACATGGCTCCAGAATTTGGACAGGGTATTGTTGAGGGAGTGGCCCACTGGTCACACTGACTGGGTGCTGAGAATGGGGATCCTGGGCCAACCTCTGGACTTGACCTTACCCCCAAAATGAAGAAGAAGTTAATGATCAGATGCCTTGGCCCCTATGAACTGCTTCTTTGTGTCCATGCCAATATGTAGGGTACCATTCCAGAAGTCCCTATGTGGTGCTATTTGGAACACAAATGAATTTTATTTGCACAATGACGTTGGGCTAGTGGAATAAAATGAAATAGCAAATATGATCTGACTGGGCATGTGGGAGTATTATTCAGAATTAGCTGAAAGGGATCACAGTGCTGACGCCTCCCCTCTCTGGCAGGGCTCATCAGACAGGCAGAGAGCACTCCCTGTTTACATGCAAATGTGAAAGACCTTAGTCTTCTTGGGCCAGCTGAATGCAGGCCCAGGGAGGCTGTGGACAGACTTCAGAGGGAACTTTTTCCAGACAGTCCTGAGCCATTTAGGGTGGGGGAGTGGGAGCTTGAAGGTACACAGTTATAAAAAACAAAACCAAATCCCAAAAAATCCCCCAAAACAAATAGCATCATTTCCCACTCATCACTGCAGATGGAGCAATGAGTATGGTTGCAGACTTGGGCCAGAGCATGATTTGTGGATTCACAATTCTAGTGTGAATTTAGTGACACTACATATATTTTTTTATAATAGTGCTCAGTTTCCAAATCTCATGACTACAAAGTTGAGTGTGCAGATATATTTCTTGCTTTTGCAATGAAATATCTAGGAAGACTGAGCTACACCCCCAGAAAGAAGACCTAGGTGGGAGTCTTGAAGGCTGCAGTCTGGGGGTCTAGGAGGCTGGCCTCTGATGGAGACTGTGGTCTTAGCTGCATCCCTTCCTAAGACCTCTCTTACCATGGCTTTATTGGAGTATCCGCCACCCTGGAATTCAAGAGTTCCATAGGAATCTGTTGGGTAGCTCTGGGTGTGTTTGCTGACAGACCATTTTTCGGGCAGAGTCTCCACCTGTTTATTCTCCTCTTCATTTTTGCCAGATGTTATACCTGGCAAGGGGGGGATATGCTGGTTGGTGAGCTGGCCACAACAACACCTGAAAACAAAGACAAAAGAGAGTCTTTCTGTAACATTTTTCTCCTTAAAATGAGTTAATCTAAACAGAATGGTAGCACCCAAACAAGGCAGATTAACACCTTACTTATCCAGCTTTGTTGGGATAGAAATGCCCCTTATGATGGGCTTTTCCAGATAATCAACTTATAACTATTTATATACCAGTCCATTTAAAACCCATTGGGTGGTTGCCCTTCCTTACTGAACATGTTTTAACTCTTTTCGATGTTTTGAAAACATCAATATGGACATCAGTTATTGAACATTTTGTGACAAATATAATCACGCCCTCCTGATATAGAGTTGACCTTCTGGGATTTTACAATATTGTTGAATTCTTCTGTTAGTAAGAATTCTGCTTAGTAAAACATTTCTCTACATTTTTCTAAGTAACATTGAAAATATATTTCTTATATTTTTATTATATTTAAGAATCTTTTGCTAAGTCCAAAGTCATGAAGATTTGCTCCTATGTTTTTGTCTAAGAGTTTTCTAATTTTAGCCCCTATTTAGGTTTTGATACATTTTGACCTAATTTTTGTATATGATGTGAGTAACGGTACTAGTTGTTTCAGTACCGTTTGATGAACAGACTATTCTTTCTCTATTTGTTTTGGCAGCCTTGCTGAAATATTGATTGCCCATTGATGTACGGGTATTTCTGGACTCACAATTCTATTCCATTAGTCTGCATGTTTATTCTTATGCCAGTACCACACTATTTTGATTACTGTAGCTCTGTAGTAAGTTTGGAAATCAGGTGGCATGAATCCTCCTAATTTGTTCTTTTTTAAATGTAAGATTGCTTTTGCTATTCTGCATCCCTTGCAATTCCATATTGATTGGCTTGTCAATCTCTCTAACAAAGTGAGCTGGGATTTTTTTAAATTTAAATTTAACTTGCCAACACGTAGTATAACATGCAGTGCTCATCATATCCCGTGCTCTCCTTAATGCCTGTCACCCAGTTACTCCATCCCCCCTGATTCTAGTAGGGACTGCATTGAGTCTAGATTATTTTGTGAATATTGCCATGTTAACAATGCTAACTGTTCTGACCCATGAACATGGGCTAGTTTTTCAATTATTTAGATCTTTGTTAATTTCTTTCAACTATGTTTTGTACCTTTCAGAGTAAAGGTTTTGCACTTCTTTTGCAAGTTGATTCCTAAGTATCTTATTCTTTTATTTGTTCATTTTTACTTTCTAAAATTTTAAGTAGCCTCCATGCACAGAGTAGAGCCCAGGGCAGGACTTGAACTCACAACCCTGAGATGGAGACCAGAGCTGTGATCAAAAGAGCCTGAGCCTAACCAACTGATCTACCCAAGAACCCCAGTATCTTATTCTTTTTGATGGCATTGTATATTAAATTGTTTTTGTTAGTTTCATTTTTCTATTGTTCATTGTAAGTAGATAGAAATACATGTGATTTTTGTATACTGATCTTTTTTTTTACACTGCAAACTTGCTGAATTTGCTTGTAAGTTACAATAGGTTTTTAGTGATTCCTTAGGATTTTCTATATACAACATGATGTCGTCTACCAATAAAGGTAGCTTTACTTCTTCCTTTCCACTATGGTTGCCTTTTGTTTCTTTCTCCTAATTACCATGGCTAGGACCCCTAGTACAATTTTGATTAGAAGTTGTGAGAGGGGACGTCCTTGTCTTGTCTCTGATGTTAGGGGCAAAGCATCTAATCTTTCACCATGAAGTATGATGTTAACTATGGATTTTTCATAGATGTCCTTTATCAGACTGAAGAACTTCTATTCCTATTTTCTAGATTTTTTTAAATCATAAAAGTTTTGGATTTTGTCAAATGCTTATTTTGCTGTCAGTTGAGATGATGATATGATTTTTGTTTTTTACTCTATTGATGTGATGTATTGTGTTTTCTTTTTTTAAAAAAGATTTTATTTATTTATTCATGAGAGATACAGAGAGAGAGAGGCAGAGACACAGGCAGAGAGAGACGCAGGCTCCACACAGGGAGCCTGATGTGGGACTCGATCCCAGGGCCTCCAGGATCACACCCTAAGCCAAAGTCAGACGCTCAACCCCGAAGCCACTAAGCCACCCAGGCGTCCCACATTAATTGATTTTCTAGTGTGAAACCAACCTTGCATCCCTGGGATAAATCGTAGTTTTTTTTTTTACAGTGTATAATTCTTTTTATATGTTGCTAGATTTGGTTTGATAGTATTTCTCCAGGATTTCTGCATCCATACTCACAAAAGATATTGTTGTATAGTTTTCCTTTCTTGTGGTATCTTTGTATGATTTTGGAGAGTGTTCTCTTATCTATTTTTTGAAATTTTTTGTAAAAAATTGGCATTAATTCTTTTAAAAATATTTGGTAAAATTCAGCAGTGAAGTCATTACCTTGTGGGTAATTTTTTTTTTATTTTATTTATTCATAGAGACAGAGAGAGGGGCAGAAACACAAGCAGAGGGAGAAGCAGGCTCCATACAGGAAGCCCGACATGGGACACCCCAGGCGCCAGGCAGCCCTAAACCGCTGCGCCACCGGGGCTGCCCCCCTGTGGGTAATTTTTGATACTAGCCTATGTCTTCACTTCTTACAGGTCTATTCAGATTGTGTATTTCTTCTTGAATTAGTCTGGTGGTTTGTGTCTTTCTAGGAACTTGTCCACTTCATCTGTTATTTAATTGATTGCCATTGGTGTATAAATCATAGCATTTCTTTATATACATTTCTAATTCTGTAAGATTGGTAGTAATGTTCTTTCACTTCTGATTCCAGTAATTTGAGTTTTCTCCCTTTGTTTATTCATTAAGCTAGTTAAAGGTTGGTGAATTTTCCAAGAACTAGCTTTTGATTTCATTGATTTTGTCTTAAAATTTTCTATTCTATTAACTTCCATTTTAATCTTTTTTTATTTCCTTCTGCTTCCTTAAGATTTAGTTTGCTCTAACTGAGCCCGAAGGGGAAAGGGGCGGAGCTCTCTTGGTTCAAATACCACAGACTCTAGCCTTTTTTATTGAATTTTTGTAGGTTTTTTTTGAATAGATATTTATTTCCTATTGGCCCTTGGGACCATTTCCAGGGACTTTAAATAGTTTTTTATTCATTCCAGGGCTTTTAAAGCCCATGCTAGAGGATGCATGCAACTCACAGAGGAATCTCACGTGTGAATGCCTTAAGCCTTTTCTGCTTCTTCTGCCTAGAAACTTGACTGTGTGGAGGACTGCAGTGCAGTAAGTGCTAAGGAGGGCTGGCATAGTAGTTTCCATTAAGGAGGGTCTGGGTGCTACTGAAACAAGGGGGGACAATTATGTGCAACAAAAGGAAGACTTTTGTGATCTTTGGCATTGTCCCCTAATGCATATTTCTTGCCCTGGGGGTAATCACTGGGTTTTAAGTAGGAAGAAGAATCTATGAGGTGGTGGTGGAGGGAGCGAGCTTGAGGACATGGCAGGGCTGACGTGTGTGTCAAATTTGACCTAGGTGCTCTCTGAGAGTCTGTGCACTCTGTGTCAGTGATCCTAACTGCATGGATTTCGTATTGTGTAAACATATGGATAAATCATCCCCCTCTGGCTCTCCAAACTCAGCTCGTAGCTGTTGTCCTCAGAGATATGAAGGTTTAGCTAAATTCATTCCCAATCACTTTCACAGCTTTAGAAGACCTTCTGTTTAATTTATAACAGACTCATTTTCATGTAGATGAATGAAATTCATATTTTGTGTACAAAGTACATCTTTTCATAGAGTTACATAATAGTTCACTTAACTGCTCAGACCTTTCCTGTGATGGAGTTGTTTATTGAAATAGCATTATGAAACTTTAATAAGAGGTGACAAAGGTATCCTGGAAACCTGTCTAAAACTGTCAGCATCTTGAGCTCTGTAAGATTAGGAGGAGCACTGTGGGCCTGTCTGGTTATGAGAAATCACATTAGATTAGGATGAGTGACAGACAGCAATCTTTCCTGCATCTTAACAGAGAGCTTCTTAGCAGAAATACTCCCTGGGTTAATGCCTCCCATGAGGCATGGATTCTGGCCCATTCTTCTTGTATCCTCTTTCTCCTCCCACAAACACAAGAAGAATAGTTGCTGGCACTTGGTAGACAAGTGCTGGTTTGAATAATGTCTTAATTGTGACTTCCAATTTACCTGTTAGGGTCTTTAGTGCTGGGAATTACAAAGATACACTCTCGTTTGCAAAACGTTTTTTCTATCCAAGCTTTCTGTCCCTGGAAGAGAAAGAAATGAAAATTAGACCAATATAGTCACAAACTATAGTCAGAGTTCTTTCTTTTACTTTTATAAAACCTCTATGCAGCTAATAAGAAGTCTGCCCAAACATCTGAATAGACACCTCCAATAATGGTGGATATGCAACTCTCTAAGGATCTTGGCTTTGGTTCTTTTTCAAAGTGGCTTGGATGTATGTATTCATGGTTTCCATAGGGCTACAAAACCTATGCTTTGCATGCAAGTCAAAGTCTGCAAAGGGGACATTATGCCACCCTGGAGTAAGCCATTGCCCAGACAAGCCCTGGTGTGAATGTGAGTTACTAGAGAAGCTAACAAAGTCTGCAAGTCTCTAATAAGGACTTTGTTTTGCTGTCAAGAACCTCATCTTCTCTGGACTTCCAGGGACTCACCCACGCACCGTAGTAGTTTTAAAAGTGGACCCTTTAACTGGTGCTCAGATTCACTGAATGCTATTTTTGTATTAAAAATATTGAAGGTGGTAAGGAAATGGGTACTCATATAACACTGAATCTGAAGCTGGGAGTTGGTACAATCTCTATCGAGGGCAATTTAGCAATAATATCAAAATTACAAATCATATACGTTTTGGCAGTTTAGTATTTTACTCTACCAATATGCCTGAATGCATGCAAAATGACACATGCTGAAGTTCACTTATTGCGTTTACTATTTATGATATCAAAAGACTGGACATCACCCACTGTCTACCAGTAGGGGATTGCTACCTGTGTTAGGGAAAAGTCACTGATGGAACTCCCCATGACTATTAAAAAAGAATAAGACTTTTCCTTTGTATCATTAGGAAAAGATCACCAAACTATGATAAGTAAAAAAGCAAGACATAGAATAATCTCTAGGGTATTGTCATTCTGTTACAGGGAAGAAGTATTAATATGAAAATACGCTTGCTTGAAAATAGACACATTATACTAGGGTTCACAAGAAGCAGGTGACACTGGTTCTTCTGGAGGGCAGGAGGATCTGGAAGCTGGGAGGATGTGGGTGAAGGGAGGAGACACTCATAGACTGGGTACTCTTTTAAAGTCTTGAAAAAGACTTTACTTTTAAACAACAGTTTTATCTTCATAACAAAATTGAAAGGGAGATACAGAGAGTTCCCATTGCTCCCTGTTCCCACACTCCATCATTATCAGCACTGTCCACCAAAGTGGTACATTGTTTACCAAGGTTAAACCTACATCGACACTTCATAATCACCCAAAGCCCATAGTTTACTGTAGGATTCACTCTTGGTGTTGTATATCCTATGGGCTTGGCAAATGTATAACGACATGTATCCACCATTACAGTGTCACACAGTATCATAAAAATCCTCTGTGCTCTGCTTTTCATCTCTTCCTCCCCACTGAGCCCCTGGAAATCACTCATATTTTTACAATCTCTATAGTTTTGCCTTTTCCAAAATGTCATATAGTTGGAATCACATGTATGTAGCCTTTTCAGATTGGTCTCTTTCTACACTGAGGATTCCAATCTGCATTGAGGATTCCTCTCTGCCTTTCTAGGGCTTGATAGCTCATTTCTTTTTCGTGCTGAGGAATATTTTATTGTCTGGATGAGCCACCATTTACCCATTCACCCACTGAGGCTGCTGGCTTCCAAGTGCTGCCAAACACGAATAAAGATGCAATAAACATGTGCAGGGTTTTGTATGGACTTAAGTTTTTCCTTTTAAAATTGCGGGGTTTCTTTGCCCCTTAAATTTTTTGAATTACATAAATGTATTAACTATTTAAAAATATTAAAATTTGCCTAAAATGCAAAAGTAAAATAAAACAAATTTTTAAAAAGAGAGAAAAGCCCCTGTGCTGCCCTAACAATTGGGTGCTGTCATTTTCATTTGCCAACCTCTTATTCGTCTACATCCATTTGTTGAAAATTTTTTTTTGTGCAAAGTGCTGTGCTGGGCGCTTGGGGACTCCTGAGGAGATGTGCTGGGGATGCTTGGGGACTTCCAGGACAAGCTGGGTCACCACCCCATGGAAGTGTCAGATGGTGTGGTGTTTCCATGAGCTGAAAGATGTTGGCAGCACATAGTGGCTTTTTGGAGCAGAGGGAGGCAAGAAGAAAACCTGTCCACTTTACCAGGGACCCAGCATCCTTCTGTGTATCTCCTTGAGGCCTGGCTCAATGTACATTGTGCTATTTGTGTATGTGTGATATGTGTGCTTATATGATGTATTTGTGCATGTGTACAATGCATTTGTGGTGTATAAGTGTAGAGTATATGGAGTATATGTGTATGTGCATGGTATGACGTGTACACATGTGTGGTAGTACATATATGTGTGATGTGATCAATATATGTTGTGTCTGTTATGCATGTGGCATGTGTGCTATGTGGAATGTGGTATGCATATAACATGGGTGTGTTGGGTAGGTTGGCAGGCACAAGGAAATGGAGCAGCCTAGCATGTGAAGCCTGCAGAATCCTGAGTCAGATCTTGGGGACACCATGGAAGACAGAGCCTCATATTTTTGGCCACTCTTCCACAGTCTCCAGGGTGAGCAGCACAGTGTGACCTGTGAGTTTAGTGGCCAGGTGCCAGGTGTGTGACCTGAGAGTCTAGTGGCCCTCACTCACCTGGGTAGCAATGCTGATTTAATGTCACCTTCTCAGAGATGGGAACAAAAACCACATGTCACAGATGCTCTCCCCAGTGAGGTCATGTCAAGGACACAATGCTACTTTTGTTGCTCCCCAGAGTCCTGGTCCTAGTCTTAGGGATGCAGAGACAGTCTGATCAGGGTTTTCATCCTTCTGGAGGGACCTTTAGGGCCCCAGGTTTTCTGGGAAGATCACATTGGCTGGACACTTGGCTTCTTTTTGAATAACAGAAATGATTTTAATTCAAAATCTTCCCTACAGGTCTTCAAAAAGCAACACTATATACCTTTTTTCTCCAAATAATTTAATGACTTCTTGAAAACCACATTGCTAGTGAGAGAAAAGTGGCCACATCAGCCAGAGGAGAAGGCTCAGAGTGGCAGGCCCCTGAAGCCCTGGCCCCAGCCCTTCTCATGTGGACTGTTATAACAATCTAGTGCAAAATAGCTAAGCAGAGCATTTGCTATCTGGAGAGAAAATGTACTTTCCCTTTTGCATGTCACTCCTCTCTTCCCAAAGGTGGGAGATTACACCCCTCTTCCTTTTTAAAAAATAGAGTTCACAGTATTTGGACTATATGCCTTCAGTGAAAGACAATAAGAACTCTAAAAAAATTTGGAACTCCCATGAGTAGGCTAGTTTTTCACAGAGACATAGGGTAGCAAAGAAATCAGTATATTGTGGTTAATGAGAGCAGAGTTTCTCACTATTGAGGATTACAAATACAGAAAATGGAGAAGGTTAGAACGAATTCCTGTAGCAGGGAATTGAAATTGAAATGATCAGTATGAATCCATTATATAGATATAGGTGTTTATGGTCCCTCTGCACACACACACACACAGACACACACACAAGTATATAATAACATGTTATGTTAGTTATCTGCTGCTTAACATAACAAATTGGCCCCAAACTTCATGACTTAAAACAATAAAATTTATTATCTCACAGTTTCTGTGGACTAGGAATTGGATGAGGCTTAGCTGGGTTCTTCTGACTCTGCATCTTTCTCAGGGATTTGATCAAGCCATGGGTGTGGGCTATGGTCTCATCCAAAGGAAATCCACTGGAGAGGACCCATTCCCAGCTCCCTCAGGTAGCTGTTTGCAAGATCCAGTTCCTCTCAAGGATTGTGGGCCCAAGTACCTCACTCAGTTTCTTGCCATGTGAGCCTCTCCACAGGGTGCCTCACAACATGGTGGATGACCTCCATCAGAGGAGGAAGCATAAGAATCACACAAGACAGAAATCACAGTCTCTTTATATCCTCATATTTTGGTGATATCTCATTACTTTTGCTGTATTCCATGGAAGAGAGTCACCAGTCTTGCTCTCCACACTCAGATGGAGGAGATTACTGTAGATTACTGTAGGAGATTACTGTAGATAAGCTTTTTCTATTATAATGTGAGTGCCTGACATTAAGCTTTTGATTGCTGAGGCATCCATGTCAAAGACATCCATTTCCAATAAACACAGTGCCAGGTGTGTGATGCAGCTACTAGCAAAGCAATCAAATAAAGAACTAGGCTGCCCTCACTCACCAAGTTCCCTCTTTCAGAAAGCTCTGGGTGACTTAGATACCTGACTATTGACCTTCTTGTGTCCTAGTTCTCACTCATGCCTGAAATTAGCCATAGAGTGAATCCTCAAAACTCTAGACACCTACCTTTGGACCTTATCTGCTACCTTGCTGTGTGGTCCTTGGGTGTGCCATGTATCCTCCAGACTTGTGAGTAATAAATCTTGTTCCTCAAAGTTTCCTGTTGGTTTTTGCTGAAGTGCATCATGGAATCATGATAAGAATGACAAGGGCAAAAAAAAAAAAAAAAAAAGAATGACAAGGGCTGGTCCAGCCACAACATTAGTCTCATGGGGGCAATACCTGTGGGGACTTGCTGTGAGTAACACAGGTCCTGACGAGTGCCTCAGGTATTCCTAGCCAGAAGCATCACTAGCAATAGGCTGGGACCAACACAACAATTTCAAAGGCATGAATATCAGAATATCCCAAATGTTTTATGAATACTAAAAGTAGTGGATAAAAGTTTGAAGAGTAACAGTGCACTTACATAATCTAGTAGTATCTCTCACAGATATTTATTAACTACATAGAGGAAATTAATGGCTTGGCAGTGGAGAAATCTGGTGAACACCACCTAAAACCAAGTGAGCATTATCAATAATGGAACAAATATTCACCATGAGCCACCCAATAAAATGCACTGAGGATAAAAATGTCAAAAATACATAACCTGAATCGAATCAAGAGGAAACTTCAGACACCCCAAACTGAAGGGCATCCTACAAAATAACTGCCCCATATACTCTGCAAAAATGTCAAGGCCATGAAAGACAAGGAAAGATTGGGGAATGGTTCTAGAGGCTATAGAGTCATGACCATGGAATGCCCTTTCATCTCTCCACCCTGGCCTCTTTGCCCCACCCCCTCACAGCCTTCTATCTGGTCCCTCTCTAGTGCCACCCACCTGCTCCCTGCTAAGCATTGCCCTCTCTCCCTATCACATAGGTCCTCCCTCTCAGCCCTCCTCACACAGCAAATCAGCCAGTGGGCACTTCCAGGAGACCTGTGCCAATACAGTTGGCAATCAAGAAACCAATATCTAGCTTCTGGACAACTAGGCTTAGGTCTCATATCATCAAAAGGAGAAATGTCACCTTCCCCACCAGATTTAATATGCTGAGGTGATGAAGGACTGGGAAAGCAGTAATGTGCCTCTTATTTTTATTAATATCTGTTCTGTCTCAAGCAGCATTTAAATGCCTCCATCACAGAGTGCTCCTCCACCCCCACCCCCATCTCCTTTACATGCAGATGCAGGGCATCTGTGACCCTCAGGGAGCATTGGCTTGCACATTACCCCCCAAACTTGGGAGGGGCTCTTTTCAGAGTGCCAAGCCCCAGCCCTTGCTTGTAGCCCTGGGCAAAAGCAGCAGCTGGCATTCTGCAGGCCAAACCCATTTCCCTCTGCTTTACCAAAAATCCTTTTTTTTTTTTCACCTAATGAATAAGCTAGCATGTGACTAACAGACTTGCCCTGGGGGAAAAAGTGCTTTGCTTTAAGTATTAACTGTTGAATTTTAAAACATTTAGTCCTAAAGAACATTCTTGTTCAAAATTCCAAGTTACTATTGAGTCTCCAGAAATGTTCTAGAATCTTCTGAGGATTAAAAAAGATACAAGAGCCACTCTTTTCATGCAGTCTCTCACACTGTTTCAGTCTCTGCTCAAATGTCCCCTCTTTAAGGAGGTTCTCTGACTCCCCATCTCACCCCCAAGCCCTGTTCCCTGTTCTTCATAAGGCTTCAGCCCACTGACCTCCTTCCTCTCTACCCTTCTCTCTCCCTTCCTACAAAAGCCATGGAAGCTGAAACCCTGTTTCATTCTCTGCTTTATCCCTAGTGCCTCCAGGAATGCCTGGCAGAGAGGAGGTGCTCAATATCCTATAATGACTAAATGAGTCAATAAATCACTCAGTAGGAGCATTGCCAGGGCCCTCAGCTCTTATCAACACCACCTACCACGATCTTGGCTTCTGGGCCCACACTCCCCCAGTGGGGTGCACACAGAGCAGAAGGGAGGTAACCCAGGTCACTTGAGGAAAGTCTGTTCGCCATGGGGAGGAGCTCAGCCTCTGAGTGGCTGCATAGCACTGATGCAGGTGAAAGGCAAAGGGTGGAGGACCTCTTAGTCAAACATTCCTCCTTCCCCTCCAGCTTCTGCTACCAGGGCTGAGTACTGCCAAGGTAACAACAAAGAGTCATGGAATCTTGCAAAGTGTGTCCTTGTGAAATGCAAGAACAGAGCCTCTTAGGGGTCATTTATAAACCTTCAGATCCCCCTGTTAGGTTAGATATTGCCCACTCAACCAAAATATTCCTGCCCATCACAAATGATTATTCTAAACACTTTAGGGCAAGATAATAGGAACACTGGCATTGGGGATTAAAATCTGACCTGCTAGCATGCTCTCTCACTGGAAAGTCTGTCTGTGAGGTGGAGTGAGGGGACATGGAGGTGGTGCCACCATCATGCTCCCTAAGCCCTCTGACCTGTGACTTTTTCATCTCAGATGAAAATCAGATGGAAACTGATTTTCATAGATTGAGCCTCACCTGGAATAACACTTGTAAAGTATCTGGGAGGTATTAGATTTAAATAGAAATCCTGGTCATTATGTTTTATCACAGGATAGCACAGGATAGTAGATGCATGAAGAAACAGAGGCAGTGTGTTGTCAAGGCTTTGGTTGGTGGTTCAAAAACCACTGGGTGTCAGGAGTTTGGAGAGGGTAAGTACAGGGAGGAAAGGGACTGAGCTAAACCTCATAGCGTGGCAATATCTAAAAAGGTGGGCTGAAGACATTTGGGGCCAAAGGATGGTGGGGTGGGTGGAACAGCAGGTGCACAGCAGAGGGAGTGAGGATGCAGGTGGACAGTGGAAAGGGGGAGGGGAGCAGGTGGTTAAAGGGAAGAGGTGGATGCTCAGGAGCAGATGGGCAAAGAAATGGAGGGGAGGGGATAGGTTTCTCGTTCCACCCCTCACCTGTGTGAGATTGGGAGTGGGCTGTGAAGGGGCAAGAGAAGACTCATCATGTGATGAGCCCACCACGGGCTTCTCCTGGTAGTGCAGTGCAGGCAAAAACCAGGCTGCTACCTATTCATGGTCCACATATTTTATGGGTGTCACCATGTGGCCAGCACGGGGCTATCCCACTGAGCTTTCCCACTTCCAAATGAATGTTTTTTAATCACTATGGGCAGGTAGTGGAGGCAAGCCAGGACGTCGTGGCCCTGCCCTCATAAGGCTTCCATTGAGGTCAGGAAGAACTAACGGCAAACAAGCAAGGCAACAAAGAAACCAGAGCATTGCAGACAATGGGAAGCATATGAAGGGAATGAAGAAGAGTGTGTGATCAGGTATGTGGTGTGCGTACGGGGTGGGTTGGAGGGCTTGTTAGATTGGGAAGTCTTGGCTAACCTGGTCACACATTTAAACTGAGAAGTGAAAGATCAGAAGAAAATTCTAGGCTGATAGAAATAGCTCATGGAGGGACCTGCAGCAAGCAAAACTGGGGCAGTTGCTGAAGAGCGTGAACTGGATATGTGACAGACCTTGGACCTCGAGAGGCAGGTGGGGCATGTTCTGCAGGGACTTTAGGCCTCAGGAATGGGTGGGCAGAAGAATACATGAACTTATGGAGATGGCAAAAGGGAGGCAGGGCACCAGTAGAAGACTGGAGTGTGGTCCAGGCAACACATGCTGGAGGCTTGGACTAGCCTGGGTGCAATGAAGGTGGAGTGGGGGTGGGCAGATTGGGGATAGATGGTGGGGGTGGAGGGACAGGGAAAGGCATGACCTTTCGCTGATAAGGCTGAAGGAAGGGGAACCCAGTAATGACCCCTGGCTTTCTGGCTTGTGGAGCTGGGTGCTTAATGATGCAATTTTGGAAGTGGGATAGCTCAGGAATGGATTCTGGGAGGAAAGTCCAGGCTCCAGGGACCTGTTAGACTTCCAGGTACAGCAGAGGTGTCTCATTGGACCTTATTAAGGTATCTAAGATAATGGGAATTACTGAGATTGCAGAGGAAAGACTACACATATAAGAGAGAAAGATGCCCTAGCACTGAGCCCCAAGGAGCCGAGGAGGGGACTGTAGAATAAAGGCCAGTGAGTTGGAAGACAGATGCATTGGTGCAGAAGTGGCGATGGCCCCTCTGCCGGAGGCTGTGTGTCCATGGTGGGCTATACCAGATGATGGCTCAAGGGCTTAGAACCCCTCCATTTCCCCTGCCCCAGCCAAGCTATCCCTCGCTCCTCCACCCCTCTCCCCTCCATACCCCCGCTCCCATCACCCCATCCCAGCCCCAGCCTTCTCAAAGGTATCCAGGGTCTACCAGGTCTTTATTATGATTTTTTTTTTTGTAAAGGAAGGAAAAAGAAAGAAAGAAAAACCTGCTGTAAAGATGACCAAGGTAACCTCTGTACAATCACCCAGATGCTCACTGTCAGACTGTTCTCTGGACTTTTACATAGATTTAGAGGGTGGGGCCCAAGGATGCACAGACAGCCAGCACCAACCCCTGTGAGAAGTTTCCTGTGAAGCCCCGAAGTGGTGGAAGCTAGAGGGGTGCAAGGAGTCAGGAGAATTTGACTTTCTGGAACTTGTACACACAGTAGGGATGACCCTTTAGGAGAGGTGCAGGAGGGAGGGGGAGTCTGCAGGGGGACACCCTTGAGAAGGTGGGGCTGGGATGGCATGATGGGAGTCAGGGGTGGGGTTTGGAAGGAGGGGAGTTGAGGGGTGGGGATTGGGGCCGACAACTTGTGGTGGAAGAGGAGGTGCAAGCGACAGGGGAAGGCAGGAGGCAGAGCCAAGACAATAGGGAGTGACTTTTGGCCTGGGCAGATGTGACCAACCTTGGGAAGTGGCTTCCAATATATAAGAGCTGGTTTACTGTCAGGCAAGTCTCTGTTTACTCAGTGGCCCTGTTTCTTGGGCCAAAATTAATAGTAATTAGAGACTGAACACTGGCCAGGTATTGTGGGCTCATTCTCATTTTCTTTTTAAGGTCAGTTATAATTTTCCTTAGAGAATTAAAACCCCTGGGAACCCTGGGTGACTCAGTGGTTGAGTGTCTGTCTTTGGCTCAGGTCATGATCCTGGGGTCCTGGGATTGAGTCTTGCATCAGGCTGCCCACAGGGAGCCTGCTTCTCCCTCTTTCTCTCTCTCTCTCTCTCTCTGTATCACTAATGAATAAATTTTAAAAATCTTTAAAAAAAAGACAAGAATTAGTTGCCATTATTAACTGAGAGGGAGATTACATCTGAAAATCTTGACTTCTGGCTTCTCTGGAATGCCCTTGCTACATGGGACACCAGCAGACATCCTTGGACAGTTACAGGTACCAGTGGGTCCCCACACATGCCCCTGACCTACCCTTGCCTGGCTTCTGGGAGCACCTATGGGCCTGGCAACTCTCCAAACCCAAGAATCAAATAACTTCCCTGCCAAAGCACTGTCGCAAACCACCCATCTTTGTGTGCACGAGCGTTAAAACTCCACAATTGTTCCTTCTGACTCCACCTGCCACTCACTCACCCCACCATGTAGGAGGTCATGAGCCCCACCCAACAGGCCATTTTTGAGTGGTTTGGCTGATACTCCTGCTCTGGCCCCTCAGGGAGACTCTTGCAGGACAGACGCTGCCTCACTGGCCCCTACAGCAAAGACAACCAGTAGGAGCCTCAAGTAGGGACCCATTGCATGGCTGCCCTTCAGGCACTAGGCCTCAGTTTCCACATCTGTAAAATGGGGATGACAACATGAGACTCCAATGACAGTGCTTATAAGAGCTTCAAGATCTGATTTCTTTGCTTTATTGATACAGTCCCCAGGAGGTGACAGGGCTGGTCTGCAGGACATGCTTGGGGAGTCATTAGAACCCACGTCCCCTGCTCCCCTGGGCGAGTTCCCTCCTCCCCAGATCCCAGATCTCCAGCCTTGTTCTATCCAGGGACCTTCCCTGGGCTACAGTAACACCATCCTCCAGACCAGAGTCCCAAGAACAGAGTAGGAAGTGATCTTTCTTCTTTCTTTCTTTCTTTCTTTCTTTCTTTCTTTCTTTCTTTCTTTCTTTCTTTCTTCTTTCTTTCTTTCTTTCTTTCTTTCTTTCTTTTCTTTCTTTCTTCTTTCTTTCTTCTTTCTTTCTTTCTTTCTTTCTTTCTTTCTTTCTTTCTTTCTTTCTTTCTTCCTTTTCTTCTTTCTTTCTTTTTCAAATGAGATATAATTAACACACCCTAAAATTCATCTTTTAAAGGGTGCAGTCAGTAGTCTCTGAGCTTCATTCCTATGAATGCCTCACTGATATTCCACTGGAGGAATTCAGCCATTCATGGACGTCTGGGTTGTTGCCACTCCTTGGCTATTGAAAAGAGCACTGCTCTAAAGACATTTCTCTTTTTAGAGGGGATACCTTGAATAAGGCCATGAAAAATGGAAGCAAATTTATTAACTTGATGACTTATGTTTGTGCTAGGGGCTGCAGAATATTTCCCTTTCATTTCTTACTGTTCATATTGTGTTTTCAATTTTCTTTCCTTTTTAAAATAGATTTTATTTATTTATTCATAAGAAACACAGAGAAAGAGGCAGAGACATAGGAAGAGGGAGAAGCAGGCTCCCTCTGGGGAGCCCCATGTGGGACTCGATCCCAGGACCCCAGGATCATGACCTGAGCCAAAGACAGATGCTCAAACACTAAGCCACCCAGGCTTCCCAGGGTTTTTAATTCTCTAAGGAAAATTATAACTGACCTTAAAGAGAAAATGAGAATGAGGCCATAATACCTGGCCAGTGTTCAGTCTCTAAGCCCAGGGTCTCCCAGCTGCGGTTGGCTCCGCAGGTGGAGGGTGAGGTCGGCAGCCTCATGGTAACACCTTGGGGTTTTAGTAGCATAACTAACTTTGTAATCTTCCAATAACACAGCTAATTGCCATTCCATCATCTTAGATTTATGCATATTTTGAGCTGTGATTGCAAATAATGGAGTCATAGACAGGTCTTGAATGGTCACTAGTAGTTAAAGTCACAATTACAAAAGATTATCTATATTTTCTACACTTGTAGAAAAAGTTCAATGGACTGAATATTTATGTCCACCCCCACCCCCCATGCTTATATGTTGAAATCCTAACCCCAATGGGAGGGTATTGGGAGGTGGGGCCTTTGGAAGGTGATTAGGTCAGGAGGTTGGAGCCCTCATGAGTGGGATTAGTGCCCTTACAGAATAGACTCCAGAGAGTTCCCTCGCCCCTTCCACCATGTGAGGACACAGTGAGAAGGCAGCCCTCTGTGAACCAGGAAGTCCTCACCAGGCACCAAATCTGCAGGTGCCTTGATCTTGGACTTCCCAGCCTCCGGACCTGGGATAAATTAATTTATGAGCCAGCCAGTCTACAGTGGTGTAGCAGCCTGAATAGACTAAGACAAAATCTTGCCAGAATTCAGTGTGTGGATTTCATCAAAATTGAGTTTTCCTGTTAAAATGTGAGCACACACCCATTTGTTTCTGGGATGATCATTCTTGAGGCAGTCACATCATATAAGATAATGTCTTTAATTCAAAGCGGTGCTGCACAGATGCTGAATACACTTCTCAATGTGCTGTCTGCCAGGCTGACCTCACCTTAAGTGAGGGGGATGCTAACCTTCAAATGGAGTGCAGGGTGGGTATTTGCCTTGAGAAAGTGACAATAGTCAAATAGGAGGACAAACAAAAGCAAAACCAAAGAAAAGGAGAGTCCATCAGAGTAATTCTGCTACTTAATTATACAGCTGGACCAGCCACATAGGTAGGAGCTGGGCTTAGACTACTGAGTCTTTGATACTTGTTCTTCATTTTTACTGTTGATAGGAAAGACCTCCAGGTTTCACAGATGCAGCAAGAGACCCCGGACCCAGATCAATATTTTGATGTCCTGGAATGAAGGCCTAGTGGGACCAACTCACACATGCACTTTCTTGGACTATTTGAAGGAGGAGAGGAAACAAAAATGGGCCATGTGTTGGGTTATCCAATTCTCCCACTCCCAGACAGCTGTGCTGCTCATGAATGAGGACCAATGCACAAGGAACATAAATGGTTTGTACTCCAGCTGCTGGCTCTCCAGTGAGCCTGAAAACACAGGGTGAACTGTCAGGAGCTCAGGGTTGGCAGGGGTGATGAAGAGAGAAAAGGAGAGGTAGCCAAGGTCAGCTTCTAGCCCCAGCTCCTGGTAGAGCCATCTGAGCAGAAAGCTCCACAAGTCACATGCCCATCTGGATCTCAGATGCTTCTGCTCCCCATTTACAGGATCACATAAAGGTAAGCCAGACAGGCACTTCTAAACACAAGCTGTGCTTCACAGATGTGAGTGGCCTCTCTTCCTCATTATAGAATGGGACCCAGGGGTGGCCCATGTTTTTTTTTGGGGTGGGGGGGGAATCATGCTTTTGAAGGAGGATACCTTGTTCTGTAGATAGGGGAAGCCACAGTTTCTGCGTGCCAGGACCTGTACCACCTTACATACCTCTTCCCCCTCCAGTGCCAGAGACTGGATGTTCAAGTCAGGGTTGCCACTGCTCCCAGAATGGGCCAGTAGGAGCTCCCTATCTCTTCCCCTTGAGCCCTGCTTCTCAACAGAACCTGGCCCAGAAACTTACTTCTGGAAGGGGGTCCATAGGGTCTGTGCCAGTCTTCCTCAAAGTATGCAGGGTAGATGGTTAAAAATGAAGATATCTGGCAACTATAGGACACAAGGAAATATTTGCAAATCACAAATCTGATAAATAATTAACATCCAGGGTTCCTGGTGGCTCCATAGGTCCTGGGTGTCCAACTCTTGGTTTTGACTCAGGTCATGATCCAGGGTCATGGGATCGAGTACCAAGTTGGGGCCTGTACTCTCTGGGGAGTCTTCTTAAGATTCTCTCTCCCTCTCCCTCTGCCCCTCCTGCTCATGCTGTTTTTCTCTCTCTCTAATAAATAAATAAATCCTAAAAAAAAAAAAAAAAAGAATCAACATCTGGAATATTAAGCCTTACGGCTTAACAATGACAAAAGCAACAACAAGAGGAAACATCCTGATTTAAAGATGGGCAAAGCACTAGAATCACCATTTTCCAAAGAAGACATACAGATGGCCAACAAACACATGAAAAGATGCTTAATATCACTAATCATTAGGGACATGCAAATCAAAACCACAGTGAGATATCACCTCATACCATTAGGGTAGCTACTATTAAAAAACTATAGGAAATAACAAATGTTGGTGAGGATGGGGCAGTATCTGAACCCTTGTGCACTATGGGTGGGATTTTAAAATGGAGCAGAAAACAGTATAGTAGTTCTCCAAAAATTAAACTTAGAATTATCATATGATTCAGTAATTCCACTTCTGAGCATATGCCCCAAAGAATTGAAAAGAGGGTCTCAAAGAGATATTTGTACATCCATGTTCACAGCAGCATTATTCAAATAGCCAAACCGTGGAAGCAACCTAAGTGTCCCTCTACAGAGGAATGCGTAAACAAAATGTGTTCTGTCCATACAATGGAATATTATGGGTCTTAGAAAGGAAGGAAATCCTGACACCTGCTACAATGTGGATGAATCTTGAGGACGTTATGCTGAGTGAAACAAGCCAGTCACAAAGGCCAAATACTTATATGAAGTACCTAAAACAATCCAATTCATAGACACAGACAGTTAGAAGAGTGGCTGCCAGGGGCTGAGGAGGGGAAATGGGAAGTTCATATTTCATGGGTAGAGTTTCAGTTTCTCCATCCTCTGGAGAAGATGATGATGATGGCCAGACAGCAATATAAATGTACTCAGGGACAGTGGACTGTATTTTTAAAAATGGCGAGGTTGGTATATTTTATGCTGTGTGTAGTGTGTATGTTATTATAATTAAACATAATTTTAAAGAATGAAGGTACCTGGGTTACATGCCAGGACTTGGAATCAGAATCAGGGTGTGAGAATCTGTATTTTAACAAGCTTTTGAGATCCACTGCCTATGCTGCACTCAGCCTCCTGCTACTCTGAGTCTTTCCAACCAGACCTCTCAAGGAACTCCAATTCCTGGTACAGGGGAGTAAGTCAGAGGGGGCGCCTCTGATGGCAGCGCTGGTGCCTGGACACCCAGGGAGGGGCTCAGAAGCTGCAGAGAGGGCATAGGGCTATTGGGTCTGCTGTGCCTTTCTTGGGTGATGGGCAGGGACAGGGTTAGGGAGAGGCCAGTAAGGGGTGACCAAAATTTAGTACCTAGGATAAATAACATTTCATACAAGATTAAAAAAAACTCAAGTCAGTACAAAGAATCCATTGTGAGCACAAAATCAAAAATTTAAAGACAGGCTGCTTGTTTCACGACCTTGCGTCATTGTGTGAAGGTTGTTTCCCATCAGCTTACAGCTCTTGGGTTGTGCAGCCAGCCATCCCCGCTGGGCGGTGTACAAGGATTTACAGTGGTGTGCCAGCACGCTGGGCAGTGTGAGACTTTCATATAGTTCATGGGTTTTTGACTGCAGAGTTCTTATTCACTTTTCCCACACAGGTTAAAACATGCGAGGATATTTTGGTAAGTGTATATAGGGCACTCATTGTTCCTTCTCTCACAAACTCCAGTATGGCTCAGCATGGTGTCCACAATAGGTCACTGGTAACCATGGCAGGTTGGCTCTCCGAGGCCCACGCCTCTGCCACAGGACGGTGGGGAAGCCTGTGTTGAGTGTGGCAGAGGACTTCAGCTTCCTCCATTTTGACCTTAGTCTGTATTTTCTAACTAGTTAAATTCTTTCCAGCTTATCTCTTAACTCAGACCAAAGACCTGGTGGGCCTAACATCCCTTAATGGGAACCACAATAAGGACTGGCCTGACACCAGCAAGACTCCACGTGATTGACCCCAAGAGAGTGATCAACCTGACCTTTACTCCCATCACACATAGCCACTGACGTTTGTCCCACATTCTCCTTATATGAACCGAGTATTTTCAGCACTTGGGAGACAGTCTTTGAGGCAGTTGTCTGCTGTCTTCCCAGTGTTGGTATCACTGAAATAAATTCCTTTCTTGTTTTGCCACCACTCGTCTCCCTGCCTTTAGATTTTGTCAGTGGTGAGTGGCCAAAGCTGGTTTGTTTGGAAGCCCCAGAGCCAGCTGCTCTTGTATCCCTGTGCCCGGGCTACAAGGGGGCCTGGGATCATAATGAGAAGACACATTCTAGAGGGCACAGTGGATGGGTGCTGGGTGGCCTGGGAGTCACCATGTAACATGTTCACCCTGTAACGTGAAGAGGCATGGAGGCCACTGGCGTGGGCGATGATCTATCACAGGGCGGAGAACTTCAGCTATAGGGCCCCATATTCATCTCTCCGAGACCTGAAACTTGATTTGGAGTTCACAGTTTCTCTAGTCTTTTCCTTAAAGAGATGGCCCCAAAACCTTTGTGCCTGGAGCATAGGGTGGGGGTGAGGATGGCCATTTCCACGGGCCTGTGGAGGGGGTGGGGATGGTTTGGGTTTTTTCCCCTTTGCTTAGAATTATAAACAAACAAACATTCATCCCTAAATTAATATGGGCTCAATGCAGCAAATTAAGAAGATTTAGAAATGGCTAAATTAAAAAGTGATTTTCCCTCCTTCTACCCCCAACCCCTTTCTTCCCCTTTCTTCCAGCAGTAACCCTTCAGACATTTCCTTCTGGTTTATTCAAACACACACACTCTTGTAAAGAACTTTGTAAAAATGACAGTTCAGTGATATTTGTGGGCATTGTTCTGAGCCATTGTGAAATAGGAAAACTAGAGAGGTGCCACGAAAGACTACTTGTATCCTGCTAGAACTTGCACCCCCTCCTTTACACATGCCTTAATGTATGTCCTCCTTGTAAAGGTCAAGGAGCTAATGATTTCTTTGGAGACTTCCAGCACAATAGATAACATGCAAGGAGTAATCCGGTGAGGTCAGCATATACATTTTCCAAGACCACCTTGCCACCGAAACCCCTGACTCCAGGGCATACATGACTTATGGAGGACACTTATGGAGGTCAAACCTTCTTTTGACCAGAGCCTGAGAGGACATGTACACCAGATCATAATCCTCAATAAAAAACCCAGACCTCGAGCAAAGACGAGATGCACTCTCCTTTCCTTTCTGAGTCTCCCAGACACTGTGTCTGCTCTATGTCTTCAATGAACTCTACTCTCACTTTCTTCTTGGCTTGCATTAATAGAGGTCTTTTGAGATCCTTCTGGGTCCTTGGACCCGGCCAGCCTGTATCAATTGCACAGAGAGCTTCCTCACCATTTAACCAATGGACATGGTAACCCACCCTGTGACCTCCTGGGCATATTCCACATGGAATCACACCCTGAAAAGAATCTTTCCAGTGGGCTTGCACTGGTGCCTGAAAGTTTTCCTATTAAAGCCATTTCTTTGGGTTAAGGCTTTGAAGGTGGTCCCTAAAATAAAAATACAATCAAAGGCATGGTGAAAGGAAACGGACTCTGGATGCAGACATATCTGTCAGCTCCTAGATTCACCGTTTTTTATGTTTATGACCCTGGCCAAGTTATTTACCTTTCCTGAGCCTTGATTATCTTGCCTGTTAGGTGGGATTGTTTTTTGTTTGTTTGTTTGTTTGTTTTATTTTTTTCTTTCAGGTGGGATTGTTGTATGGATTAAATACAATTCAGTGTGAAAAACCTCAAGCCCATTGTCTGACAGAGATTGGTATTCAATAAAAGTTATTGAGTTTCTTAAAGAACATGAACTGAATGAAGTGTAACCAGGATAAGATTTCAGCTTCCCTTTAAAAGTCCAGGATCTAAAATTTGTATTCTATCACTACGAAGTAAACTTGTTAGTGTCATGTTGTTGTTTTCTCAGTTACTGGAATGCATTGTCACACTTAAAAATGTTGAGGTACCCTAAAATGTGAGGCATTTGATAACATTTTACTTCATAGTAGGGTTAATTGTATCTAGATTGTAGAAAACCAGCTACTGGAGTTCAGTCACTTAAGAACTTAGAAATTCAGCAAGGTTGGGTGAAGAGGGAACATTACAGCACTGGAGAGTAAACCCAGAGTTTGAAGAGGTGCAATGGGAAATAATGTAATGAGTGTAATGAGAGGAAGGACTCCTTCGGACTGGAGTGTAGGGTAAACTTTCTTTATAGTATGAAAATGTCTTGGAGGTTTTGCTAAGTGTCACTCCAGTAACATTGCCTAATGAAGGGAATACTGAAAGATGACAGTTTGAAGTTTATGATAAACAGGATGAAAAGCAAAGAGCTCTTGAGAAATGAGTGGTAGCCTACAACAAATTGTGAATTTTAACAGTATTTGGGTGACAACTATCAAATTCTTGGCTTTGGAAAGCTGGCAAATGCTTAATACTGGTATATTTGAGATATTGCTATGTGGATTTTGACCATTTGAGCATTCTTCAAAGACTCTATTTGATCCTAAAACTTCTGCTTTATGAAAGGGAAATCCATTTCTCAAGCTGCTTTGAAGTGTGGCAGAAAGCATACAGGATACTTTGTAATTTATGATAATGCTAAGTGAAATGTCTTACCAACTTCTGTAGAAAGTGACTGCAATGGAAAAATCTCCATTTAGTTCTAAACTAGGTAAAATGGTCTCAACAGTACCACCAGGGGCACTGATGAGTCCTATAAATTAGAAACTAATAAAAGAATTTCACAACTTAAAAAAAAAAAAAAGTCCAGGATCTGTCAGGTAAGGTTGGTGGACATTGGAACACATTGTTTCTAATTCCCAGGTCCATGGCAGAGGAAGCAGGAGGCCAGTGAGATGGCAGGGCTGAGAGTCAAGCCCTGGCCTATTTGTCTCCGAGATCAGGGATAATTGATGAGAAAGAGACCCTTCCCTCTCAAACTCACAGCTCAGTCATCAGTCCTAGCAATGTCAGACATAAATCTTGGTTTGCGTTTTTCCAGGGCTGTCTTTTACCAGTATTCTCCCTTTCATCTTTGTAGCAGCTCTGTGCTGACAATATTATCATCCATGCTAAATCAGGTTCCTGAGGCTCCTGGGGACCAGTGTGCATGCATTAATCAGCAAGCACCTCTCGTATTTTAGCACTGTTTGTGCGACAGATTGACCAGTTTGCAATAGTCAGCTCCAAGAGCCTGAGAGCCAGGATGGGACAGGTTTCTTTAGCTACAATGCAAAGGGAAGTTACTCAAACGAGAGGGCTAAGTGTTATTAGCAGAAGGGAGGTTGGGGAGGGACATAAGCAGAGAAGGAATGCATTTTGTTTTGCAGAACCAACAGATCTGGCCAATGAGGCCCCCACCAGGTGTTTCACCTGAGAGTCTCTTGTTAGATAGGTCTTGCCTGATAGCCCCTTACATGAGCCCCTTTGAGCCAGACTGGTTCTGAGACCCTGAGACTCCTTCTGGAGTCATCCTGAAGTTATCTCTAGCTCATTATGATACAAGATCTCCTCCTATGGGTGGAGTTTTCTACCACTTTTCAAGTATACAATGTGTGCACTAGCATGCTGACACATTGGGAATGCACAATTGAACCTAAGTGCCTAAGTGATAGGATATGTCTAAGTTCCTTAATGTATATGCATGCTCCCTCCCGTACTCCCCAGTACACTGAATAAAAACTTCCTGTACTGACCCCACAGGAAACAGTGCTTTGAGAGCTACATCCCTGTCTTCTTACTTGTAACAAATAATAAAAAGTTCTTGGCTTTCAACAAAGACATTCCTGCAGGGGACCAGTCTTGGGAGCAGCAAGGAATGCACCTGGCAGGGGAGGCCTGGGATGGGAGAGACATGTGGGGGCTGGTTGTGGAGGAGGGGGCATGGCTGAGTATGGGGTTCACATTTGCTGTCTTTCTCTAGGGCTGTCCCAACTAATGTGGTGTGTAGTGACCGTGACTCAGGCCAGTATCTGGACTGTTCCTGTATTTATAGATGAGAGTTCCCACATACGACTCAGTATTTAAAACTTGGGAGGGTTAAATCAGAGAAAATATATCTTCAGAAGTTCAGTGGGGCCTCTGTAGCCCCTAGTGACCTTGTAGGATGTGAAAGAAAGCCAGTATTCATGTATTTCACACTCGTAGTTTATGAAGCACCCTTACCTGGTAGGTTGTGCTAGGTCCAGGTGAAGTGAGCACACTCAGCCCTCAGGAGCTCTCAGGTGGACACAGTGGTACTGTAAAGGTGTGTACAGTGTGGGGGGCCAGGGTAGGAACAAGTACTTCTCTCTAGGGAGGAACTTGCGAGATGAGGAAAGCAGGGAGGGGCATTTGGCTTATCCTTGAAGCCTGAGTAGAAATTAGCTGGGTGCAGCGGTGGAGGGAAAATGGTCCCTTGGAAGAGGGAACAGCAGGAACAAGGCAGAGCACCTGATCCCATTTCTCACTGAGGTCACGGTCACTGTCACACAGAACTGAGATGCCATGGTCATTGGGGGACATAGGTCTACAGAGTGCACCTGCTCCCTCCCTGTGGCTCTAAAGATGAGAACACTGAGAGGTGAGGGGTTAGGGCTCTGGATGGTGAATGGACATCAAGAGAGGAGATCACATCGTGGTGAAGCCACCAGTCCAGGCTGTCCTCATGCCAGGTGGCTGGACCTGTCTCCTACACACAGCTGTGTCCCTCCTCACACATCTGTCTCCTCTGGATCATTCCAAATGTTTTCTCCAAAATGGGCAGATGCTTCTGAGCTCCTTCCTTAAAGAGGAGAGAAAACCTTTTGGCATTGTCTGGGGAAGCAGGGCAGCCATGTGCTTGAGTCCAGCAATTCTACCCTAAATTTGCTCATGTATGTGTGGACCAGGAGACCCCACACACATGTTCACATGGCACCAATTATGAGAAGCCCAAGAAACAGCAACCCAGCTGCCCAGCTGCAGTAGGACCTGTGAGTCTATCACCACATATTCACCCGAGAGAACATGATATGGTCACGGAAATAGACAAACCACACCATCTGAATGGCTCTTAAAACACAATACAGAGCAAAAGAAACCAGTCCCTAAGGACAAACACTGTGCGAGTCTATTTATATGAAGCTCAAAAGCAGACACAGCTAAACGATGTATTGTTGAGGGATACAGATGCAGTTCAAAATGAAACAATAGCACAGTTCTCAAAGAGTGCACAAAAAACCCTGCTATAGCTAATAAATTTAGCAAAAGTGCACACTACAAGATCATTACACAAAAATTGGTTGTGTTTCCAAACACCAGCAGTGAAGAACCCAGAAAGGAAATTAAGAAAAAAATCTAATTTATAATAACATCAAAAAGAAGAAAATATCTGGGAATAAGTTTAACCAAGGAGGTGAAAGATCTGCATGCCGAAAAGTATAAGACATTACTGAAAGAAGATAGAAGACATGGCTAAATGCAAAGACCTCATGTCCATGGTCTGGGGATGGATGACTGCCCCAGTCTTCCCCTGCCCTCCTTGGTTGGGAACTTGGGGATTGCCACAAAGGACCTTCCTAGTCCAGCCAGCATCACTTGGCTGGCTTGCTGAGGAGGGCAAGCAAGTTGGGAAGCCACTGTGCATAGGGCCTCCCTGACATGACTCGAGAGCCCAGTATGTCTTCCCTGGCTGGGAGGATGCAGCCCAGTGCCCACGGAAGAGAGGATTGAAAGACCAGGGCTGACCTCATGCCTGCCTGGCTTCCATGGGGGGCACCCTCTCCTTTTCAGTGGTCTTTTGCCACGCTCTATGTCCCTGTCCCAAGGGCTTCCTCTATCAGGACTCCCAGGACCTGGGAAGGTGCCCCACACTGCTGGCGGCATGTGCAAACAAGGACTGTGTCTTTCAGGGACTGTGATGACTGCTGGGGCCACCAGGGTGGGGAAGGACACTGGGTGACATGCCAGTGGAGTGAGGTGGGTGCAGCTCAACATGATACTTGAGGCAGCCAGCTCAGGAGCCAGACTGCTAGGACTGGTCTTGCTCCTCTGCTCCTTTGCTGTGACAACACTTAATAGACAATATCATACAAACAGAAAATAGTGTAATAGTAATTATACAAAAAATCAAGTTTGGGTCTTTGTGGAGAGTTTTCTGCTGACCTCCGACGAGGTATGTGTGGAGCTCTGCTCATCTGCCTCTCTGAGCCTGCTCTGCTGAAGGTAGAGCAGGTCACTCACCTAGGCACCCTCCCTCCAACCAGAGATGGGTTGGAACCACCAACATTTGAGCCGTAGAATCAGGCATTTAAGAGGGGTTAGCCTGGGGCAACTGGGTGGCTCAGTCTGTTAAGTATCTGCCTTCAATCGGGTCATGATCCTGGTGTCCTGGGATTGAGCCCTGCACTGGGCTCCCTGCTCAGTGGGGAGCCTGTTTTTCCCTCTCTCTCTGACCCTCCCCCTACTCATGCTTTTGCTTGCAGACACCCAAAATGAATAAATAAATAAAAAATCTTTAAAAAAACAGATCTTGATATGCAAAAGTCTAGAGCTATGTTGTCCAACATGGTAGCCACTGGCTCTATGTGGCTATTAAACACTTGAAATCTGGCCAATCTTAACTGAGATGTGCTGTGAGTTCAAGTATAAGACAGCAAACTGCCCTTTTTTATGTCTGACATTAGAGCCAAAAAAAGGGGAGCGTAGTATTTGGCTGGACTTTGAAGTAACAAGAAAAAAGAATGTAAAATATGTCACTGATAAGTTTTTTTTATAACTACAAGTTGAAATGATAATAGTCGGGATATATTGAGTTAAATAAGTTCTAAAATTAATTTCACTTATTTCAACATGGCTTTACTTTTTTTTAACATGGCTGCTCTATAATTTAAAATTATGTCAATTGCTCAGGCATGACTGGGTGGCACTAAGTTAGAATGATAGACATCAAACCACCAAGTGTGCTCAGAAGTGGGGGAAGGGGAGGAGAAGTGTGTAGAGCAGGACCTTCCCTTAGCTTTTCTGCATGGTTATACAACTTCACATATTTGTGTATAGCCTCCCCAACAATTAACAGAAAAAGGATTTATTGCCATGATTCCTGGCCACAATGCTTTCCACCTCACCATGCTTGACATATTTGCCCTCCCCGATGCCCTATCTCTAGGGAGGGCCTGTGGCCCACGGAGAGAGGCCACCTGCCATTTCAACATTAATTTTACATTGGGACATATCAAGCATGACCAACATGCAGGGCATGTTGTCTGCCTGCCACATTCATGCAGAGAGCAGACCAGGAAGGGTGAGAGCCAGAAGCAGTGGGGGAGGGTGGGGAGGCACACAACAACAAGAAGGCCCTGGCAGCCAGGAAGGGGAGTGCAACTAGCTTGTTTTCTTAAAGCCATCTCTAGCATTGGAAATGCATTCTTCTCTCTGATGTGGATAGCAATTGAGGGCACAGTTTCTGGAAAAGAGCAAGATAAATTCTAGTAAGTATTTTCTGTGGGAGCCTGGGAAAATTGCTCCTGTATGTGATGCGTGTCTGGGGCAGTGAACCAACCATTTCCTGGACACTGGTGCTCCCAGTGGATGCTCTAATTCATTCACTGATTGCAGAGTCTAACAGAGCTAGAGAATGAGGGGGCATCACAGTCCCTGATGGCCTGGGTTCCTTTGCACATCAACATGTCTCTGGCTACTGCTTTTTTAATGGGGCTATTAAGATGTTGAACCCCATTAACCTCTAGGTCATGGAAGAGAATCAGGGAGTGGGTCCCATTATTCTCCTGGATGAGGACTTCTATTTTCCCAGATCCAGAATTCACACACACACACACACACACACACACACTATAAGACATCTTGAAAACATTTTCAACCAAAGCAAAAGAGAGATTTCTAAAAATATTAAATGCTCCCAGTACAAGGGTTTTAAGTTAATAGAAAGTATGTTTTATTTTAACTTAGTTCAGAACGAAGATGACTAGCCACTTAAAATGCCTGAATGTCATTCTATTTCTTGTACTTAACAACTTTGCAAAGCAAATAAATGAGAATGCAAAGAGCCAAACAAAACAAAATTCCAGACTTCTCCTAGAAAAGAACCAATAAAACACAAACAATTACATTAAACACATTCAACATAAGTTGATGTTTTCGATTACATTTTCTGGGGGCCGGAGATACATTGTAGACAGTGGCCAATTTATGCTATAAATACCATTGCAAATGCCATGAATTAAAACTATTAGATAGTGTACAGAATGATAGTTGGTGAAGATTGCCAAAGACAATCTTTCCTTAAAGTCAAACCTCTATAAAGTCTACTCCCAGAGAGACTGGTGTCCTTTTTAAATTCCTCTCTAAATATTTAATTCAGACAGAGCAAATTGTCTCATTTTATTTACTTATTTGAGAGAGAGAGAGAGAGAGCCCACACAAGGGGGGGGGGGTGGCAGAGGGAGAGAGAGAAGCAGACTCCCTGCTGAGCAGGGAACCTGACACATGGGGAGCTCCACTCCAGCACCCTAAGATCATGACCTGAGCTGATGGCAGACATAACCAACTGAGTCACCCAAGCACCCCTCTATTTCTGCTAATTTTTGCTAAGGCTTTAAAAAAAAGACAAAAAATTTAAAGACGTATAATTTCTGGTAACAAAACGAAAATGTATTTGTCATAGAAAATGATTAAAGTAAAGGAAGAAGAGGAAATGTATCAAGGAATAAATAAACATCACCCAGATGGCCTTCATCCTAAAATAACAACAGATAGAATTTCAGTGTATTTCTAGGCTTTTTTTCTGTGAGTAGATTAGACAGATGTGTGTGTGTGCATGTGCGTGTGTGTGTGCGTGTGTGCGTGTGTAATGAAAAACATGTCCATACTGTACGTTTTCATCATACATTTTTCTCTGTCCTTTTGCAAATGGCTGCATTATATTTCATCTTGTGAATAGACCATGATTTATGTGCCCATGTCTTGGACATTGGACTGTTCTTGTGTCTCACTGCAGGAAACAATGCTATGTAAATCTTGGCTTCCCTTCAGGATTATTCCTTCAGAATGGATCCATCTCTACATGAAAAATTGTACTTGGGTACATTCTACTGCACTGCCTTCCAGAAACCAATTCTATTCCCTCACTGCAGTGAGAAAGAATCCCCACCTCCCTTTACAGCCCTGTGTAGTAGAATCTATCTTTTCCCTGGGTTTTTATCTAATAGTTGGAATATCAGCTGAAAAAGCCTCTGCCCAACCACCCCCAACCCAAAGAACTTTAGCAATCACGAGAGCTCTCAAAAAGAGGCACACTCTCCAGGAAGCAAAGGAGCAGAGGGTAAGATGCTAAGGAGTGACAGGCGAGGAGCCTGAGCTCTGGAGCTGGGGCTTCTCTGCAGATCCCCAGCACCTACATTAAGAAGCCAGCTGTGAGGGAGTCTCCATACATTGGAGTCTGGTGTTGGCCGGCTGATGCAGGGCTTAGCCTCCCCTTACGGAGTCAGCCAGGAGGCCTTTTGGGCTGAGAATGGATACACCCCTGTCTGGTTGGCTGGCAGTAGAGGAGCTAGCGGCCCCAGGAAGCAGGCTCCCCAACCTGAGCTAACCCACACCTGAGTTTAGCCCTAACCTGGGCTTACCTGCTACAGTGGCCAAGCGGAGAGGGTCTAGCTGGGCCTCCTCCACTGTCCTTCTCTGACCAGGCAGGAAGCTGGCTGAGGTGAGCCCACCCTTTAAGAGCAGAAGTCCACATGAGGAGCATGTGAGCGCCCGTGCCGGGGCCCTCATGATCCTGGTGAGGCGATGGCCCCGTGACCTCGCTCCCAGGCCAGGAAAGGAAACCAGGGCCTCATGTTGCTAGGCTGCTCTGTGTGGGATCCCATGAAAGCAGCCTGGGGATCTGAGAGAGATGGGGGAGCTAGAACTTTCCCTTTGAAGTGACCCTCCCCCCAGCCAGTCCTTTCCCTGGTGGAAATGTCAGCATGGTTTGCATAATTGAGACAATTGGACATAATCGTTCTTTCAGAAGCCCCTCATCAGGCGGGCAGTGCCAGGGCCCCAGGGAGCCCAGAGAAGGCACCACATGGCACTAATCATCTGTAATCCTTTCTCAAATCATCTGAGGTTGAGCCAGAGGTCGAGGTGAACTTCACTACAAATGCAGTGTGAGTCCCACATGACTCTCGTCCCCATCCGGGTGCTCCTAACTTCCACTGTCCCCACACTACCAGCAGCCTGCATGACCCATATGTTCAGTCTCCCTAGAACCACCATGGGGGGGATGCTGTAGGGATGTGCATGGTTTTCCAGCTTTCAATGAGCTTTCTCAGACTAGTGGGAAAGAGAAAACCCAAACTTGGAAATTCTTCTGTGCACGACCCTCTAGGCAGGGGGCCGGATTGCCCACACACCTGTGGGTCTCCTGGGCTGCCTCCCTCATCTCCCAGAAGAGTGGACAGAAATGCAGACAGGCTGGATGCAGGGGAAGTTAAGGCAGTTTCCATTTTACAGATGAGGACACAGGCCTCTGACTGAGCTCGTGAAGTGGAGCAGAGATGTAAATTGGTGCCATAGAGCCCTGGTGGTGATGCAGCCTGAACATGGGACCATGCCCCCCAGGAGGCGAACCCCACACCTGCAGGACACTCAGTGGGCTCAGGGAGCTTCTGACCTGAGAGGTGGATGCTAGACCTGGCAGGTGAGCCAGGCCATTTTCTGGGGAGGGAGTCTGTCCTTTGTGAGAGGGAGTTCTGAGCTTCCCTCAGGTCTGTGCCCACCAGAGGCTGACAACCTTGTCCCAGGAGAGTGGGCCCAGTGAGGGTGAAGGGTGACTCTGCCCATCTTTTGCTGGTGCACACAGCCTGGGGACAGAGAGGTGCCCACCCAGGAGCAACTCTGGACCAATGCCACCATTGTCTTCCCTTGTAAACTCATGATTGGCTCTAGATAGACTCACAGCTTTTAGAAAGAGTTCCCCCAGGGGTCAGAGGGATCTGCAATGACAGTATTTTGAGTGGCACAGGTCGAGACAGAATTATAGAGGTGGGGTGTTCCTAGGGAATCAAGAAAAAAGCTGGGGGGAGCTGAGAAGCCCCAGGTGGCAAGTGAGTGTCTTGCCATCTTTCACAGCATACTCGTGCTCCATCATGGCTACAAAGTATGAAAGTTGGCACAGAACACTGTGCCAATGAGCAGCCCCAGCCCAGCGGCCAGTCAGTGCCTCTCCAACCAATGGACACTATTGTCACTAATCAAAGAGGCCCTTTCTGAGGTCAGATTACATAGGGAGAATGAGATCCTGAGCCTTCCAAAAGTGAGCAACCCTCCTCTCTGGGGCAGCACAATGAGGCAGGCAACTGGACCTGCCAGGTACAACATGGTGGCCCGAGCCACATGTGGCTGCCCATGGAGACCTTGAAGTTCAGCCAGTCTGAAATGAAGCGTGCTCCAAGCATGCAACACACAAGATGGCCAAGACTGGTGATAATGACTTTATACTGACTGCATGTTGAGATGATATATTGGGTGTTTTGGACTGAATAAAATGTATTATTAATTTTGTTATCTGCTTCTATGCACTTCTTTAAAGTGGCTACTGGAGAATTTAAAATACTATCTATGGCTCACAGCTGTGGCATACCTTATATTCCTGTGGACTGGTGCTGAGCTGGAGCCATAAGAGGGAGGGTATCCTGAGCAGAATTCCCATTTTTCAGATGTCTCCTCCTCTGGGCATGACACCCGGAAGAACCCGGTGCTAGGAAGCAACGCACAAGAACTGCGGACATGCTGTTAGTGTGCGAGGATTATTAGGTGTCCAGTGAGCACTCTGAACCAATGATAATAGCACTAACACTAGTGATGAGGAAGACACATGTACTGGTTAGCTGGTGCCAGGTCCTGCCACTTGTGTAGTGACCTACTCAATCAGTCACCCAGCCTTGGAGGTAGTGCATTTCTTAACCTGAGTAAGGAATAAAGGTTCCAAGGCTCCTTGGGAATAACTTGCCTATGATCACAGTTGGTGAGAGGAGCTAGGACAGTGTCCTGTGCGGTCACCTGTATGGACCCCTGAGGAGGCAGTGGCAACCAGGTAGCCAACCCAAGGTAGAGCCAGCACTTGCACTCTATGTCCGGGGTCTTGGCTTGGGTCCCCCTCAGAGGAGACCCTGAGACAAGTTCATGGTGTTTCTCTTGCTGCTCTGTGCCCTGCATTTCCTCACCAATAGTAAGATCTTGAGACCCATTTGGATTCAGAAAGGATTTTTTCACAAGGCCCCCTGGTGACATGTGTCCTTCCATCAGGAGGCACCTCATATCTGCTTGTCTGTCTTTTGTGAGGTTGGGGGAATCTTGATGATGATCGCCTAGAGCCTTTGTATCAATACAATTTGCAAAAGGGTGATCCTCAATTCTACCATTTCTTCTTCATTTACTCGATGGAATTCACTTATGAAGAGAAACTTCCCCTGACCAAAGGGGTTAGTGTGGTTCACACAGGAAAGGCAAAAGGTTTTGGTTTCCAGAGTAATGACTTGATTCCCTGGCATCATTCCAAGGTGACTCATATGTTTCTTTTTTCAGAGTGTCAGGATGTATGAATTCATGGAATGATTCATGAAACATACATGAATTCATGGAAACATACTTGGTGCATTTTATTTATTTATTTATTTATTTATTTATTTATTTATTTATATAAATTTATTTTTTATTGGTGTTCAATTTGCCAACATATAGAATAACACCCAATGCTCATCCCATCAAGTGCCCCCCTCAGTGTACTTGGTGCATTTTAGTTCACAGCGGTAACTTTCCTTATTGTTGCTCAAATTGTTCCAATTTCACATGGGTTCTTGAATCCTGGCACAACACCAGGAGTCTCCAAGACTATCTCTCTGGAACAAAAAGGTGTTTCACATTTATCTGGTACAATTCTTGGCCAAGACCTGGATGTGGCCATTTGTCCAAGGAGAATTTCTAAATATCATTTTAGTGGGAAATGGTACTTAGAAAGAAGTATCTGCTTCTGAATTGAATTGTTTTCTAGTCCTTGCAGTTGGCAGAATGGTCATGTTTTATATGTGTCCATATATATAATATACATATTGTATACAATATACAATTATATATAATATATAAGATATATAAGAGAAAATGCATCATTAGTTAATATTGATAGTTCCAATTCCAATTTAGAAACACACCAGGGGCACCAGAGTGGCTCAGTCAGTTAAGTGGCTGCCTTTGGCTCATGTCACAATCCTAGGGTCTTGGGATCGAGTCCCACGTCAGGGTCCCTGCTCAGCAGCGAGTCTGCTTCTCTCTCTCCCTCTTTCCCTCCCTCTAGTTTGTGCTCTCTTTTTCTCTCAGATAAATAAATAAAATCTTTTAAAAAAGAAACACAGCTTATTTACTTAATATCCTGATCTTATGTTTGTGTCTCTTTTTGCTTATGCTGAGTCTTATTCCTAATGACATTAACATAATTTGTCTCTTGCTTTATCCTAAGTTCAGTTTCAGAGCAATAATGCCAATATTACTGTTAACAATACAATTACTAAATGCAGTTTAAGACACTATTTTGTTGTTCATTTTGACCTTAGGTATATCCTATTAGAGTTTTAAAATTACTTAAAATGATTCTTCTCCATGGGGTTATTCTGTAAACTTGATACATGGTTGAGTCCACTTATTTAATTTTCCTTTGGATTTTTAGGAATTGGGTTTTCAATTTAATTTTGTAAAACATTTTTATTATCACAAAACCAAAACTGCAGATAAGTTTTATCCAGAAGTATCTGGCTACTGTATCTCTCTCTCCTCCTTGTCCTTTCCTCTCTACAAGTAAAGTATAACATATATCTTTCCATTTTTAAACACTAGTGTATGGTATTAATTCCATATATATGTCCCTCCTCCTTCTTTTTGCGTAAATGGAAGAGTACTTTACATCTCCACTTTTCCTGGGAATTAATTAGCCACTTCTTATTTCTTTTTGTAGCTGTATACACCAAATCCTTGGGTGAATGCATGAAAGTTGATTCAATTAGACGGACACTAGGTGGCTTTCGGTCTTTATAGATCTCATAACAACAAAAAGCCATGCCACACATTCTTTGGCATTTTTCCAGTAATCTTTAGGCTAAATTCCTAAAAGAGAGGTTGCTGGAATTAACAGTAAATGCACATGTGATTTTGCTAATATTGAAAAATTCCCTTCCCTACAGGTTATCATTATGTGTTTCTACCAACATTTTTTGAGAGTTCCTGTTTCCTCACTGCCTCATCTACAGAATATATTGTGAAAGGTTGGGATGTTTGCCAATCTTATTAAGAAACTGTATATAGAGATATAGTTTGAGTCTGACTTGATGGGATGAGCACTGGGTGTTACATGTTGGCAAATCAAACTTAAATAAAAACAAATGTAAAAAAAAAAAAAGAAGTTGTGTCTGTATATAGTTTGGGTCTGAATCTCCTTTCTTAGGATGCCCTTGTCTGGTATTTGGATCAGGGTAGCACCAGCCTCACAGAATGAGTTGGGAAACGTTCACCCTCTTCTGTTTTCTGTAAGAGTTGGTGAAGGATTGGTACTAATTCTTCTTTACAAGTTTGGTAGAATTTACCATAGAAACCATCTGGGTCTGATGTATTCTTTGTGGGAAGTTTTAAAATTAATAGCTCAATCTCTTTACTTCTTTAATAGATCTATTCAGACTTTTCCATTTCTTCTTGAGATGGTTTTAATAATTTGTGTCTTTGAAAGAATTGGTCTAATACTTCTGGATTTTTTCCATTTGTTGGCATGATATTCCCTTATAATCTTTTTTTATTTCTTAGGTCAGTGGTGGTATCTCTTCTTTCATTCTTGATTTTAGTAACTTGAGTCTTCTCCCTCTCATACCCACCCCTCTGTCCATCTAGCTAAGGATTTGTCAATTTTGCTGATCTTTTCAGAGAATCAACTTTTGGTTGAGTTGATTTCTTCTATTGTTTTCCTATTCTTTATTTTACTTCTTTCCATTCTAGTCTTATTTCCTTTCTTCTGTTTGATTTGAGTTTCATCTGCTCTTCCGTTTTTAGCTTTATAAAGTTGAGGATTCGATTATTGATTTGCAGTCTTTCATTATTAACAGAGGTGTCTAAAGGTATCAATTTCCTCTGCACATTACTTTGGCTATATTCCATAAGTTGTGGTATATTGTGTTTTCATTTTTGTTCATCTTAAAGTAGTTCATCTCTAATTTTTTAAAGATTCTTAAAATTTATTTATTTATTTAATTTATTTATAAGATTTTATTTATTTATTTATTTATTTATTTATTTATTTATTTATTCATGAGAGACACACAGAGAGAGAGAGAGAGAGAGAGAGAGAGAGGCAAAGACACAGGCAGAGGGAGAAGCAGGCTCCATGCAGGGAGCCTGACGTGGGACTCCAACCCTAGGTCTCCAGGATCATGCCCTGGGCCGAAGGCAGGTGCCAAACCGCTAAGCCACCCAGGGATCCCAGATTTTATTTATTTATTCATGAGACACACACAGAGAGATGTGTGTATCATGCAGGGAGCCTGAGGTGGGACTTGATCCGTGGTCTCCAGGATCAGGCCCTGGGCTGAAGGCAGTGCTAAACTATTGCTGAGCCACCCCGGCTGCCCCACATCTCTAATTTTTTGTGTGACTTTTTAACCCATTGATTGCATAAGTGTATGTATAGTTGTGAATTTCACAAATTTCTGTTATTGATTTTGAATTTAATTCCACTGTGGTTGGAGAACATACTTAGTACAATTTCAATCCCTCTAAACTTATTTAGGCTTCTTGCATGGACTAGCATATGGTCTTTCCTGGACAATGTTCCATGTGAACTTGAGAGGAATATGTATTCTGCTATTGGGTGGAGTGGTCTGTTAGATGTCTATAAGTCAGTATAATTTTAATTTGCATTAATGTTACTAGGAGTGAAGTTGGGCGTCTTTTCATGTTTAAAGGTGATCTGCATTTCTATTTCTGTGAACTTTCCACATCTTCTGCTCATTTTTAAAATCGAATCTTTTCCTTATTTTTAAAGCTTGTTCATATAAGATGATGAACTTGTGACTGTGTTAAAGTGGCAAATCTTTTCCACTCTCTTGTCATCTGTCATTTAACTGCACTTATTTTCCTTGGCCTCTTGCTTCCTTGCTATCCATAGTTCAATTTAATTCACCACTGACATCACCCTTTCTCTTTTTTAAAGTTTTTACTTTAATTCCAGTTAATTAACATACAGTGTTATATTAGTTTTAGGTGTACAATATAGTAATTTGACAAGTCCATACATCACCTGGTGCTCAGCACAAGTGCATTCCTTAATCTCCATCATCTATTTTAACCCATCCTTCCATCTCCCTCTCTTCTGGTGAACTTCAGTTTGTTCTGCATAGCTAAGAGTCTGATTCTTGATTTCTCTCTCTCTTTTTCCCTTTGCCCATGTGTTTTGTTTCTTAAATTCCAGATATAAGTGAAATCATGTGGTATTTGTCTTTCTCTGACTTATTTCACTTAGCATTCTATTTACTAGCTCCGTCCATGTCATTGCAAATGGCAAGATTTCATTCTTTTCATGGCTAAATATAGTCCATTGTATAAATATACCACATCTCCTATGTCTATTCATCAATTGATGAACACTTGGGCTACTTCCATATCTTTGCTATTATAAATAATGCTGCTATAAACATAGGGGTGCATATATCCTTTTGAATTAGTGTTTCTGTATTCTTTGGGTAAATATCCGTAATGGGATTGCTGGATCATAAGGTAGTTTTTTATTTTAACTTTTGAGAAATCTTCATACTGTTTTCCAAAGTGACTGGACCCTTTTGCATTCCCACCAACAGTGCACAGTATTCCTTTTTCTTCACCTCCTTGCCAACACCCATTTGTTTCTTGTGTTGTTGATTTTAGCCATTCTGACAACTGTGAAATGATATCTCATTGTAGTTTTGATTTACATTTCCCTGATGGTAAATGATGATAAACATCTTTTCATGTGTCTGTTGAATCTGTATGTCTTCTTTGGAGAAATGTCTGTTCATGTCTTCTGCCCATTTTTAAATTGGATTATTTGTTTTTTGGGTCTTTGATTTGTATAAGTTTTTATACATTTTGGATGCTAACCCTTTTCAGATATCACCCTGATATGATAACACCCTTTCTGTGCTGTGCAGAGGTATGGGAATGACTCAGATATGACTTTAAATGTTCATAAGCTAGTGGGGGAGGCCACACCTATACAAACACATTTGAAATACAAGGCAGACCATAGGAAGCATTCTAATCAGACTTGCCAAGCAGTAAGAAAATATAAAGGGATAGAGGACTTATCAGAGGAGGAGAGGTGTTTCAGCTGGACTTGTTTAAGTGGGAAACTAGATGGCAGATTTGAGGAAAGGAGGTACTTTACACAAAAGCTGGAGGGGGGATAAGTGGCACCTCAGTCAGGTCAGCAGACCCTGTGAACTGAAGCATAGTTCCCAGGCCAGGAGGGATGATGGGTGGGGAAGGGGAAAGATCAGACTGGGAATAGGGAGCAAGGTGAGAGATACCTGTGGATGCTGAGGGCTCAGGCAAGTACTTGCCAACAGGTGTGTGAATCCTGACCTGGAAGTCCTGTTCCAAGTACCTTCCTTCTCAAAGTCTTATTTGGCATAAGATTTGTGTCTGTGCAACAAAGTATTGCTCCTGGGATTGGTTCCAGAGGTGAGTTTCCACTTTCCACATCCCTGGATTGTTTACATATGTTTTAAAACAAGATAGTGGTGGGGCACCTGGATGGCTCAGGTGGTTAAGTGTCTGCCTTTGGCTCAGGTCATGATCTCTAGGTCCTGGGATTGAGCCTGGCATCTATTTTTAACTTTTTGAGGCAACGCCATACTGTTTTCCAGAGTGACTGTTTGCATTCCCACCAACAGTGCATGAGTACTCCTTTTTCTTGACATCTTTGCCAACATCTGTTGAGTTGAGCCTGAGCCGTGCTCAGCAGGGAGTTTGCTTCTCTCTCTCTTCCTCTCTCCCTCTGCCCCTCCCCACTGTTCATTCTGCCTCTCTAATAAATAAATAAAATCTTAGAAAAAAAAACACAAGATAGTGCTGACTTTTGAATGACTTAATTGGTAGAATTCCTGGAAATAAAGAAGCTGAGGTGGTAGATTAAAATATATATTTGCTTTGTAAATTAAACTCATATTTCTTTGAACAACGCCTCTGCAAGTGAAAAAGGGTAGAGAGGGAGAGGAACTTAAAATCTTTGGTATTGTTATCAAAGGTAATCATAAAAATAAATAAAAGAATAACTAGATTAGGCAGAGGCCTACAGGTCTTCAATGCTTTGATCACCATAAACTCTTTTTTTTTTTTAAAGATTTTATTTATTTAACCATAAACTCTTTATAAACTACTTTTCTGTAGATTCTCCACTGACTGACAGATAAAGTGGGGTTTTCCACTTGGGGGAACTACGATCCTCAAACATTTGGAACACAGGCTGTGGAATCTGGAAGGCAGAGGTCCGTCCTGGTGAGTCTTTGGAGCCAAGTTGGTCAAAATATGTAGCCTCTCTCCAAAGGATTCTTGGCCCCATCAACAGTTGAAAATTGGCAGCAACTTCTTTACATAACCCTTCCCCGTGCCACATGGCTCCAGGCTTGTGGGAGCTGGAGTTCTTAGCATGCCTTCACTGCTGGCCATTCTGCAATGGAGGACAGAAGCTCTGGAGAGTCCAACATGAAGGTATCAAGAGGATCCCAAGTGGACTGTGGCTTCCTGTCCGATCATACCGGCTTTCTTTTCATTTTTTTTCTCTTTTCTCTTCTTTTTTATTTATTTATTTTTGGCAGTGGATTATGTTGCAATGTTGGCAGATGATGTGAGCTAAGATAACAAGCACATGGATGAAAAACCTGCCAAATATTAAACATTTTAAAATTTTCAGAATAAACTCCACAATGAAAATAAAACCAGTGACTTTGCTGTGGAAATAATCAATTATGTCAAAGCTTTGTGGAAGTCTCAATGGCATAAATGTCAAGAACTGGTAGGACCAGTCTGGGCAAAGAAGAATAGTATGCCTGGAACTGCTGTGGAGTGGCCTCATCATGGGTGGAGCTTCTGGAAGTTCCATAAAAAGAGCATTATCTGAGCTGGTTTTCCTTTTCACAAAATTCTTGACATCTCATTCATCTATAAGTCTGCCAACCACATGTAAGGAGCCCCAGTGCATCACAGTGCTGGAATCCATTCAAGTCTGAATGTAACATTCTGCCCTCTGGTAGGACCTAATGGTGTACTTCCAAATTCCAAACATAAGTTGCAGCTCATGCTTCTTAAATCTTTACTGTGTAGCAGTGGCAAATCTCCCCAAATATGAGTCCAGTTATATGGACTTTTCTTCATTTAAGATATCTGTGTTCCTGAGAAGAAATTTGGGCAGGAGCCATGGCAAGAAGTTATTTCACCTCTGTGTGACTTGGTGTATAGGAGCTGACGCATAAGAACAGATCTCTGGGAGATGAAAGGATGTGCATGAGCCTCATAAAGTCAGCTGTGCCTTCTCACAGATCAGCACTGCGAGATGCCTCAGAGCATATAAACGTTCTACAAGCTGTGCTCTCTTGACACCTGGCACAGAAGTTATTTATATTTCATGCATCATGCCTCACTGGAGAGGGAGACCTCCTAATGGTCTTCAAGATAATCTATCAGTCTCATCTCTTTTGAGTAATGCTTCATAGCTACTAAAATTTGGATTTTCCCCAATTTGGTTGCAGGAACCCATAAAGCAAAAATGCACTCAAAACAAATTTAGGCGCATCCAGTAAATCTCAGTACAGTTTAAGCAAAACGTTCTGGGAATAGAGTGCCCTTGTTACTTGAATCTTTGTTTCAATTAGCAGAATGACTTTGAGTTTTAATCTTTTGATAAAAATCTCTTGAAAAGTCTCTGAACAACAGGCCAAGGCACGCTGCTATGGAGCATTGAAGGGTAACAAGTATGAGCACACAGAGCTTAGACTGGTTAAGGGCTAGTTCTGTGGGATGCCTGGGTGGTTCAGCGGTTGAGCGTCTGCCTTCTGTTCCGGGTGTGATCCAGAAGGTGATCCCGGAGCCCAGGATTGAGTCCCTCATCCAGCTCCTTGCAGGGACCCTGCTTCTCCTACTGCCTATGTCTCTGCCTCTCTCTGTATCTCTCATGAATAAATAAATAAAATCTTAAAAAAAAAAGGCTAGTTCTGCAAAGTGTGGAAACATCAGGAGAGATTCTGGCATTTTATTTTTTAAACAATTTTAATAGATCTTTTTTTTTTTTTTTTAGATTTTATTTATTTATTCATGAGAGACACAGAAAGAGAGGCAGAGACATAGGCAGGGGAGAAGCAGCCTCCATGCAGGGACCCCAGTGCAGGCTTGATCCCAGGACCCTGGTATCACCACCTGAGCCAAAGGCAGATGCTGAATCACTGAGCCACTCAGGTGCCCCAGATCTTATTTTTTAAAACAGTTTTAGATTTACAGAAAAATTGAGAAGATAATATAGAGAGTTCCTATATATCCTGTACTCTTTTATTATCAATATTTTATATTATTATGGTACATTTATACTGTGAAATAAGAATATATGTGTGGTATATATTTATATTTATATGGTAGCATATATACTATGGTATATTGTTATAATTAATGAAACAATGTTAATACATTTTCATTAACTAAGACTACATCCAGATATCCTTAGTTTTTTCTAATATCCTTTCTTCTGTTCTAGAGATCCATGTTACATTTATTTTTTTCCAGCTTTATTGAGATACAATTGACACATAACATTGTGTAAGTTGAAAGTGTACAGTGTGTTGATTGGATACATTTATAAATCACAAGATGATTACTGCCATAGTATGAGCTATCACCTCCATCCTTTCACAAACTTAACATTTCTTTTTTGTGGTGAGAACATTTAATATCCATTCTTTTTTTTTTTTTAAGATCCATTCTTTTAGCAACATTCAAGTACATGGCACAGAATGATTACTATCATCACCATGCTGTACATTAGACCCCCAAACCTATTAATGTTACAACTGGAAGCTTGTATCTTTTGACCAACATCTCCTCATTTCTCCCAGCCCCTGCTAACCACCGCTGTATGCTCTGTTTCTCTGAGAGTCTAAAAAAGCTTAACTTTTTCAGATGCCACATGAAGTGAGATCATATGGTATTTGTCTCAGTATGACTTATCTCACTTAGCATAATGCCCTCAGGATCCATCCATGGTGTTACAAATGACAGGATTTCCTTCTGTCTCATGACTGAATCATTTTACTTTTTAAAGTTAATTATTTCTTTCCCAGTTGACTCAGAAGGCAAGCAAAAAAGGAACACTTTGGTTAAAGAGATTGTTAGTAATTAGTCCCAAATTTTCCATTGTCCCAAGAAACTGATTGGTTGAGGTTTTCCTTTCTCATCATGCCTAGTTCTTTCTTCCCGAGGGGGAATTAAACTTTTTCTTTTCTTTTTTCTTTTTTTTTTAAGCCACTGGGATCAAGAGGAGTGGTGTCTGCTTTGAGGAGTCCCTACCTCACATGCTGCCTCTTACAATATCGCATCTGCCTGCAAGCAACATTCTTTAAACTTCTAGACTGGGCCCCTGGGGGCTTGGACATTCTCAAAAAAATGACCCTATGTGAATTAAATTGGGGCAGCTCTCCAAAGTCTCTTTTCATTTTGGAGAGTCTCAGTGCATATTAAGATATTAAAGGCTCTGAGAAGTCATGCAATGAAGCAAACTTTTTTGCTATTATGGAACCCCAAATTTCCTAAACTAATTGACATTTTCTTCTAAAATACTTCTGACTGGGATGCCTGGGTGGCTCAGTGGTTGAGCGCCTGCCTTTGGCTCAGGGCATGATCCTGGGGTCCCAGGATTGAGTCCCACATCGGGCTCCCTGTGTGGAGCCTGCTTCTCCCTCTGCCTATGTCTCGGCTTCTCTCTGTCTCTCATGAATAAATAAATAAAATCTTAAAAAAAAATACTTCTATCTCTTAGAGCCACAGGAAGGATTTAGGAAGCCCTAAACTCAGATAACCATGAATTTAACCTCTGAGGTTCCCATAACTGTTCTGTGGTGAAGGAAACTGCCTCCAGAGGTCACATTCAAAGGTCTGGAGAATGGTTCCGGATGGTCCTTATTGAGGGCTCTCTTGGTTTTACTAGGATGGAATCATGTCCCAATGTGGATTCTATCTAAATGGCTCCTATGACTCAATATAGGCCATCTGTTCTGGCTGAGGAATGGTCCCTGATAGGAGTGAGTCTCCCAGATAAATCAGCAGAAAGAGGAGGGAGACTCAAGCAGCCCTGCCCTTGCTCCTGCCCTTTCAGACTCCAGGGAGAACACCTGCTTCCTGAGCTCCTCACTAGGCTATGACCACTGGACTGAGGGTTCTCTCAAGGGCACTTGGCCTCTATGGTTCTACTCCCACATCCACCAAACCAGCTGAATGCCTTTCCCATGCAGGGGTTTTCAAACATGCCCTTCTTCTTCTAATCTCTTTCTTGGTCTTTGACATTTTATCCAGCACATTTGCTAAGCTTGGACCCTGCTTTCTGTGCCCAACTCATGCTCCACATGGAGGCAGCATCTCTGTCAGCCCTTCCCAGCCAGCCCAGCCATGGGACTGTGGCCCTCTTTGGCTGTCAAGCACATTCTATCCTAGCACCTGTTGCTGTAGATGAGAACAATTGTGCACAGCCCTGTGTTCCCTGCTATACATGACCCCCCTGCAAAGGGCCACATCATAATATGGAAGCTCTCGTATACCTAGCAGATGTTCAACTGGGTGTTAAATGATCTGCACAGCTCCCCATGCACAGACATCCTTTCCATACCGTGCTGTACAGCTCTGGGCTTCCTATCTTGTGTGCTGGAGGCTTGGCATTTGCTGCCCTCTTGGAGGGCCCCATAGGAGGCTCAGCTCTGGCTATGCTCTTGGGGTTGCCACCCACACCTGACTGCCTTGCCTCTGCACCCTTGTAGATCACCTGGTTCTCTTGGCCAACCTCACTTGCCTCCAGGTCCCCAGCTCTGCCCCTTCTGGGAGCTACAAAAAGACTAGAGTTTTCCCCCACTCACTGCTGGAAGGTCAATAGCTTTCCCCTGCCTTCACTCATCTTGCAGGGTGACCTAAGACATGCAGACCAACTGAAGATACCAGCTCTAATCTGCAGATGCAATGTCATCAAATTAGTGTCTTTTGTTTTTAAAGAATGCAAATTAGTCATTTTTATTTGTAATTAATTTAACTTTTTAATAGTTTATATATCCATATGGTTCAAACATTTCATTTTTTTAAAGATTTTATTTATTTATGAGAGACACACAGAGAGAGGCAGAGACATAGGCAGAGGGAGGAGCAGGCTCCTTGTGGGGAGCCTGATGAGGGACTCAATTTCAGGACCCCAGGATCACAACCTGAGCCAAAGGCAGATGCCCAACCACTGAGCCACCCTGGCTTGAACATTTTAAAATCGTTAGCAGGTTTATGGGGAAGTCTCCCATCCACATCTGGCAGCTATCTACAGTTTCCACATCTCCAAAATTGGTAACACTTGTTTGGATTTATTTTGTTACCATCTGAAGATGGTGTGTGCAGGCAAGTGTAAGTACAGGTTCAAAAATGGAAATGGTTCCACCACTCTGGAAACCACTGCCCTACTGTCAGGTCATCCTTGGGCACAGGGAAGTGGGAAGTTGCCCAAGTGATTTTGGAAACTGTCGGAGATGAGCTAGACTCTAACCTGGAAACAAAGAGAATGATGAGGAGAAGCAGGTGGCTTTTCCATGATATGTTCAAATAGCCCTGAGACTCCTTTATAATAATTGAAATCCCCTCCTTCTCTTTATCCCCATCTCAAAATACCTAATAATAACCGCATTTTTTTACTCTCCTATAAGTCACTGTAAATTAAATAAACCTAAATTATTTTGTTATGGAAAACTGTATGTAACATAAAATTTATAATTTTAACCATTTTAAAGTGTACAGTTTAGTGGCACTAAGCTCACACACATTGTTATGTAACTATCACCACCATCCATCTCCAGAAGTTTTTCATCATCTCAATCTGAAACTCAGCCCTCCTCCCCCAGAGTCCCTGGCAACCACCCTTATGCTCTCTGTCTCTATGAAATTGATTGTTCTAGGGACCTCATATAGGTGGAATAATACAATATTTTTCCTTTTGCAACTGTTTTATTTCTCTGAGCATAATATCCTCAAGGATCATCCATCCATGTTGTAACAAGTGTCAGAATTTCCTTTCTTTTAAAGCTGAATAATATTCCATTATATGTACAGACCATGTTTTGTTTATCCATTCATCTGTTTTTTTTAAAAAGATTTTTATTTATTTATTCATGATAGACAGAGAGAGAAAGAGAGAGAGAGAGAGAGAGAGAGGCAGAGACACAGGCAGAGGGAGAAGCAGGCTCCATGCTGGGAGCCCCACACAGAACTCGATCCCAAGTCTCCAGGATTACGCCCTGGGCCAAAGGCAGGCACTAAACCACTGAGCCACCCAGGGATCCCCTCCATTCATCTGTTAATGAGCTTTCGTGTTGTTTCTATTTCTTTGCTGTGAGTGTGTTGCTATGAACAAGTATGTATAAATATCTGAGTCCCTGCTTTCAATTCTTCTGCATATGTACCCAGAAGTGGAATTGATGGATTAAATGGTGATTCTTTTTTCAATTTTTTTGAGGAACTACCATACTGTTTTCCACAGCAGCTGCACAATTTTATATTTATGCCAGCAAAGCACAAGGGTTCCAATTTTTCAACATCATGCCAACTTTTGTTGTTTTCTGTGTTTGTGGGTTTTTTTTAAAAAGATTTTATTTATTAGAGAGAGAGAGTGAGAGTGAGAGAGAGCACAAGCAGGGAAGAGAGGGAGAAGCAGTGGGGCTTGATTCTAGGATCCCTGAGATCATGACCTGGGCTGAAGGCAGATGCTTAACCCACTGTGCCACCTGGGTGCCCCTGTATTCTTTTAAATAATAGCCATACTAATGGGTGTGAAGTGGAAATTAACTCATAATACTCATAACAGCCTTATGAAGGAGATAGAATAATTATCTCCATATTACACATAAGACACAATGAGTCACTGTGAGAACAACTTGTTTAAGGCACCATGACTAGTAAGTGGCAGCTACAGAATAAAAAATGGAGAAATCTTTCTCAAGACCTGTGCTCTGAGCCAATCTGCCACACTGCGTCTCTGCTGGACATAGCAGCATTCTTCTGGGATTCACCCTTATTCTGTTCCTTCATAGCTTTCTCAGTAGATATTTAGACTGAATTTTCCTGTTGAGTATTGAAATTTTATCTTATTTTTTGAGTATTAAAATTTTAAAGAAAAAGGAATAGATGGAATGAGCAGGATCCTCAAATCCAGACCCTCAGACCATGGTAACCCTGTGTTGCTTTGAGTTCGGACCTTGAAGAGACACTGGAGAAAAAAGGTAAATAAACCAGTTTGTACGGGAACTGCAACTCAGTTTAGGGTTATGTGTGTAAAAATATCAAGTCTTACAACTGAATTAAGGTGATCCTAGATCGTTAATGCTTCAAGGTACTTGAAAGGAAAAAAAAAAGGTAATCTTTGGAGGAAGATAACAACATCCTAAGTCTCAGTGTATTTCTACAAACAATTTTTTTTACATATAATTTATGCAAACAGTTAAAGATAACCAGACACTTAGGGATACAAAACAATATGTAAAAGAACTAGCAGAAACAACAGACAATAGAAGAAGACTGCCAAGGTGACCATGTATTGGAATTACCAGACATGGGCTTTAAGGCCATAATACTTATGTAACCAACGAGATAGAAGACTAAGTTGAAAACTTTTGCAGAAAGCTTCAAAAAGTATTCTCACAGCTTTTAAAAAATAGCCAACTAGAAATGGTAGAATTGAACAATCTGCTAACTGAAGTTAAGAATTCAGTGAATTAGATTAACAATGTATTAAACCAATTAAAGAGAGAATTGGTGGGGAGCCTGGGTGGCTCAGTGATTGAGCATCTGCCTTTGGCCCAGTGTATGATCCCGGGGTCCTCAGATTGAGTCCCACATTGGGCTCCCTGCGGGGGGCCTGCTTCTCCCTCTGCCTGTGTCTCTGCCTCTCTATGTGTCTCTCATGAATAAATAAATAAAATCTTTAAAAAAAAAGAGAGAAAGAGAATTAGTGAACTGGAAGCCAAATTAGAAGAAATTATTCAGAGTGTTATAGTAGAGAGAAAAGTAAACACAGAAGAGAGGATAAATGCAGAGAATTCAAGGAAAAAGTCTGTTTATATAGAATCCTGGAAACAATAGAGAGAAAATAGAGTAGAAACAACAACTGAGGAGATAATTTTCTGAGAATTTCCCAAACTTATAAAATATATTAACCAACAATTTAATTGATTGGAACTTAAGTGTTCAAATCAATTCCAAGCAGAATAAATACAAAAAAGTACACATCTTGACATACAAAAGTGAAGTTCCTGAAAACCAAGGACAAAAAGAAAATCTTAAGAGCTTGAAGAGAAAAACCCAAATTACCTTGAATAGAGCAGACAGCTATAAAAAAGGCATTTGATTTCTCAACAGAAATAATAAAAGTCAGAATGTAATGAAATGGTGTATTTGGAGTGCTGAAGGGAAACCATTGTCAACCTAGAATTTTATGCCAGCAAAATATCTATCAACAGCAAAAGGAAAATAGAGACATTTTCAAGCAAACAATAACAAAGAATTCATTTATAACAAGCACACATTTAAAGAATTACAAAGGGCTTCCTTTAGATAGAAGTAAAAATATCACAGACGGGGGTATAGAGCAGAGAGAAATACAGAAAAATGAAAATAGTAAATGTGTGTGTACATATACATGGTTACCAACTCTATAAGGTAATATCAATAATATCTTGTGGGATTTAAATACTTGGTAATAACTTCTGGTTTCTGCTTGAACATGCATAGATTTGGGAATTCATCACCTCCATTCTTTCAACAAGAAAAAGCTTAAGTCTATCAAAGAGTTGAAGTCATGGGAAATGACACTCAGAAGCCTGGAGAGACAGGTGAATGCAGAGAATCACAGTTCATGAGAACCAGGAATAGGCAAGAAAAGTTGAATTGTAACTGACATATTGCTGCAAGCTAACTATAGGCTAGCTTAAGAATGAACATCAAGGGGCTCAGTCTCAGGGAAGCCCCCATATTTTTGTGATTATTACCTTCAAGAGCTCAGCTCAGAGTGAAGTTTAGAGAAAAATCCTCTCCGGCAGAGGGAGGGAGAAAGTATCCATTTTGATATATGCCCAGAGCCTTCCATTCTCCACTTGCCCTCAAGGAAAACTACTTTATCAAAGCCTAGTGAGTGTGAGGGTAGGAAAATACACAGCTACATCTCCCTCTAGTTTTCCTGTCTCATTTAAGTGGGAGAGAAAAGCTGATAAGCATTTGTGAAGGTCAGAGTCCAGGGGCAGAGACTCACTAAAAGTCTGAGCCTTGAGGTAGTATGATACAATGCTTCTCTACTCCTTGTACCTTGTCACTACCACAATGAGGCTCCTCTATATTATAATGGATCACAGCTGAAATAATTGCAAGCCTCGGATTCTTTTTAAGGAGTTTCAAGAGATCTCAAAGATAAAGGGGAGACCAAAAAATAAATAAACAAAAGAGTTACTAGAGGAGAGTAAAACTTTACATACCTATAGTACAGTAAACAGTAAACACAATGTAACTCCTAGCCAGATAAATATAAACCCTCAATTGAAGTCCCATTTACCTCAGTTCTTATTGTGTAATATATCATGCCTGGCTTTTAACAATTACAAGTCATGCTAAATGTCAAAAAAAATAAAAATAAAAAATAAAAACAAAACAGAAGAGACAAAGCAAACAACAGGACCAGACTCAGAAAACAGCAGAGATTCTGGAATTATCAGACTAAGAATTTCAAATAATTATGATTGATATACTAAGATCTCTAATGGAAAAAAATGGACAACGTGAAAAATTAGATGGGTAATGTAAATGGACAGATGGAAACTCTAAAAAAGAATCAAAATGAAATAAAATAAAATAAAAAGCACCGGAACAGCAATCACCAATGCGATTAATGAGCTCACCAGTAGACTGGAAATAACTGAGAAAAGAATCAGTTTGATGAGGTCAATAGAAATTTCCAAAACTGAAATGCAAAGAGAAAAAGGAATGAAAAATAAAGAACATAATATTCATAAGCTATGGAAAAACTACAAAAGTTATAACATATATGGAACAGGAATACCAGAGGGAGAAGAAAGAAAAAGGAGAAAAAATATTTGCAGTAGTAATGACTATTTTCCAAATTTAATGACATACATCAAACCACAGTTCCAGGAAGCTCAGAGAATACTATTCATGATAAATACCTCAAAATCAACATTTACACATATCACATTCAAACTTCAGAAAATCAAAAGAAGGAGGAGAAGAAGAAGAATAGAATATTTCATCCAATGCCAGCAGAATGTACATTCTTTTCAAGCTCACACTCACCAAGATAGACCACATTTGAGGACATAAAACACAACAACAAATTTTTAAAAATTAAAAAATATGTTTTTAGAACACAATGCAGTTAAACTGAAATCAATAATAGAAACATAACTGGAATGTCCCCCAAATACTTGGAGATTAAACAACAGACTTGTAAATAACACATGGGTCAAAGAAGAAATCTCAAGAGAATTTAAAAAATATTTCGAGCTAAGTTAGAAAGAAAATACATTTAATGAAAATTTGTGGGATCCAATGAAAACAGTGTTTTAGAGAAATTGGTAGCCTTGATGTATATAATATAAAAAGAATATTCAAAATTAATACTAAGCTTTCACTTTAGGAAACTAGAGAAGGAAGAATAAATTAAATCTAACAGAAGAACAAGAAAAGAAATAATAAAATTAGAGCAGAAATTGATTGAATTAAAAGCAGGGAATCAATAGAGAAATAAGTTAACTTATTCTCTAAGAACTAAAAGCTTGTTCTTTGGAAAGATTAATTAAATGGACAAATCTCTAATCAGGCCTGACCAGAAAAAAAGAGAGAAGACACAGTTACTAATATCAGTTGTCAGATAGAAGCCATCACTACTGACCCCATGGACATTAACAGGGTAGTAAAGGAATACTGGAATATTATGAACAACTCTATGCCCACAGATTTTACAACTTAGATGAAATGAATCAATTCTTGAAAGACAATCTACCAAAACTCACACAGGAGAATAGATAAACTGAAGAAGCTCATATCTATTCAAGAAATCAAATCAATAATTAAATCAATAATTAACAAGTTGACAATACTGCATATTATCATATAGATGTGTTCACTGGTGAATTACATGAATTATATGGGAAGCTAGAAGGCTTCACTGGTGAACATACATTTAAGGAAGAAAATATGCCAATTCTCTATAGTCTATCAAGAAAATAGAAGCAAAGGGAATACTTCCTCACTTATTCTACAAGTCTGGCATTATTCTAATACCAAATAACAAACTGTAGAAAACTCCAGACAAATATCTGTTATGAGCATAGAGTCAAAAATTCCTTATGAAAATATTAGCAAATCAAATCCAATAATGTATTTAAAAAGCTACATATCATGGCTAAGTGGGATTTATTCCAAGTATGCAAGGCTTGTCCAATACTCAAAAATGAACTAATGTAATGTAATCCATGACATCTATAGGCTAAAGATAAAAAATCATGTGACTGTATCAATAGATGCAGAAAATACATTTGACAAAATACAACACCCATAAATCATAAAAACTCTTAACAAATCAGGAATAGAGAAGAACTTCCTCAATTTGATAAAGAACATATACAAAAACCCTACAGATAGCATTATACTTAAGGGCGAGAAACTAGAAACTTTTCTGCTAAGATTAGGAACAAAGCCAGGATGCCTCATCTCACTACTCCTTTCAATATAATATAGAAATTACAATGAATGCAATAGATAATGAAATGAAATAAAAGGCATACAGATTTGAAATGAAGAAATAAAATTGGTTTTGTTTCCAAACGACATGATAGTTTATGCAGAAAATCCAAAAAAACAAAAAACAAAAGCTGGCAAAATTAAAAAAAATTTTTAATTTAAAAATTTTCTATTTAAAATACACAATAACAGCAAAGCTACAGAATATAAGATTAATAGATAAAAGTCTGTTACTTTCTTATATACCAGCAATGAACAAGTAGAATTTGGAATTAAAAATATAATACCATTTACATTAACACCAAAAAAGTGAAGTTCTTAGTAGTAAATCTAACAAAATATGTATAAGATCAATATGGGGAAAACTATAAAATTCTAATGAAAGAAATCAAAGAAAGGTGACCTTAGGTTTGAGGATGACTCTAGATACAATACCAAAAGAATGATCAGAAAAGAAAGAAAAAACTGCTAAGTCAAACTTACAAAAATAAAAAACTTCTACTCTGTGAAAGACATTGCTAAGAGAATGAAAAAAACAGACAAGAGCCTGGGAGAAAATATCTGCAAAACATTTCTGATAAAGGACTTATATCCAAAATACACACAGGGCTTTAAACACCCAACAATAAGAAAACAAGCAACCCAATTAAAAATTGGAAAAAGATGTGGACACCTCACCAAAGATATACAGAGGCAAATAAACATATGTTATCAGAAATAGCAGAAATTGCAAATTAAAACAACAAAGAACACCAACACACATACTATGAAATGGTTAAAACCTTAAGAAAGACAATATCAAATGTTATCAAGGATGTGGAACAACAGAAATATTTATTTTCCCTGGTCAGAATGTCTCTTTAGAATACAGTTTGGCTTTTCTTACAGAGCTACTCAAAGAGTTAAAAATAGACCTGCCCTAGGGCCCAGCAATTGCACTGTTGGGGATTTACCCCAAAGATACAGATGCAATGAAACGCAGCAATAAACACAGTCTTATAATGTGATCCAGCAATTGAGCATTTAGATTTGTAGCCAAATGAAAAAAATGAATTCAAAACTTATATCCACACAAAAATCTACACACAAATGTTTACAGCAACTTTATTCACAGTCACTAAAACTTGAAGCAAACAATCTGTCCTTCAATAGATAAATGAATGAGCAAACTGTGATACAACCAAACAATGGAATATTATTCAGCACTAAAAACAAATGAGTTATCAATCCAGAAAAATACATGGAGGAGCCTAAAGGCATTATTTCTAAGAGAAGGGAGACAGTCTGAAAAGGCTACACACTGTATGATTGCAACTATAAGGCATTCTGGAAAAGGCAAAACCATGAAGATATTAAAAAGAACAGCTGATGGCAGAGGTTCAATGATATGGGAGGGATATATTGGTGAAGCATAGGGAATTTTTAGGATGGGGAAACTATTCTGTATGATATTGTGATGGTGGACACACGACTATGTATTTTTCAAAACTCACAGAACATGCAACACAAAGAGAGAACCTTAATGTAATCTATAGGTTTTGATTAATAATAATGTATCAACATTGGTTCATCAATTATAACAAATGTACCATATATTGCAAGATGTTAATAATTGAGAAAATTGTGAGGGGAAGAGAGAGAGTAAATAAGAAGTCTCTGTATTATATGCTCAATTTTCTATAAACCTAAAACTGCTCTAAAAAAATACATTCTAGTAATTTAAAAAGTACATGACATTAATAGCCCACAAATTGAGGGTATCAAATGGATTTGAAATTCTAAGGCCTTTGCATTGACTAGAAAGAGGTAAAAGTGCTGGGCCACCTGGTCTCTCAGTGGTTGAGCATCTGACTTTGGCTCAGGTTGTGATTCTGGGGTCCTGGGATCAAGTCCCTCATCAGGCTCCCCACAGGGAACCTGCTTCTCCCTCTGCCTATATCTTTGCCTCTCATGAATAAATAAATAAAATCTTTTTTAAAAAAAATCACTACACTTTGATAAACCAAGAATGCAAGGTGGTAGTCCCAGGCAAACAATAAAAATGTAGGAAAAGAGTATGATTTCCAATCCAAAAGGGAAGAAAAAGATAACAATAAAAATAATCTAAAAGAAGGCAGAAAATGAGATAAAAGGGGAAATAAAACAGGCAAGAAATAGAAAGTGCAAAGTAAGATGGTAGGTTTAAATAACCACATCTGAATTTATATATATATATCTGTGCTTAGTCTTTTTTTTATATATATTTTATTTATTTATTCATGAAAGACACAGGTAGAGAGAGAGGCAGAGACACAGGCAGAGGGAGAAGCAGGCTCCACACAGGGAGCCCGACGTGGCACTCGATCCCAGGTCCCCAGGATCACGCCCTGGGCTGAAGGCGGCGCTAAACAGCTGAGCCACCCAGGCTGCCCTGTGCTTAGTGTTAATACTCTGCTTTGCCGACTTAAAATCCTTAATTTTTGAGGAAAGGGTCAGGTGGCATTCTAATGTTGCACTGGGACCCAGCAAATCTTGTAAGCATTCCTGACAAAAGCCCGTCCAGCTTCAAATCAATGCTGGCCAGTGTCCCTCACGTTGCCCCCTCAGGAGCTTGCAGGCCTGGAAAGCAAGCTGCAAGGGATGCGCAGACCAAAATCAAGCTCAGAGGCCTCAGTCACAGAGATCAGCCTTTTCATTTTCATGTGATGTTGCTTTTGGTCGAGCCATCTCTCCTGTGAACTGCCCCAGGGACAGTCAGGGAGAGCCCCAGGCGCTTGGCAGGTCTCTGGATCAGAGGTTCCTCCGCCTTGAGGGTAGACAGATGGGACTAGGCAGGAGAGTCCATCCCAGGAGCTGCTGGTGCAACTGTTACAGTGCCTACCCTGGGGCTTGCCCTTCAACTCTGTCCAGCTGAGGGGACCCGGATAGGCTGGCCCTCCCCACTTTGGGTTATCTGGCAAGATCCTGGCAAGGCCGTTTTTCGGGACCTGGCTCTGCCCACAGCCCCGTGAGCCGACTCCGTCAGCTTAGCTCTCTGCTGCCCCCACCTGACCACCTCTGGAACCCACCTGACCTCCTACAGTTTGCTCTCCTTTGCGAATGGGCACAGACCTTTGTGTCAGTTGTCTGTGGGGACACCCCTATGTGTTGGCCCAGCAACTGGCTGCCTGTGGGGAGTGAATAAAGCACAGCAGGAAAGCTCCTGCTCTCCTCTGAAGACCAGGAAAGATGAGGAGGGAGGTGGGCATGGAGTATGCTCTGGGAGGGCAGGCAGCAGGGCCAGGATCTGTGCAGAGACAGGCTAGGTGGCCCAGGGACAGGAGGGAGGCCTCTGTCATCCCGATGCAGCCCACTGTTCTTGTGAAAGAGAAGTCGTCTCTTCCTGCAAGGAGAGGTGAGCCGGGCATCTGACACCTGTTTCTAGGCCAGAGGTTACAGAACACTTGAGAATGAGTGAAAGCCTGCTTCATGGGAGCTTCATGGTGGGGCCATGCCCCAGATTCTGGACGGCCAAGCCCGCAGGAGGGAAAACATGTGAAATTTGGTCAGTGGCCCAGAACATTCTCAGGTCTATAGCTTTCTGAATCTTAGTTTTGGAAACTGCCTCTTCCACACCACAGGTGGGGCTGGTCTTTAGGGGGGTTGCATTTCTAGATGGTAAACATGCTTCCATGTAGGTCAGGAAGTAGCCACTGCCCAGAGTTGCCTGGTGTCCCAGCCCCTCCCCCTGGAACCCTGGACGCGTCACCATGATGTGGCAACTTCAGAGTTCATGCTGGGCACATCTGGGGCCTCTAGGACTTCCCCCAGTGCCCTGCCTGATGTCTGATCTTTCTGCATGAACACTGCTGTTTACAAGGTCCCTGTGAGAAGCAAATGAGACCAAACGCAGAGAAAATATGTATAGACTGTACAGCAGCAGAATACTCATGGTATTATTACTAGCGGAGCCTGGAGGGGTCGGGGAGGGGGCCAGTGGGTAGGTGGGGGCAGTGAGAGTACTTTTGGGTCTCCCAGCTGCTTTCACACCCCAACACCAGGCTCAGCCAATCTCCACCTCGCCCTCCACTCTGGACTCTTCATGAGTTTAGTTCCTGATTTCTTCTATTCTTTATTTTCTTTACATTCTAAAGTGATGGCTTGGCAGCTGTCCTCAAACAGTTGTGTTAAAATGTAAATTGCTGGAATAAGTCCTGCTATCAACATAACGCAAAGTGATGCTCTTGGCCAGGCTTAGCAGCCAGGCCTGCTTTCCATGGTTCAAGGTTTTATCCAGCCATTAATCACATGAAAGCAGATATTAAAGGAGCATTAGCCAGGCCAGCTGCCGCACCATGTCCTGGGCCATTACAAGGATTACCCTTGGATAGCGCCCTCACCCCTCCCCGCTCAGTTGCAGGACATGGTGCAGCCCAAGAGGGGAGAGGGGGAGTGGGGTATGAGAAGGGGTGCAGGCAGATCCATGACCCCCAAGTGTGCCTGGACCTCGAGCTACACACATGCTCTTCCTTCTTGCCTTCTCCATGGCCCTAGAAGTAGCTCCTCTCCCTCTGACCTCTCAGCTCACTCCAGTAGGTTACTGAAGCCGGTGTGGCAACTGTAGGGGCAAACAGATGGATGTACCAGTGGGCTCCTGGAGCGGAAAGGTTGGCACTTGGCGAGCTGGGAGGAGGAGTGCCAGCAAGGTGGCTGCTCTGTGGGCAGAGAGGGCAGGGCTGTGGGCAGCGAGCTCATTCCCAGACCCTCCGCAGGGCCACGCAGGGCCCCAAGCAGCCTGGGCAGGTGCTTCTCAAGCCAGCCTATGGTGACTTCCTGTGTGCTGGGCTCGCTGAATCAGCGCTTCTGCGGCAGCTGGGTCCTGCCAAGTCCCAGTTGGTAAATATCCAGGCACAATTTCTTTTGCTTACTACCCAATAAGCCCTAACTGATACTGTAATGGAGTGACCACTGGCTACCCAGCCAAATGAGCACCTCACACAAAAGGAGCTGATGCTCCTTTTGCTATGAACCAAGATTACCAGTATTATAAAGCACTTGGCTTCAGAGGGCTCTGGGAGTAGGGGGCAGTGGCAGTCTACAGATTCCCCTTCCTTGTGGAGACCTTTGCCATCTTTACTCTGACCGGCTCCCAGCTTCTCCAGTGGGCCGGGGAATCCATGTGCAGATTCATGTGGCTCAGTTTTTGTTTCAGTGCTACCCAGATAGTCTCCTTAACCAGCAGGGGATTTGGAGACCTGACGCTGGGAACCGGGCTGCACACGAGGAAACGGGTAATGGAAGGAAAAGAAGCCCAGTGAGTTGAATGCAAAGGCCAGCCCCACAGAGGGCCTCATTTCCCTTAGTGGGGCCTCAATGACCAGAGAGAGCAGCTCACTCGTTCTCTAGCGTCTGCATTGCTGGGACACAAGGTGGACAGAACTGCTCTCTGGAGCTGTTGCTCCAGACTCAGAATAAACACACACACACACACACACACACACACACACACACACACGTTCATCATACCGACTACTGGTTAGGGTGGTGAGGAGAAGGAAGTGGGGGGGAAGGGGATGGGAGGAGTAGCCATCTCAGATGGGGGTGACCCCAGTAAGGGCACCAATGAGCTGGTGGCTATCTGCCCAGGGCATGCTTGGGAGAAAGTGTGGCTCGTGCAGAGGCCCTCAGGTAGCACAACAAGTGGACAGGAACAGGGCTGTCATGTGACCCGAGTGCTGAGGAGGACAGGAATGGGGTAGGATCTGGCAGGGCAGGGATAGCCCCAGCTGAGTTCAGCGGGTCACTGGTTTCTGGGCCTCGGTTTCCTAAAATGAAGGAATCAGGCTGGTCCTAAGAATCTTAAAAGCGGGACACCTGGATGGCTCAGCGGTTGAGCATCTGCCTTTGGTTCAGGTTGTGATCCGGGGTCCAGGTATTGAGTCCCGCATTGGGCTCCCCACAGGGATCCTGCGTCTCCCTCTGTCTGTGTCTCTGCCTCTCTTTCTGTGTCTCTCATGAATAAGTAAATAAATAAAATCTTTAAAAAAAATCTTAAAAGCATTCACATCCCAAAATAAAGAGAAGTGCATTACTTATGAACCCTTCTTTAGAAGCTAACGCTGACTGGCACCCTAGATATGGGTACACATCCTGTATGCACAGACATCAGTACACGTTTGCTTGAGCACAGAGGGAATGATGGCAGGTTAGCACACAGCTAGACGGGAAGGGGATCCGGGAAAGGAAAAAGTAAGAGACCACTATACGTATGTACAAATGGATAAAATACCCAGAAATGCAAGACAGAGTTAGTTCTAAATCTGCGGATTTTTAGGGATACCCTTGAAAGAGTGAGTGGAACACTATATATGCAGAGTGATGAGAATTCTACACTTCTGCTGCAGTGAAGATGAGTCCTCTAATGTGCCCTTCCCCATACCCCCTGTATATGCTTGTTGGTCTGTATGTGTAAGAGCCACACACAAGGTGTGGCCTGGTGGGACATTGGCGAGGTCCTGGTCATCTCAGGGAGAGCAGGAGGGGACCGAAAGCTTGTGGCACTTCCTATGGATGTGGGCTGAGAGGGGATGGGCAGCAGGGAGCTGGGAGAGGGGCACTGACAGGGACTTTGTGGAGTGTTCCAGGGAGCAAGAGGTGCCCAGTGTCTACAGCACTGGCTGTGTCTCCATGTGCGTTTTCCAGCCCCTGCCACACTTGCCATCTGCATTCAGGGACTGTCCCCTGCCATGGAATACATGTTATAGAGTCATTTAAAAATACAAGGCATTGGAAGCACTGTGTAGTTCAAATAAGCATTTCTTCCAAGCCTGTGGAATGTGAAATCCAGTTGGATCCAGAAACAATTAGCTCAACCTTCTTCTCCCCTAAATCTCCAATCTCAGCCTTCCTGGCCCATCTCCTTTTTATAGTTGAATCAATCCACTTCATAATAGGTCAAAGCCAGTTGCAGTAAAGGTATGTAAGTGGTCTACAGAGCTGAGGACCTGCAGCACCTTCTCCCTTCCCACCTGCTCCTGCCTACCCATCTCTATTCTCTGCTCTCCTCATGTCTCTCTCAATCCTTCTCCTACTCATGAGACACACAAGTAGGGCCATCGTGTTGGCTGTTACCTCTGCCTGAATGCTCTTCCCACAGGCATCTGGGAAGGCATCCCTCTCCTCCTTCAGGTCTTTGCCCAAAGCCTCCTTCCCTGGGGCTAAAGTCCAATTGCAACTCTGCTCTGAGGTCCTGACCCCTCTGCTGCTCTGTTAGTCTCCTTCTCCGTGTCCCTCATCTGGTTGACTCATCTGGGAGGACAGTGTTGTTTTCTTACGTGTTGTCACTAGATAACAAGCTGCAAGAACACTGCCCAGGACAGGGTGGTGCTAAATGTGTTTGTTGGACAAATGCTGGTATGCATTTGGGGTTTTGTTTTGTTTTGTTTGCATTGCTTTTATTAAAACACCTCGGCAGATTTGCAGAGGAAAACACAAAGAAGCGTGCCATGTTTCCAACCAACTTACTAGCAGATGATAGGATTTTTTTGCCTTTCAGTCAGCATGCAAAAAACTAAAACTGTAACCTATTATGATTTTTTTCTTTATGGCATAAAACATATAGAAAGTTAAGGCACATGCAAGGCCAAGTCTTTTTACTGATGAAGAGACTGAGGCCTACAGAGGTTGAGTGGCTTCCCTGTAGTCACAAAGTGAGCTGGAAGATTTCCTTCTCAGCTTTTTTTCCACTCCCAGCTGCTCTCAGATTAGTTGCTGGTGCAGTCTCTGAGTTGAGGGTGAAGGATGCCAGTGCAGCATGCAGCCCACTGGCAGGCTGTATGGTGCTGCACAGGGTCACACAGGACTTCGAGAGATATTTACCTGCATTCCCAAGAGGGAATGTCTCTGAAGACACACTAAACCAATGTGGAAAACAACAATAACTTCCCTTAGAATACTCCCAGGAGCTTCTTTGAAAAGGGGCAGAGGAGAGGGACCCCATGGAGGTGACTGGCTGCCAAACCGCCTTCTAGGGACAGTGGGCCTAGTTAATGGCCTTGGTTTTTGGTGTCTGACCTGCTGGGTGCTGGAGGCTTGCCCCAGCTAGGTTGCTAGCAAGGTTATACAGAAAGTCAAGGACGAGGGAGATTTTCCATTTCATCCCCAGGTGCTATCTCATAGCCCTGCTTTTCCCATTGCCTAATGTGGCATTTCAGACCTAGGTGCCAGAGATGGTGACCCTTTTTACCTGGAAAGGGTTTCTATAGGGAACTCTGGGTTAAATGGAGATTTCTTTCCTACAGGACTTATCAGTGCCTTTAATAGGTTGATATGCATTGTGAATCTCTGAAAAGGGCCTCTGTGGTCCCTCTGGTTTGGGACTCAACATGCTCAGGGGCTGGTGTTTTCAGGGTGCATTTGTTGTCAGGCTTTGGAGGGTCCTCCTGGGAGTCCAGAAGTAGAATGATATCTTAGTTGCCTATGGCCACTCCCACCTGACTAGTTAGAGATTTCTATCAGGCCTCTGACCTCCCTCCCGCTCCCCCCAGGGTAACTGAACAAAGCAACTGAATGTTTCACGACCCTCTTGACCAGAGTCATTCCCAGATTTCAGAGAGCTTCCCTCTGCTTGTCATAGTCCTTTCCAAGAATTCCCCTGCATCCTTCAGCCTGGGGGACGGCCTGTCCAAGGCCTGTCCTGTCATGAAGCAATTTGCCTCAGCAGTTCTCCTGAACATTTTCCCAAGAAAGATGGGGAGGTTGAGTTGGCATTTCGGAGGCATGGCGGCCCTGGCCAGGCATTGGCCTGCCCAGTGATGCTTCAGCCCTGGCTGGACCCAGCCATCAGTCTGTGGGCCCCTACATCTGTCAGGCTCCTTCAGTGCCACTCACCCCTCCTAGCTGACTACCCTTCCCCATAACCCACTTCTTCACCCAGAGGCAGCCTGATACGGCTGACCTCACATCTTCCTTGCTGTTGCTTCCCTTGCTCCCTTCCCTGGTGCCCAGTGTCTTTGGGCAAATAACACCAACCCATTTCCTGGCTGCCTCCCTTCCACCTGCTGGCCTCGTCTGAGGCCATTGGCCTTCAGAGCAGAGGAACCAGGTAAATACACTTTCTGTCGCTGGGATAGAAGGGGAGGTTATGGAATAACAAGGAACCCAAGAGAATGAGATGCTGGTGCCTATCGGTAGGTGGGAAAGACACACCAAGCCCCAGGGAGGTATGGCTACACAGGCCCAAGGAAGACCAGTTGTCGTGGGTGAAAGGAGTATTTGCTGGCCAGTGGCCTGTCCTTAAGCTGGGAACCCTTGTGGCACACCCCCAAATCAACTCAAGGGCTCTTGGCCACATTACTCAGGCCCCATGCCACTTCTTCCAGGGGTGGTTGCCTAGAGAGCTCTTCTCAGGAGCATGGGGTCTGGGGCCAGCTCCTCCCACAGCCCTGTATTCACACAGTTCCGAGGCTGGTGAGTCAGGCCTGACCCGGCTGCCAGAGCTCTCTCAGGAATCGATACAGAGTGCTCTGCAGTTACCCTGGAAGAGTATCCTTTGCAAGAGACCAGCCACAGCACCTTGGGACCGGCAGAGCCTGGGGGCGGAGGGGTTCCTCGGACTAGCCTCTCACCTCTGAGAATCTTCCTTGGCTTGAAAGTGGACCAGAGCCCCTGCTGTGTGGGGTGGGGATGTGCAGAGATCCCTGCACCCTTGCACTCGAAGTGTGCTCTGAGCACAGGGGCTGCAGACAGTGAGCCAAGTGTCCCTAACCAGAGAATGCAAAAAGCAGGGATGCATGTTCAGACATGTGCATAGTAATTTGAAGGGATCAATGGATGTTTGTTGAATCTAATAAATTAAAAAAGTGACATTAGGGCTTGGATATTGTATGCCTTTTGAAAAGTTCATGCTGCAGTAATGCCTTTTTCTCATTCCATGAAAGTATAGGTCTTTGATGTGCTGACAAGTTAATAAGAAAACAACTGGCCCCACAGCAGACAGAGCTCAGACTTTATTCCACATGTGATGATGTGATGATGGAACCAGAGAGAGACAGATGAGGTTGTGATGGGATCCTTTACCCTTGAGACATTTCCTGAAGAACGGGGAAATGAGGAGCCTTCCTGGGTGTACTCCTTCCAGAGAGTGAAGATTGTCTTAGATTGCAGACAGAATGCAGAACCCATGTGGAATTCTGCATTCCAGCGGGTTCCAAATACAGGCTATGTGAGAGTATACTGGGGACTGCTCTAGCTTAGCAACACCCTCCAAGAAGTGGAGGCAACTCTCTACCTCATGGAGAGTTAGATCTGGTCCTAGTGAGGAAGGTTGCTAAGGTGAGGGCCCCCCATCCCCTGAGCTGGGCACATACTTGCTGCTCTGAAGGGTAGCAGGACTGCAGAGGGTGAGCTTGGTGGACTGCCGCGGTGGCGGCTCTAGGGCAAGCAGACAGACTCAGCAGTGGAAACCCAGATAACCCAGGGCCAGCTCGCCAACGCCTTCCTCTGCGCGACCTTGTAATATGCTTTCAGCTTCGTGAGAATTCACCCTGTGTAGGTAGCAGCTGGGGCAGCCCCCCATATCAAGACATTCTGGTTTCGCCTCCCTCTGTCTATGGCTCACTTCAAAAGTATCTTAATACTTTTAAGTTATGAAAACATCCTTTTGATTTCAAAATCAGCAACAAGGCTGTGCAACAGGTACGTGAAGCCCCACAGTTCTGTGGTTACAGATGTTATACCTTTGTTTATGGGCTTTGTATTTTCTTCTACCTTTAAAAGGAGGGAGAGAAATAGAGAGCGCGAGAGAGTGCAAGCATATTAGAGACACAGCTTATAGCTGACTACCTCTGCTCTGAAGACATATATGGATTTTCTTGTGCCTTTTAGATTTTCTAAAAATACTGCCCTTTGGGGGCTTGCTTTTTCTTCAACAGGGTATCCATGTTGATACAAGGGGCTTGGTTCATTCGTGTTAAGTGCTGTGTAGTATTCCTTTGTTTGAATCAACAAAAGCTTATCTGTACCCTTATACACTGGTTTTCTACAGCACACAATGCTGACATGAGCATCTGTGTACATTTCATTGTGCATACATTCTAGAATTTTTCAAGGCAGACTCTGGGGTATAATTGCTGGGCTGTACTATTATTTCATTTATATTAGGACTGTGAAAAGGACTCTAAACTTTCTCTGTATATTTTAGCAAAATAAGATGTAGACAAGCATGAAAGTGCTACACAAGGAATCACAATCACACTTGCCACCTCCCATGAGAATACTTGAGGCTTTTCCTGAAAGAGGGCGTACTTTTGCCAGCAGGCTGAGAATGATTGCTCCAGGGACCTTAAAGTCCGCAGGCTTCATTGGTTCAGGACTGCATGCTGGGCATTCCCATCAAAGACCAAAAGAAGACTTTCCGAGGTGGGAAGAACTGGCCAGCAGGGAGAAAGGACCAAATCTACCTTTGATGAGCTACCTTTGATGACTAAAGGTCCAGATAAGATGACCCTTGGAAAGCTTATGTAAAGGTCCCACAGGGGCAGCTGGTTCGGCAAGCACTAGGCAGAGAGATGTGGCTTTTGGTTAGGAAACTGGGATCTGGCACTGAGCTAGTGATGTAAAAGGAGAGCCAAGTATGCACAAACACAGAATGAAGACAGTTCACTTTCTGCCCATGTGATTGTGTGGATGCTTCCTCGTACCTCCTTAAAGCACAACTTCCTTAAAAGCCACGTTTATTGTCTTTCCTTCTTGCGTTAGCAATTTTACTTCTTAGCTTGAGGGCTGTTATAAATAGACCCCATTAAGACTTTTAATCTTGTGCAGCTTTTGTAGGAATTTGGCATGGTCCCCTCGGAAGGAGTGTGGTTTGGGGGCTTGGTCGTCTTCCTTATCTTTGGACTTGAAGTAATTTACAGTGAGCTGGCCTGGAGGAATGGTTGTGAGTGCATCTATAAGTGGAGTTCTGTTTTTCAATCTTGATCAAACTTTAAGTGCTTTTCCTTTCTCCTCTCATAGGATTCCCTGCTCCTAGACCCTACCAACCGCAATTTCTACTCCCCCCACCCCACTCATAAGGCAGGATACCAGGCACGGGTCAAATAGGGGACTTTCAGTTCAAGAACCACAGAAGCCTGTTCCTTTCCAGCGTTTATCAGCAGGAACAGTGTGGGCCAGCTCTGTGTGGTGAGGAGGGATCACAAGGAGCCACATGACCCCAGGCTGCATCTGAGTCTCAGGTTGGCCAAATGCTGCAGTGGATTTGCAAATACTAATTTACGCAAGACAAGAGTGTGGGCTGTCTCTTAACACAGTACTGACATTCACTTGTGCACACAGGTGAGCAAATAGATGGATGCCCCCACTGAGCTCCAAAAGGATGAGTCTTTCTTAGTTTTGAAACAGAAGTGAGTTTTAACTCTTTTGAAAAAAAGAAAGACTTTCATTTTATCCATTTGCATTTTCAGGCTCTGGGATGTCAAAGACTTGCAGAACGTGTGGCCCAACAGCTGTGCCCCGCCTCTGCCACTGCCACGGTTTATAGATGGGGAGACCAAAGCCTGGTGTGCCTGCAGGTGGCAAGCAGTTCCCACCTGGTATCCTCTCTATGTCTAGCCCAGATAAATGACCTTTCCCAGGGTATTCACCTGCCTCACTCTGCTTCTCAGCTTCCACCCCCAGCTCCTGGAGTGCTGCCTGGCACTTAGCGCATGCTCAGTGAGTGTTTGAGGGAGAAATTTGTCCTCTCTGCCCACGCAAAGTTCCTGCTTCTGCGCCAACCTGTGTGCCATGGGCAGCACCCAGGGGAAGCAGAGATCCCCTCTGAGTCCCGCGGGCTCAGCAAGGGGCTGTCCAGAGGCCTCCAGTGTGGCCCGGCCTAGGCATCCAGCTGGTTCTCATCAACCCTCTGAGCGGCAGTCAGGGCAGAAAGGTGAGGCAGTGACCTGTCCAGGACACCCAAGCTCAGAGGGTCAACTAAGGCAGCCCTGGGTGCCAACTAAGGGCCAAAGTCCACTTATCTGGAAGAGTACATCCAGGGTTCAAGACAGCACATACTTGGCAAGGCCCTATAGTGCAGGATCCAGGAGAAGGGTGGGGGAATGGGGTTAGGCCTCACAACACCTTCCTCGAGGTCCCCTCGAAGGTTCCTGGGAACCACCTGGCCCTCCCCAGTTCCTCTGAGATGCTTCTGATCCCCCCTGAGGGTCCCCTATAGCCTGCCAATGCTCCCGCAAATGTGTGACGAAGAACAAAAGGTGAGCTTGGAGTCCAGATGCAAGAACTAAGAGCATCATCACATCATCACCAGGGAAGTGGTTTCGAAGCCCCACAGCTGCAAAACCCCTGGTGGGCACAGCTCACATGTCCAGAGGCCTTGTGTGTGCCTCGGGCTATGTGCATGGGGTGGGAGCTCCCAGGAGAGGACACGCACTGAGGACAGTGGACAGTAGCAGGAAAGGAAATCCGCCTCCCCGGAAGGCGTCCTGTCATGGGAGCTCCGAATACCCAGCACCCTATCCCTGCCAGGTGTGCAGAGGCCAGGAGGCCAAGGTCCCACCCTTCAGCCCATATGTCCTTCTGTCCTTTCGTCCATCTGCCGGCCCAGGGCTACCAAGCAAAGCTCACTCACCTTTTGTGACCCCGATGTCGAGCTCTTGAGAGAGCCTCTCTTGAAGGAGCTACTCATCTTTCTCAGGGAGCCCATGAGCCTGGCTCCTGTGTCCCCAGACAGCCCTGGCGAAGGCAGCCCCCCAGGGCCGGGTCAGGGGCTCGGAGGCTCAGGTGAGGCTGGCGGTTGGCTGGGCCAGCCGAGGGGGCACGCATGCTGGTTCCAGCTGCTGCTCCGGCCCTGACTGTGCCGGGGTGCTGTGGGCCCTCTTATAAGAACATCTGTAATCAGGCTTAATCCCTCCGGCACCCCTCCCCCCAGGTTTATGGGGGCAGATTTAACAAATGGCGATTGAAAGTAAATCTCCTTTGAGAAAGTGGTGGCTGCAAAGGGTGGTCAAATAGGAAGGATTTGGGTGCCTGGAAAGGCACATCTCAGAGTAGAAAGCCCCACAGCTGGTGTCTGAGCCCCCTGGAGAGCAGCATCTACACTCTCAGAGGCCCAGTGTCCACTTGGGCATGCGCCTGAGTCTGGGAGCAAAATTGCCAACAAAGCCCCAGCCCCTTGGATCCTGGCTCCTTCCTCCAGGCTGTGGATGTATGCTTCCTCCAATGTTTTTTTTTTTTTTTTTTTTAAGATTTTTTTATTTATCCATGAGAGAGAGAGAGAGAGAGGCAGAGACAGAAGCAGGCTCCATGCAGAGAGCCCGACATGGGACTTGATCCCCCGTCTCTAGGATCACACCCTGAGCCGAAGGCAGCACTAAACCGCTCGCTGAGCCACCCGGGCTGCTCTTCCTCCAATGTTAATACATTTTTCCTGTACATTTGTGTTGGATTAACTGTGGGTTCTGTACTGGCATTCTGATATGCAGGTTTTTTAAAGATTGATTGATTGATTGATTTAGAGCAGGGGGAGGGGCAGAGAGAGGGAGAGAGAGAATCTCATGCAGATTCTGTGCTGGATATAGAGCCTGACATGAGGCTGGATCCCACAACCCTGAGATCATGACCTGAGCTGAAATCAAGAGTCAGATGTTCAACCAGGGGCAGAATCAGGGAGCCCAGCCAGTGGGATGGTGGCAGCTTGGAGTAGCGGGGTGGTGGCAGAGGGGTACATATGCTGACCCTGGAGAAATAGTGAAGGTAAAACTAACAGGACATGGAGGATGGAGACAGAAGTCAGGGCAAGGCAAGGCAAGGCTTTGGACCAGGGCTGCCGGAAGAGTTGAATTGCCTGGAGTGAGATGGGAGAGCTGAGGGTGGAGCTGATTAGGGGAGAGCAGAGAGACCCCTGTGCTGTTAAACCTAGTGGGGGTTTCAGACCTCGGGGAAGGACTGGATTCTGCATCACCGCAAAGTCTGACTTTGTCCTCATCCTTAGGCAAGTCCTCAATGTCCTGATGGTCTAGGCTCTTGCTCCCAAGTTGACACATTCCTCAGGGCTGTGCAGAGCCCTCCCCCCTTCTACTCCAGCCCTAAGGAAGCTCATCCTGGCCCTCAGCTTCCTTACCATAAGATAATTCCCAAAGGGTGCCCTGGATCCCTGACTACCCCTCTGGACTGTGCACCTTGCGCCCAGCTTCCCGGCTGACTCCCCATCTGCACAGCTCCCAGATGTGCTGTGCAGCTCAGCCCAGTATTTCCCTGAGGCTCTCAGGTCTATCTCCCTTCCTCCAGGTCCTCTGCCTCAGTGATGGCACCTCACCAGCAAGATACAAAGCCAGAGGCCTGGAACTCCTTTGTTCCCTGGGGCCCCGTACTGTGGTGTCCTGGACACACATGTTTGTCTACTTTTCTCCACCCCAACACCAGGTCCAAACTCCATGAAGTCTCACTGGAACAATCAGGCCAAGTAGCCCCTGTTGGGCTCCTAGAACACTCCTGCCCCCATTTCCATCTACACCTATGTGAAAAAGAGTAATCTTTTTAAAAATGCAGATCTGGTCATGTAATGCTTCCACTCAAAGTCCCTCCGGGCTTAGGACTGACCCAAATCCTCGCTGGCCTGTAAGGGGCTGCCTCTGCCTGCTTTCCTGCTCACTCACAGCCCTCAATCTCATCTTTCTGCTCCAGGATTGTGGGCTGAGTGGCCGAACTTGGGATGGCGACAGGAGGGATTGTTTCAGAAACAATGAGTGAGCCTTCGTGATCCGATGTCTTCCAGTTTTAGAAACTACCAGGTCAATTTCATCCCTAAAGACACGATCCATGGCCTCAAGGGGCTTACCTTCTGCCAGCGGGGAAATCAATGCAAGGATTTACCGGGCTTCCGGCCCGGTAGATAGAGCTTCCGGCCAAAGAGAAGGTCAGGAGTACCTGCCTCTATGTTGGAAGACACCTGAAACAAGCCAGATACAAAGATCAACTGTGTAACTGATCAGCAATGTCTGCTGCCCCTCTACCTGTTCACCACGTCTGGGTGTCTGGCATCAGTAACGAGTCCCTGATTTTCACCAAGGACATCATTTTTGCCAGCTGATGTGTGTCTAAATCCCTTTCTCTCTGTATCTTTTTGTCACTCTACTGTTTTCTCTTTTATGCTTCTCTGCCCTTCTCCTTCCTTCTCCCTCTTTCTGTAGATTTTGTGCACATTCCTTTATGAGGATGCAGAGAGTCTTCGCTGGCTTGGAACCAATGAAGAGAAAGGTCTCATTGCAGAAGCACTCAGAGCGAGATGGAAGCTGGGAGAGCGTGGCAGGAAGGTTCTTTCTAGGGCAGAGGGGAGGCTGTATCTGCATGTGAATGGCCTGGGGGCGCACTGCAAATGCGGAGAGCAGGGAGCTCTTTCCAGATAAATGTGCCATTAGAAACCTGCATTCACCGAGTGTATCCAGACCCCAAAGAATGGAAAGAATTAACTTCACACTAAGCCCAAATGTTATTACTTCTGCCCCATTCCCCAGGCTTAAGCGTCCTGCATTTCAGAGCATCCTAAATCAGGATTAAAAGCAAGCCTGTGGGGCCAGGTTAGAGCTGAGCCCCTAAATGGAAGCTGGGGATCATCACCTGTATCAGGAGAGTGGCCTGAGGGGGCAGGAGGTACTCTTGTCATCCCTATGGCCCATCTGGCCACCCACCTGCCTCTGTCACAGAACAAGAGACAAGTGTCCCTGCCCTGAAAGCCTGCCTGCTCTATGCCAGCTGACAGAGGCCCACGGTGGGCCCTGCCACGTGGCAGCTGTGGGACTCTGCCCCCATTTGTTCCCCATAGCTGGAAAAGCCCATAGCTCCCAGCTTGGGTACAAAGTCCTAAAAATATATGTGGAGGTCTCTTGTAAACTGTGAATCACTGCATAGTTTAAAGCCTAAGTGTATCACTACTACCATCAAGGCTTTGAGGCAGCAGGTGGCTGTTTTCACAGTGACAAATTTGAGCCACTCCATTCTAAAGTTTTCAACATTTATTTCTTGTGAGTGATTTTGCAAAGAACAGAGGGTGTTGCTGGATATGTGAGGGGGAAAAGAATAGAGAGAAGCAAGGTGAATGTAACCATGTCCCTGCAGTCAATGCCAGATGATGTATTGTGGGCAGGGCTGACTTAAGACAAGGTAAGGAAGCAGAGGGGTCTGGGGAGGTAGGAGCGTCCTTTGGGAGCAGCAGAGGCAAAACTTGAACAGCACTCCGCGCTATGGATCCCTGTCCTCTTCTAGGCCTGTGGGGTGGGTGGTGTGGAGTCAGGCTGAGGCCTGATAGCAGGTCCGTATTTAACACAGACGAGGCTCTTGGACATCCTCAATAATGGGGGGACAGGCCAGTTGAACAAGATCATCAGCAAGAGCACTCTGCTGTGGCTATGCATGAGCTGCTGGCCTGCAGAAGAGGGCAAGGTTCCAGTACATGTACATATAAATTAATTTTTAATTGGTTAATTAATTAATATATATTAGTTAGTTAATCTGTCAGTGAATTAATTGATAAATTCCAAAATGATAGTGGTATTAATCTCTGGGTGGTGGAGAGGCACTATTTTTTCGTACCTTTTTGTTTCTAAGTTTTTCTAATAAATGTGGATTCTTATAAAAAGTAAAAATGACCCCTGAACACAGTAAATCATCAAACATCGAGAAAGAATTTCAAGCGAAAAGAACTCCTTCCTAGGAGTCCTAGGAGGAACGCCTATATCCGGCGTTCACCAGTTTTCTGTGAATCCTTCAAGAAATGTTTTCTGCATCTTCATGGTTTTCATTCACCAATCTTCCCAAATAGGATTGTGTGAGCTACTAAATGAAACCAGCTTCTTTCACTTAACCTTACATCTCTGACATCTTTCTCCTGATAATCAATGTAAGTGTACTCTGATTACACGTGTGATGATCTATTTGCAGGATAAGCACCATAGTTGCTGGGTTAAAGGGCATGTCGTTTCACATTTTGGTAGATGTTTCCACTTTACTGTTTAAAAATTTTTATTGATTCACATGACAGTGAATGAATATTCTTTTCTTTTGTTTTCTTTTAAAGATTTTATTTATTTATTTCAGAGAGAGAGAAAGAGGTCACAAGTGGGGAGTGGGGAGAGGGCAGAGGCAGAAGTAGACTCTCCCACAGAGCAGGGAGCCCGATGTGGGGCTGGATCCCAGGACCCCAGGATCATGACCTGAACCAAAGTCAGACGTTTCACCAACTGAGCCACCCAGGTGCCCCATCATCTGCAAATATTTAAAAAGTCATTTTCCCCAGAGACCTCCCGGAAGTGTTCAGGCAGTGTCCCTGCCCTCACCTGCCCCCGCACTTGAGCAGGGATTGACCAAAAGGAGGCTTCCGATGGTGTTGCTAGCTCCTGAGGGCACAAAGGCGGGTTACCACGTCCAGAGTGAGGAGAGGTGGCCAGTTCCTAAGGACAGGAAACATTGGTCCATTTGGCATAAAGGGGGGACCTGCGTCTATCTCTGTGTACATGGATGTCTAGACAGGTAGAGGTTAGCTTCACTCCCACACCTCTTCCTTCTGCCAGAACGTGCCCCCAACCAGGCCTTCCCTGGAAGGATGAGACCTTTCCAGAATCACTCCATGTCTCTGTCAGCTTGGGCTGCCATGACAAATATCACAGACCCAGTGACTTAAGCAGCAGAGATGTGGTTCTCATGGTCCTGGAGGCCACAAGTCCCAGCTCAGGATGTTGGCTCAGTCAGCTTCTCCTGATGCTTCTTTCCATGGCTTGTATACCATTGCCTTCTTGTTGCTGGGTCCTCATCTAGTTGGCCTGTGTGCATGCACCCCTGTGTCTCTTTGTGTGTTAGAATCTCCTTTTCTTATAAGGACACCAGTCAGATTGAATCAGGGCTTAGCTTATGGGTCTCATTTTAACTCAATCCCCTCTTTAAAGGCCCTGTATCTAAATACAGTTTAGAATTCTGAGACCCTGGAAGTTAGGGCTTCAACATGTGAATTTTAAGTGGACACAATTCAGTCCTTAATACCCCAGAGGAGTTCCCCTCATCCCCCTCAGGTGCCCTGTGCATGGTCCCCTAACTCCACAGTGTCCTGCAAGCCCTCAGCCCAGGTCATGTTACCTGCTTGCCATTCTGCCTCCCAATTTCCCAGAGGGACGTGCATTAGCCCAATGTGGTGTCAGCTCCGGGCGGCTATAGTCTGGCCTGGAGCCAAAGGGAACTCAGAACCAGTGTTGGCTCAAGAGTGAGCAGGTGAATGAATTAGTGGGTCAGAAGAGAGTGCTTTAGAATCACAGTTTCTTGGAAGTGCAAGCAGGGCTAGCAAGTGCGGGGGCAGGTGAGATAGCCTGCCTGTTAGTCACCCTGGCTTTGGCGTGTAATTCCCTGTTGTAGTTGAGCCTTTAAAATATGAGGGGGAGAATGGAAATGCTGGTACCTGGGATGCACATGTGTAGAAAACAAACAGGAATGAGGCCACTCCATTTCAGCTTTGAAAGTAGAGAATGTTCAGTCTCGTGTTGACGTTAAGTCCTTTCTTCTGTAAAAGAGAACAATGAAATGAAAGCAGGTGCTTACCATGCGAGGTAGGCCCTGCCCAGGTCTATTTCCAGCAGGCCAGGTGTAATCAGGGATATTTTACTATTCCACCCCCACAGGTCTTTGTCTGAACACACCAGGTATGAAGCGTGGGACTGCCTGTGTGGAGGTAGTGACCCATGGCAGGAGTGGATGGCCCAGGGTCTGTTGGCACAGAGGCCACCCTGGCTCAGCTGTGTGTGCTCTGGTTCCAAGTCATGGCCCACCTGGTTCCCATCCATGGTTCCCACACAGAACATGCATTCCCCAGGCCACACCTGGCATCCAGAGCTCCACACTGTCCTCTCTCCCTGACCCCAAGAGGGGATGGACCTTGCACCTGCAATCTCCAACACAGGGGCTTGGACCAGAGAAAGCATTCAACAAATGTCAGGAGAAAGAAAATCAGCACATCTTAGAGGCTGCTCCTGGGCCCATGCAGGTGTGGATGGAAGGGAAGGTGTTGAAATGATTCACGATTGCTTGTGGATTCAGCAGTGTGGGAGGCAGGGCTAGCAGGGGCACCAGCCCCCATGTTCTCCTCACCTGAGACAACAGGGCCCATACCTGGTATACCTCATTCCCATCTTGTTCAGTTCCCAGGGCTCCCCTAGCAAAGTACCACAACTTGGGCAGTTTCAACAACAGAAGTGTTGGGGTGCCTGTGGGGCTTAGTCGGTGAAGTGTCTGCCTTCAGCTCAGGTCATGTTCTCTGGGCCCTGGGTTTGAGCCCTGAGTCAGGCTCCCTGCTCAGTGGAGAGTCTGCTTCTGCCCCTCCCCCTGCCCCTGTGTTCCCCCACCCTCTTCTTCCCAAATAAATAAATAAAATCTTAAAACAACAACAACAGGAAAAAAAAAAAGAGAGAGAGACAAATGTGTTGTCTCAACAGTTCTAGAGGCTGGAAGTTTGTCAGCAAGTCAATTTCTTCTGGGGACTAAGAGGGAGACTCTGTTCCAGGCCTCACTCCTAGCTTCTGTGGTTTGCTGGCCATCTTTGTTATTCCCTAACTTATAGGAGCATCACCTCGGTCTCAGCCTTCATGTTTGCACGTGTCTGTGTGTGTGTGTGTGTGTGTGTGTGTGTGTATGTGTGTTCAAATTTCCCCTTCTTATAAGGACACCAGACTCCTTGGATTGGGGCCCTCTTCAATGATCTCATCTTAACTTGGTTACTTCTATAAACCGTATCACCAAATAAGGTCACATTCTGAGGGACTGGAGGTCAGGACTTCCCTATAGGAGTTTTGTGGGGGACATAATTCAACCCATCACACCATCTGACAGAAGACCCCAGTGCAAAACAGGGAATGTAGGCAAGCCCCTCTTTTGTGCTGGATTCCAGGTCTGTTTGTGGGTCAATTAGCACCAGACATAATCCCAAAGGAAAGGGCCATGTGGGGCTCACCTTGCCATTGTCCTAAACAGGTTCAAGGGTATCATATTACATCTCATTATAGATCATATCATATATCATATGATACCATATCATACATCAAATCATATTTTCCTGCTCACAATAGCCCACAGGCTGCTGTTTTACTTTATCATCTGTTGCCATGGAGCACAGAAAGAACTGTGGACAAACCTCTCCTTATTCTCATAGGGAATGAGACAACAAGGCCTGATGCCATGGAGATCTCCCTTCCAGGCCCTCTGCCAAGACCCTTTGGCTGCCACTCAGGTGGATGTGTGGTGCCATGGGAGAACCCCAGACAGGAGTTTGGGGATCTGGTTTGCTGTAGTAGAGTCATTCTAAGCTATTCCCCTCCCCACCTCTCTCTCTTCTCACTTTCTCACTTCCTCTTAGCTGAGAATTATATAAGGCACACTTGTTACAGTCCCCCATCAGTCAGTGTACCCTCTTCCTGCTCATTCTGAGAGAGCCAGGGCCACTGTGGTCCCAAGGACATTTTCAGTGACATCCAGGTGTGCAACTAATTGAATCCCAGCAGGGTCACCACTCATCTCAGCCTCTTTTCCCTGTGTTTCTAGGGACATTTGTAAGGGCAAGTCCAGGTTTAGTGAGGCCCAAAGCTTGTACCATTAGGGGGACCCTCTTGAAGGAAACTACTACAAACTTACAAATGCATAATGAGATGCAGGGCCCGAGTTTGAGCTTCATTTGCCCCAGAGAAAACGCACCTTTGTGGGAAGGTCCCCGTGCTAGGGGAATTTGCTACAGTCGATGTACTTCCTCCCAAATCTGTTTTGGCAATTAGCAAACAACCTCTCCGCTATCTCCACCCATCAGTGAGTGTTCCCTGAGTGCCTGCTGTATGCCAACACATTTGGCGCTGGGAAATGGACTCAAGAGTCTGAGAGGTGTTCCGTGTCCCCAAGGGGCTTCTTTCTCTGTTGCTTGGTAAGAGGGAGCTGGGGGGTTCCACTGAGTCAGGAAGTACAGGGTCATCAAGCCGCCTGGTGATACCTGCAGTGATTCAAAGTGGCAGTGATTCAAAGTGGCTCAGTTATCTCTTCTTTCTCCTACTCCTTCCTGAGGTTTGCATAGTTAAAAATACAACACATTTTTTTCTATGCAAAATCCATGAAAACACCCCCTTTTAATTTTGACAGATCCTAGTAATTGCGTTCTATTAAGAAGGTAGCAAGAAAGCTCATTTTCTTTTTTCCTTTCTCTTACATTAAGTTTTAATGTATTTTTTTTAAAGTAGGCTCTACATCCAATGTGGAGCTTGAAGTCATGACCCTGAGAATAAGAGTCATATGCTCAACCAAGTGAGCCCACCAGGTGCCCCCAAGAAAGCTCATTTTAAAGACGTGCATAACTTAAGTGACATGTGAGTGTTGGCATGTTGAGCATTGTTCTTCATCGGGTGAGAAAATAGAATCCCAGAAGTTTCTTGAAATGGGCATTTTACAGAAGAAACCATGCCAATAGACTCTTCTTTGAATGCACCAAAGAACTCAGGCATGTCTGTGAATACTCCAAATCTCTAAAACTTGGAGCCTTAGAAATAGTATAATGTTTTTGAAAGCATAGAAATCCAGAGAGAAGGAGGGAAAAGAAACCCACTGAAAGCATGCCAGAAGCAGGGCTACTTCTTGGGCATTTCAAGGAATGATCAAGGTGGCCATTTTCTGAGCAAATGACCCAAGGGGAGCCATAATCTTCCCTCCACAGCAGGAGCAAGCGAGCCTTGAATTGGGGGCATCCATCATGGTCATGAGAGCCCTGCCTATCTTGTCCTACTTGTAACTCCTGGTGCATCCCCCATGTGGAAAGGCCTGAAGTTCAGTGACACAGCTGTTGGTCTTGGCAGCAGAGTTTAATTGGGGCCCAGCCTCAGCACTGATGCTCTGGGCTGGTCTTGTTCACAGCCACTCCAGGGCTCTTCGGTGGGTTCCTGAACCATGGCCATCAGAAGTGCTGGTGAGTTCCAGTTTCCAAGCTGGGCCCCACACTCAGGATGATATTAGGGGTGACTTTGAGGAGCAGGAAGAGGGACACCTGGGTCTGAAATCTTTATATTCATCAATTAGACCCACAGATAGCATTGAGGACAACAGGAAGGTAATTATACAATTCCAGGAAGCAGTATTTGGTTGTGAACTTAGCCAGTATTACTCTGGATAATTAGCCAGCTATCCAATTACAATCCAACGGTATTCCACACTTACTCAGCTGGTTACATAAAAGGAAATGAAAGCAAATACCAGAGTACATAGAGAAACTCAATTTGTTAATTATTATATTTATAATCATTAATTTAAAATATAATGGCAGTAAAGTATACAGCCCAGCATTGGCACCCTATCTTGTTCTCAGCGTTCAATCCATTCTTATTGGCCCTCACAGTGACACCTACAGTGACATCCCACTACCTACACTTACTGCTTGCATCCTACCATCTACACTCTACTGTCTACACTGACTGACTACCTGTGTCCCACCATTTATACCCTACTGTCTACATCTACTGTCTTCACCTTACCATCTATACCCCACTGTCTACACCTTCTGCCTGTACCTAACATCTATTCCCTACTATTGACATTGACTGCCTGTACCCCACCATCTATATTCTACTGTCTATGCCTACTTCCTGAATTATACCATCTATGCCTACCAGCTAACCCTTCCATCTACACCCTACTGCCTATACCCTTACATGTGTACTCTACTGCTCTAAGAAGGTAAATCCAGACGGGGATCAGTAGAACCAGTGTGGACTCCAGGAGGCCAGGACAGCCAGAGCAGGCAGCTTCTGATTTGTGATTTTAGGAGCCCTGCTCCTGCCCCTCACCCTCCTCCCCATAACATCCTTTGCAAGAGAAAAAGTGCGATAGACTAGTGCGTGTGAATCTGTACTGTGCACATGAGTTTCCTGGTGATCTTCATATTCAGTTTACAATAAATTCCTGGGGTACTGATGCTGCTCATCTTTGGATCATACTTGAGTAGCAAGGAGATATGTGATTCTTTGGCTTGGAGGATTCAAGACCTACTAAGTCACTAGGCCCTCACGGGGACTGTCAAAGCCGACTTTGCTTTGCTTTCCTTTTTCTTTTTATTACAGAACAGATTGAATGTTTGGAGCAGCCCAATGGGCATCATTTCCCATTCATGATGATGTTGGAGAATCCTTTCTGGCCAATGAGGCACAAAGTAAAGAAAAGCCTGCTGGGGAAGGGAGAGGGCAGGAAGGGGCTTTTGCTTCTCTCATAAGCTGCCCTTCTTTCTTTGCTTCCTCTCCCCTTTTGTCTGCCCAGAGCACATTCTCAAACTGCTACCTGAAAATGGGGAAGGTAATTTTCAAGTGTGAGGATCAAGGCTGTTCACTAAATAATGGTGGGAACAAAAAGTCCGTGGGAGCCTGTGTCCCTGAGGGTGTCACAGAGCCACTATTTCTATCTGGAACACATACCCCCAGGCTTCTACTTACTAAGAAGTGTACCCTCACTTGCCATATCACTATTTTGCAGTTTTCTTTTATAGACATGTTATCAAATGCAATTCCAACCAATAATCTCTGTCTGGGATTTGCTTGACCAAATAGGAAGAGAATTTCTTCACAAAAGATGTTACCTCACTGGGATAAAAAGTGGTACTAGAAGCACATAACAGTGACTATAAATGAGCCCCTCATCTTTCTCACTTAGTGATATCGGTCTCAGCTTAAACTAAGACTTAATGAAAATGGGGAATTACACCAGAGTTGTAAAATGTACTCCATGGGTAAAATACCTAATTACACATGTAACTGAGAGACTTAATAAACTGCATGGAGCCAAAGAGAGGGCAATAACTTGCCAAGCATCATCCACTTGCCAATGCTTCCTATAAATTATCTGCAAGGCCTCACAGGGGCCCTGGGAAGAAGAACTCACTGCTGCTATTCGAAGATGAGGAACAGAGCGGTGGCCCACAGGGAAGCTGATGGATTTTCAGCTTCATGGCCCCTCATCTGCCCATGACACTCCCAAGGCCCTGAGAAGGGCTCTAGCCACATGCTTATATGCTTTTGCTTACTTAATCTGCATTAGTGGGATATTTTGAAATTTTTTTCTTAAAGAGCATTCTGGTTACTCTGGCTGTGCAATAAATTGCCCCAAAACTTAGTGGCTTAAAACAATAATCAGACCCAGACTTTCTGTCTAGACAAGATGGTTTATACTTGTGTCTGTCTCCTCCTCCCTACCAAGTACAATCATAAACCCTGGAAATAACACTAAAGAAAACCAAAAGAGAATTATGACTGATTGTGAGGTGAAAGCAAATTGGTCAAAGGTCCCAGGATTAGACAAATAACATAGGGGTGAGGCATCTAATGACCCCTTCTACCATGAGAAAAAGATGACATAGGCCCAGTGTTTCTGGCCACCAATCTAGCCAGACAATAAATAACTTGTCTTCCATATATTGGAGTTCTGTGTTCTGATTGTTAATGTATTTGTTTACTGAGGTGTGGGCATGGAGGCTGGCCCTCATTGTTTTAAAACCCACCAAATGAAGTGATTTTCCAGGGATTTAAAGGAAAAGAACTTGATTTCTTTTCTGTTTTTCTCCAATTGGTAATCTAGACATTTAAGCCCTAGGACACTTAAAAACAACCACCATACAGAGAGTGGGGGTTAGAAAGTCACCATGCATGCACAAGGAAAGGCACAGGCTCAGAAAACCCCTGAGAAAAATCTTTTTTTTAATAATAAATTTATTTTTTATTGGTGTTCAATTTGCCAACATACAGAATAACACCCAGTGCTCATCCCGTCAAGTGGCCCCCTCAGTGCCCATCACCCAGTCACCCCCACCCCCCATCCTCCTCCCCTTCCACCACCCCTCGTTCATTTCCCAGAGTTAGGAGTCTTCATGTTCTGTCTCCCTTTCTGATATTTCCTATCCATTTCTTCTCCCTTCCCTTCTATTCCCTTTCACTATTATTTATATTCCCCAAATGAATGAGACCATATAATGTTTGTCCTTCTCCGATTGACTTATTTCACTCAGCATTATACCCTCCAGTTCCATCTGCATTGAAGCAAATGGTGGGTATTTGCCATTTCTAATAGCTGAGTAATATTCCATTGTACACATAAACCACATCTTCTTTATCCAGTCATCTTTCGATGGACACCGAGGCTCCTTCCACAGTTTGGCTATTGTGGACATTGCTGCTAGAAACATCGGGGTGCGGGTGTCCCAGCATTTCATTGCATCTGTATTTTTGGGGTAAATCCCCAGCAGTGCAATTGCTGGGTCGTAGGGCAGGTCTATTTTTAACTCTTTGAGGAACCTCCACACAGTTTTCTAGAGTGACTGCACCCTTTCACATTCCCACCAACAGTGCAAGAGGGATCCCTTTTCTCCGCACCCTCTCCAACATTTGTGGTTTCCTGCCTTGTTAATTTTCCCCATTCTCACTGGTGTGAGGTGGTATCTCATTGTGGTTTTGATTTGTATTTCCCTGATGGCAAGTGATGCAGAGCATTATCTCATGTGCGTGTTGGCCATGTCTATGTCTTCCTCTGTGAGATTTCTCTTCATGTCTTTTGCCCATTTCATGATTGGATTGTTTGTTTCTTTGCTGTTGAGTTTAATAAGTTCTTTATAGATCTTGGAAACTAGCTCTTTATCTGATAGGTCATTTGCAAATATCTTCTCCCATTCTGTAGATTGTCTTTTAGTTTTGTTGACTGTATCCTTTGCTGTGCAAAAGCTTCTTATCTTGATGAAGTCCCAATAGTTCATTTTTGCTTTTGTTTCTTTTGCCTTCGTGGATGTAACTTGCAAGAAGTTACTGTGGCCGAGTTAAAAAATGGTGTTGCCTGTGTTCTCCTCTAGGATTTTGATGGAATCTTGACCCCTGAGAAAATCTTAAGCTTTCATCTAAGGTTGATCCCCAGCAAAGAGATATGCTATAACATAAAATGCACACACACAAACAGAAAGTCCTAGAAAGTGAGAGAAGCTGATTTCTAGAATTACCACAGTATAAGATTCAAATGTCTAGTTTTGAGCAGAAAAAATAATATGGATTAAAAAGCACAAGGTATATGAAGAAGCAAGAAAGTATGACCAATCCAAAGGAGTAAAGTAAATTGACAGAAACTGTCCCAAAGGAAGCCCAGATGATGGACTTTACTAGACAAAGACTTTAAAATAGCTGTCTTAAAGATGTTCAGGGAGATAAAAGAAGATAGGAACATAGACAGGGAAAAAAGATATAAACAGAATGAGAAAGCAATCAAGATAGAAATTATTAAAAAGAACCAAAAAGAAATTCCAAAGCTGAAAAATACAGTAACTGAAATGAAAATTCACTTAGAGGGGTACAAAATGAGTTTTGAGCATGCAGAAGATAGTATCAGCAAACCAGAAGATAAGACAACTGAAATCATCAGGTCTGAGGAACAGAAAGAAAAAAGAATGAGTAAAAGGGAATAAATCCTTAGACACCTATGAGATATCATCAGGAAGGCTAACACACACAATATTAGAGTCCTAGAGGGAGAGGAGAGAGCAAGAGAGAGAGAGAGAGAGAGAATATTTGAGGAAATAATGGCTGAAAACTTCTTAAATTTGATGAAAGACTTGAATATGTAAATTCAAGATACTCAGCAAATTTCAAATAAGATAAACTCAAAGAACCCACAATGAGACAAATCATAATCAAACTGTCAAAAGACAAAGACAAAGAGAGAATCTTGAAATAAGTGAGAGGTGACTTGACATGGACAAGCAATGCTCAATAAGATCATTAGCCAATTTCTCACCAGAAACTTTGGAGGCCAGAAGACAATGGCTGATGCATTCAAAGTGCTGAAAAAGAAAAAAAGAAAAAAACAAAACAAAACAAAAAGAACTCCTGCCAACTGAGAATTCTTTATCCACCCAAAGTGTCCTTCAGAAATGAGGGAGAAATGAAGACATTTCCAGATAAAACAGGATTCATTCCACTAGATCTGCTCTGCAAGAATGCTGAAGGGAGTCCTACATGTTGAAGTGAAAGGGTTTTAATTAGTAACTTGAAGTCTTATGAAGAAATAAGATTTTGATAAAGTTAAATACATGGCAGTTATAAAGTTTATTACTATTGTAATTTTTGGTTTTTTTTTATGGTTACATGCTTTAAAAGACAAATGCATAAAAACAATTATTTGTCAATCATACTTGGTACAGAGTGTATAAATATATAATTTGTGACATCAATAACACAAAGAGGGGACAAAAGAGTATAGGAGTAGAGTTTTCATATGATATTGAATTTGTTGGTATAAATTCAAATTAGGCTTTTATAACTTTAGCACATTAAATGTAATCCCTTTGGTAACTACAAAGAAAATATCTATGACATATACAAAAGGAACTAAGAAAGGAATTTTAAAATTCCACTATAAAAAATCAACTAAACAAAAAGTCAATATTGGAGGAAACAAGGGCCACAGAAACTAAGAGACATCTAGAAAACAAATAGCAAAATGGCAAAAATAAGTCTTGTTTATAATCACTTAAATGTGAAAGGATAAAATCTCCAATGCAGCGGTTTAGCACCTGCCTTTGGCCCAGGGCGCGATCCTGGAGACCCGGGATCGAATCCCAGGTCGGGTTCCCGGTGCATGGAGCCTGCTTCTCCCTCTGCCTATGTCTCTGCCTCTCTCTCTCACTGTGTGCCTATCATAAATAAATAAAAATTAAAAAAATAAAGTTGTTTAAAAAAATAAATAAAAACAAAAACATGATCCAACTCAGGGCACCTGGGTGGTTCAGTGGTTGAACATCTGCTTTTGGCTCAGGTCGTGATCCTAGAGTCCTGGGATTGAGTCTTTCATTGAGCTCCCTGCAGAGAGACTGCTTCTCCCTCTGCCTATGTCTCTGCCTCTCTCACTCTCTCTCTCTCTCTCTCATAAATAGATGAAATCTTGAAAAAAGAAAACAAAAACAAAAACAAAACATAATCCAATTCTATGCCATCTACAAGAGACTGACTTTATATGCAAAGACACAAACAGATTGAAAGTGTAAATATGGAAAAAGATATTCTGTGTAAATAGTAACCAAAAGAGAGCTGGAGTACTATGCTACTATCCAAAATATAGACAAGTTTTAAAAGGACACTATATAATAATATATTTATAGTAATAAAAGTCAGGTCACTAAAAAGATATAACATATAAACATATGTGGATCAACTGTTAGAGCCACCAAATAAATGGAGCAAACATTGACAGAATTGAAGGGAGAAATAGTACTACAGTAATACTTGGAGATATTAATAACCTTCCTTTGGCAATAGGCAGAACAATTATACAGAAGGTAAGTAAAGAATAGAGGACTCGAATAACACAACAAACCATGAGATCTAACAGGTACATACAGGACACCTCACTTGATGTTAGCAGAATACACATTCTTTTCAATTGTACAAGGGACATGCTTTAGGGAAAACCATATGTTAGATCCAATCTCAACAGATTTTTTTTAAGATGAATATCATGCAAAGTATCTTGTCTGACCAAGAATGGGATGAATTAACAAATCAATAACTGGAGTAAAACTTGGAAAATTCACTAAGAAATTTAAACAATATACTCAAATTAGCAAACAACTAATTGGTCAAAGAAGAAACCACAAGGGATATTAGAATATACTTAGAGATATATAAAAGGGAATTATAACATACCAAAATGTGTGGGATGCATCAAAAGGAGTTTTCAGGAGAAGATGTATAGCTTAAAATTAAACACCTAACTTTAAACATTAAGGAACTAGAAAAAGAAAAATGAACTAAACCACAGTTAGCAGAAGAAAGAAAACAATAAATATTAGAGCAGAGAGAAAAAAGTAGAGAATAAGAAAAAATTTGAGAAAATCAGTGAAACTAAAAGTTGTTTCTTTGGAGAGATCAACAAACCTGACAACCCATTCGCTAGAGTGACAAAGAGAAAGGAAAGAAGATACAGATATCTAAAATTGCAATTGAAAGGAGGAGCATTGCTATCATTTTTACAGAGATAAAAAAAGGTTACAGGAGAATACCATGAACAATTGTATGCCAACTAATTAGATAACCTAAAAGAAATAGACAAATTTCTTGAAACATAGAAATAATCTAAACACTTGACACTCCCTTGAAATGTACTCTTAGAGACTAACAAGGCCATAATTTGAACCAGAGGCATTTGGCCTAAGAGTTTAAGGAAGAAGAACATGATATGGGATTATGAAGAATTCTCAGAGGACATTTACACTTTTTTTTTTTTTTTTTTTTTAAGCTTTAATTCACTTTTATTTTTCTTGTATAAAACTATGTGGTAGCCACAGCTGGAGCCTGGGTCCTCTGCACGGAGACTCTGGTGTGGGTCTTTACAAGATGGTCAGTGAATTCCTGATAGGGAGACTTGGTGAACACAGTCTCTTTCCAGAGATCAGGGGTGAGATAGCTGTAGGTCTTGGAGATCGCATCAAAAGTAGCCTTGGCAAAGTTCCCCAGGGTGGCAGTGCAGCCCCTGGCCGAAGTGTAGCAGTCATCAATACCAGCCATCATCAGTAGCTTCTTGGGCACAGGGGCTGAGACAATGCCAGTGCCTCTGGGGGCAGGGATGAGACGCACCAGCACAGAACCACAGCGACCAGTCACCTTGCATGGGACAGTGTGGGGCTTGCCGATCTTGTTCCCCCAGTAGCCTCGTCGCACGGGGACAATGGAAAGCTTGGCCAGGATGATGGCCCCACGGATGGCAGTGGCTACCTCCTTGGAGCACTTGACGCCCAGACCCACGTGTCCATTGTAATCTCCGATGGAGATTCAGTGTAAATGATACTGGGGCAGTGACTAGAGGGAGCTTCCGAACTCTGCTTCCCTTCCTCGTTTGCTTGGCAGGATGACATGTTGGGTACTACCCCAGCCAGGCCTTGCACAGCTCAGTGGTGCCATCTTCATTGACTTGCCATCAGGAGAAGCTTGGATGTCAGAGGGTGGGAGTTGCTGACCACGGCCAGAGAAGGAGGACCCTGCTGTCAGCAGGTAACTCTAGAATGTGACCCCCAAAACCAAGGAGGGTTCAGTAAGATAAACTCAGAGGAAGGGTATTGGGTAGGAATGAGACTCCACCCTGAGGTTATGTGAGGAGTGAGGGCAGCCCAGGGCTTCTGCAGACGAGAGGAAATCCCTTCTCCATTCTCTTTTCCCTCAGGGAAATGGCCTGGGAAAGATTCTCCAAGGATTGACATATGGGCTTCCTTCTTACAACCACCTGCCCAACCCTTCCAGAATCTCCTCAGGAGCAGGTTTGTGGGGTGAGAAAGCTCAGCACAGACCAACGTGGGCCAAGGGCATACTTGAAAACCACCAGTGTAGCCTGATATCACGTTGCAGTGCTGGTTAATCAGGACTCAACCAATCTAAGTAAGGTGCTAAGCAGCCAGGGGCAAGAGGTAAACTCTCAAGGGGCCAGAAAAATTGGGGGACTGATACTGCATAGCTGGGTAGGGAGAGGAAAGTACTGAGGCTGAGAGATGGGCCCAAGTGAGGGGATGCGGCTATGGCACTCAGAAGGCAGGAGCCCTCACTGAGGTCCCTGGTTAGTGGCTGCAGCCTCAGGGAAATGGAGTGGTGGAAATTCCTTTCACTGGCGCAGTCTTTTTTTTTTTTTTTTTTTTAGATTTTGTTTATTTGAGAGAGAGAGAGCATGCACAGGGGATAAGGGCACAGGGAGAGGGAGAAGCAGACTCTCTGCTGATCAGGGAGCCCAATGTGGGGCTCGATCCCAGAGCCCTGGGATCATGATCTGAGCTGAAGGCAGTTGCTCAACCAACTGAGCCACCCAGGCACCACAAGAGTGAATCTTTTTTTTTTTTTAAGAGTTTATTTATTAATTCATGAGAGACACACAGAGAGAGGCAGAGACACAGGCAGAGGGAGAAGCAGGCTCCTCGCAGGGAGCCCAATGTGGGACTCAGTCCCGGATCCCAGGATCACACCCTGAGCCAAACGCAGATGCTCAACCACTGAGCCGCCCAGGCATTCCAAGAGTGAGTCTTTTATTGAGGACTTGGGGAAATAAAGAACAAACCAAAATCCCAGCCTATGCCACAAGTGGTATATTACTTTTTTTATTGCAGTGTCACAAAGCATCACAAATTCAGTGACTAAGATAAGTCAAATTTATTTCAGTTTTTGCGGCTCAGGAGTCTGAGCATGACTCCTCTGCTCAGGGTCTCACCAGGCTATAATCAAAGTGTCATGCTCTCATTTGGATCTTGGGGTCCTGTTTCAGGCATATTCATGTTGTTGGCAAAATTCAGTTTCTTGGGGTTATAAGACTGGGTTCCCATTTCTTTGCTAGCTATGGGCCAGCTGGGGACTTGTCTCAACTTCTTGAAGTCACTCTTGGTCCTGGCCACATGGTCTGCAAGGGCAGTTCACAGTATCACAGTTTACTTTCTTCCAGGCCAGCAGGAGACAGTTTCTCTGATGCATCACCTTCTTTTAAAGGTTCCTCTGAGTGCATTGCCTCCAGCTGTCTTCTCTCCTTTCCTACCCCCTGTGCCCTTTGCCCTCCCCTCTCCTCTACCCTGCAAGGCCATGCGGACCATAAAACCCTCCTGCCCTACTCTAGCCTGCAGTGGAAGGGGTCCCAGCTTCTGGCCCCACCTCCACTTCGGCTAAATATATTTTTGGTGATATTTTTACTTTTAATATTTTATACCAGTTTGTGAAGGGAAAAGAAAAATACAAGGTTTGATTGTTTCCCGTCACTCATGAACTTCCCTGGCGTGCTAATGACCACTCTGCTCCGGCCAGGATTTGGTTAGTTGGGCATATTCTTCCTCATTCTGTGTGTTACCCAGTGTACCACTCATCACTATTCTTAAATACTGTTGCCATAGAATAATCCATCAGTGGGTCTTTCTGAAAATAAATGAGAAAAGTTCAGTGCCAAAAAAAAAAAAAAGATACTTTGATGCCCACCCAGGATCATCTTATTGGATGGTCTCCCTCATTTAAAAAAAAAAAAAATTAAGTCTGTCTCTTGATTAATTCAAGGTTAACCGATTAGTGACCCAATCTTGGAAGTAACATCCTCTTATACGTACAGGTTCTGCACACACAGTCATGGGGAAAGAATTATAGTAGAGGACTTATACTAGAAGGTGTTGGTCTTGGGAACCATCTTAAAATCCTGCTGTGCATGGGTTTAGAGTCTAAATTTATACCTGTCTTGAGATGTAGAAATCCCCAAGATTAACATATAATTGGTCACAGGTAGGAAATGTCTATGCAGTGCAAGGCTGAGGCAAATGGGAAAATCCTTGTAGAAAAAATGAATGTATTTCCACAGAAATTTTTTTTCACCAAACACACAGGAACACTATCCACCATATAAGCAAGTTGTCAGGCAAAACAAACAGGAAGATTAGCATTTGAAACCTGGAGACAATAAGACAAAACCTCTCCTCTTAAATGTGTATGTGTAATATGGTTACTTACTATATACTTGGTGTTGAATCTAAATATCCCTTCAAGAGGACAGTAGGAATGAGCGAAAACCACTGTGTAAGTGTTGAAAACTTTCATTATGAAATTAAAGTACTAAAATGTTTTGTGATGTTTTACACATTAATAAAAATTTATCATGTGACCCCCTGCAATATTTTATCATAATTTGTAAATTTTACAGTTGGCTTCCAAATCTAAGCATTGCTTTAAGAATTTGAGTGGTAATCCCAGTTGCTACTGCCTGAGCAGGGTGAAGTTTCTCCAAGGTGAAGAGGATTAAACAGAACTATTTTGACTCAAGAAAGGTTGTCTCACTTGCCATCCTATCATGTGAATGTAAAATCTGTGAGAATCTTATTATATCAATATAATTAGGGATTTTGAGGAAATATAGGTATGAAAAATAAATGTTATGGAATAAATAGAAGTTTATGAATTATGACTTTATTATTCATGCAAACAATGCCAATCTATCAACAACACACTCAGACATGCACAGTAATTAAATTCAGCCATCTGTGATATTTTGCCAAGTCTTAGTCACATAAAAACTATAGCTTTACACATAGTAGCTCAATTTATGACTTCGGCATATTTAGACATGTGGTCAAGGGGCCCTGGGAGCTGTAGCTCTAGGAGAGTGACTGTGGAGAGGGGGGATGATCATGAGGAGCACAGCAGGTGATGCTCCTGGCCACCTTGGTCTAAGGTAGTGGGGAACGCCCCCCTTCCAAGGCTGTGGCTCCCCTGCAGGGGAGATTAGGTCTGCAGTGTCCCATTATGTTGGCCTGGGCTTCGGTGGTGCTGTCATGTGGCCGCATACAGTGAAGGCAGAAATCTGCCTCCCTCTTACCAAGGAAACTTTATGACCAAGTCTGGGAGGATATTTTGGGAATTTAAGGAGAAATGGAACTTCCAGGGGGAAGATATGGTCCTCTCTAAAGAGGATACCAGAAGCAATTGAGTTTTTACAAAGTAATCTGCTTTCTGAGTTTGTAGAGCAGTTCATTTGGGTTAAAAAAATACCTGTCAAAAACAGATTGCTTTGTGCATAGGAGCAAAAAGCTGGCAGTATAGAGGCTAAGACACAGATTCTGAACTGACCTGGGCTCGTTACTGGCAGGCTGTTTGACTTGGGGGAAGTTGCTTGGTCTCTCCAAGTGTGTTTTCCACTTGTCAGTGGGAGCCAGGGGCAACTCTGACATCACAGGGATGCTGTGATAAAAGCTTTGCCTGGCTCCTGGAGCACCATCCAGGCTTGATCAAAGTAGTTTTCCTTCCCCTTCCCCTTCTCTCCCTCTCCTCCTCTTCCTCCTGCCTCTCACATTTACTCATGGACTGTTTGTGATGAGTTCATGAATTTAGATGCAGGTTACCAAGGATGCTGGAATCAATCTGCTTCTACATTTGGCCTCACACTGTCACTCACTTGCCTGGATTCCTACTACATTCCCCCAGTACCTTTGCCTTCCTCCTCCCTTAGTCAAGGATTTCTAACTTTCCCTCTACCTTTAAATATTCAGCAAACCTCCTTCCCGCCATCTCATACCTGATGGCCTCCCATCTCAGTTGGTAAAGCAAACAGGGGAATTAGGAAATGTTTCCCTTCCTCTGTCCTGTCATCAGCCATCTTCTCTTTTCTGCTTCCATCAAGGCCAGCCTCTCCCTTGCCCTCTGTGGCCCTTGCCCTCCTCAAGAGCTTCACTTTCACAATTATCCTTCCTCACACCATTTAATTACCATGACCCTATTAAATCAGGTCTACCTACACTCAAACATGTTCAGAGTCCTCAATCTTTAAAACAAAGAAACCAATAAGCATGCATCCTTGGCCCTGCCCCATGCTGAGCTTTGCTCCAGGGGCTGCCCTTTCCTCAACTCCCTTCCCTATGCATCTGTTAGCTCCACTTCTTGCTGGTAACTTTCCTCCAGACCTGCTGAGAGTGAGCTTCTGAATTGGTCTCTCCCCAGAGAGAGCTCTTTGTCAAAGTCATTAACCACCTCCTGGGGCCAAATCCAATGGACATGACTCTGAAAATGGAGATGAAAGAAGGTGGTCTATTAGGGGAGTAGCCCCCACTGCAGGCTCAAGGAAGCTTCTTACCCACTGCCTCTCCCCCAACCACCAACCATACTGAACCCTGGCCTGACATGTCAGTTATTTGTTCCTACAGTAGCGCCTAGCCCATCCTGATTAACACAGTCCTCAAGATCCTTTATGTGCTCCTGCATCAACAGCTATGTACCAAGTGGTACCCTCAAGACTCACTGTTACTATAAGTACCCTCACATTGAACTTACCTGTCATTAGCCTGGAAGGGTGCACTGCTTTTGGTATGCATGAGGGTGGCATTCAGGAATTCATGCATTTCCCATGAGCTTCTTATAAAACAATCTCAGTGTGAGAAGCCACCCATGAGTGCTCACTCTGCACCTTTGAATTATTCTTGGTAACTTATCATATCTCCCCAACATCAAACTATGCACTCATATTAAGGATAGCACAGGTGGGTGGGTTTTCCTGACTTCTTCATGGATGGAGGGTGAAGGCTAGTATCACATCCCACAGAAACCTTAATGAAGAAGACCCCATCAAACATGACTCTCAAAGCTCTTCTCTGCCTTCCAGTTGCCTTGCACCCTTCTTTCATCTTTTTCTCTAGAACCTGATTTCTTGGGCCAACCATTAACTCTGGCCCTCAGCTGTAAAATCTCCTTCAGGAAAGTGAAGACCCAGGCATCAGTCAGACTGGTATCCTCAGGAAGTAGCTGGGGGAGCACCTGTTGCATACCTACCTCCTCTGGATGGGAGATTCTCCTCAGCTCCTGCTGTGACTTTCCTAAGGTCACATAAGGAGGGAATTGGGGATCCATGCTGTGAGGGTTTGCCCAGAAGCACCTTTTCCAAAGTATCTCAAAGTGAAGTGGGCCTGGAGCAGTGGGGGTGTGGGAGGGAGAGTCTGGGTCTCCGCCTTCCCCACTGCCGGCCTCCACCCTAAGGAAGCTACCAGGGGACATTCATTTTCCCTGCCTTCTCCATTCTGTCTCCCCTCCATTCACTCCAGATCCACATCTGTGACATCCTGGTCTCAATCCTTGGATGCCCTGTCATGTGAACAGAGAGAAGCTACTTATGGGGAGTTCGGAACTTACAGCCAGTCCAGCTGGCCTCATTGGGCTCCTAGCCCTCGGGAGGTGGGTAGAAGGTCCTGGAGGAGAAATGGTGTGGAAGGAATATCATCTGCTGCCAGCAGCCCCTTCATTTTGTTGGCCAAGACCCTGAGGATGAGGCAGGGCAGCAACTCTCCACTCCTTGCCTGTGGCTACCTTCTGGGCCTCTTCCACTACCTCATGCTTACTTAGAAACATCCAGAAGCAAAACATAAGGTCACAACTCCTCAGAGTTTTCTTTCCACTAAGGAAGCTCATAACTCACCAGCAGTTAAAACTGAGCAAAAATTAGCCTTGATTTCTTTTTAAGTTTGTCTGTGTGTGTGTGTGCATGTGTAGGTGACTTTTCCAATCAGTAGAACAAAAGGATTTAATGAGGAAAAAGAAATGAGCCCACTGGAGTTCGGCATGAGGAGGCACTGCTCTGTGAGGCGCCCTATTATTCATGAAGAGCCCAACCTGCTGGTGCTCCTGCACAGCCATGGCTGCCCATCCCCACGCCCCATCGCCAGCAGGTGGGGCCTGTCAGCCACCCTCTGACAAGAGTCTCTTAGCAAGTCAGCCCTGGAAGCTTCTTGCCTGAAAGAATGAGCCAGTGTTTCAACTGGGAAGAGTTCATCCTGAGCTTGCTGGGGGAGAAGAGAACCTGGAAATCAACTTTGCACAGCACAGATGAGGCTTTATACTTAGTCAGGAGCCCCCCACTCCCCCAGCCACGCTTTCACTTGGGGCTCTGCTTCTATTCCCAGGAGCAGTGGATTGGGCCTTCTGATGTCATAAATTAGTCAGCCTTGATCTGAAGGGATTAGATGGCTTGCTACATGTCATATAATGGCAATGTTTCAGAATGCAGCTGAGAACCCAGGTCTCAGATCCTGCTGTTTGTCACCACGCCCATGCTGCTTGAGTGTGTGTCCTGGGCCATGTCTCAGATGAGCTCAGCCCAGGCTGTGCTGTCCTGACCACCTGAAGCCTCAGCTCCTCAGAACCAGTGTTGCCATGTCTCTGGGAGGGTCTGAGAAGTGGATGTGGTGACCTCGGGTAAGTGCGGGGATTACTGGCTAGCCATAAGGCCCAGTGATGTCATTCCTGCCCCATTCGCATTCCTCTGGCTTACACCCTGTTTTAGCCAGGGCTCCCTCTACTCTCAGCTGTCCTCTACCCCCACACCCACATGCTCCCTCACATGCACAGGTTCAGGGCTGAGTGCTGGCTGGATTGTCCCCTACTAAGCTGGAAACCCCAGACAGCCATCCCTTGATGAGAGTCCAACTTGGTTTGTCAGCATCAGGGGAGATAGGTTACCCAATGAAGAATCATTGAGAAAAACCCAATCCACTCAGCAGGGAACTTTACTGGAGCATGACTATATGGACTTAGAAATAATGGCAGTTAATGCCACAGTGTGACCTCCTCATTAGTGCACCATGGAACCTTCTGGAAGGCTGACTGGGCTTGCTCTCTCCCACTTCCCCCAAGACTCCAAGGTCTCTGGGGCTTACCCATCTGTCCCTCCAAGTTGCTCAAGGCTCAGAGCCATGGGCCGTGTGATAGGGGCCACTGCTATGCATGAGAAATGTGGGGCTTCTAGCTGAAAGTTAGCCTCTTTTCACCCAGATATCAATTCTAGCACTAACATCATGCTTACCTGCATCAGTCATGCATCATATTACCATGAAATTAGTATATGTAAGTGCTTTACATGCATTAATTCACTCAAGCCTTGCTTTAATGCTAGGAAGTAGATGCCCTTATTACCCCCCATTCTACAGGTGAGAAATAAAAATGCCCAGTGCAACTGACTAATGTAACAGGGTTACTTAACCAGAGAGCAGCAGAGCTGGGTGACCAGACAGCCTGACCTGACTCGTGTCTTCTCTCTTCCTCTCAGGATGGCCACCCACACCCCAATCAAACAGCTTTCATAAAACTTGGAAAATGACATTTTGTTAGCCTGTTTGTCATGACCTACCTATGGAGACCCTGCTCAGCTCATGGACCTTCCATCATCCCCTGGGATCCTTATACCCTGGGTCCCTGGTGAAGTCCTTGCCTGGTTTCTCCTTTAGGACAGGGGAAGGCCTGAAAGACCTGACACCTGGTCCAGGATGAAGATGTGTGTGCTCACTGGTTATGAAGGGATTTTGACCCTGAGCAGGAACTGTCCAACCTAAATACTGTGGGTTAGATTTTTCTTCTCAACCCTACACAAAATTATGTTGAGGCTAAGTTCTAACAGTGGAAATGGCCATGTTGGAATCAAATGTTTGAACTTGATTTAATCTTATACAACAAATTCTGCTGTGTGTCTAGAATAACGTTAGTTAATAAATGCTTCCTGCCGGTCCCCTGGGCATTGAAGAAACATAGGTGAGCAAGAATGACATTAGACCGTCTGGGGATGCCTTTTCAGCCAGCACCATGAGAGCCTCCTTGTATCACAGAACCATGGCCATTAATCATAAATGGCATAGTTTATTACTGAATAAAAGTATAAAGTCTAATATTCCCCCTGCTACCCCTGCTGCTGCCACCAAGCCATTTTTTTTTTTTAAATAACAGCCCACGGTGTGATAAAAATCTTTGCACCAGGCCAGGCTTGCTGAATATATGCTCTCCATCCCCTTGCAGGGGGGCAGATAGAGGGAGAGAGACAGAAAACCCTGCGATTTTCAGGGATCATTGCAGCCTAATGTCACTGACCAGAAACCCTGTGTTTTGAATGCTACCACAGACGTCAGGAAGATATGACCCCACCTTCCTCTTGCAGGGCACACCAAAAAGTGTGCTGGGTGTGGGTAGGGGAAACTCCAGCCCTTGGCCTCACGAAAGGGATGGACCATCAAGCTGGCCAAGGGTCGCAGAGCAATGAGTTTTCCTGGATTCATGGGTGGATTTCTGTAGAGAGCAGAGAGGTCTCTGCAAGGATGTAGGAGACTTGGTTGCAGGGAGCAGGGACAATTAAGCCCACTTCAAAGGTGCCACACAAATCTAAGCCAAAGCACAAGGTGGGGCACAGGCTTTCCTATCCATTATCTAGTCGTGGTTTCACCCTAATACCACAAAGCAGACACTCACTATCTCCAGAGAACCAAAGCTCTGTGGGGCCAAGTGGTCCATCTGCAGTAAGTACCCTTGATCTTGTCTCTTCTAGGTGAGTCCACTATGGAGGAGAAGTTATCCTAACATACGGATCAGAAAGGTGTCCAGGGGAACCAGACTGGTAGAAAGGATTCCAAGTTCACCCAGGCTCTCATTTTCAGCTAGATGGTGACGTGACCTGGCTCTCCATGCTGGGGTTTGGCACTACCTGGTTTTCCTCCCATTGTAGTTAACCTAGATTCCTTCAACCCCGGATGAACCTCAGTGCCTCCTTCCTTGCTAGCAGAAGGGAACAGCTGTCCAACCTGGCCTCAGGGAAGGGCTACCTCTGGGCAAACAGGAGGCTCAGGGCTGGAACATTAGGTCCAACGGAGCTGAGGCAGTGGAGCTCTGGACAGGAGTAGTGAGCCTTCTTACCTGAGGTCCCAGGCCCATGGAGCAGACAAGGAATCACAGTCACACTGGGCAGCATCCACCAAGACCCTTTGTTTCTCCCAGCCACCCGTCTCTGCAAGCTGGGCCCATTACTGGGAACTGCAAGAAGTAAGACTTATTAGAATGGCTGTGTTCATAGGGCACACTTGTAGCATTACTATAAACTAAGAGGACGTCTGTGTGTGTAATTACATTATTTATACATCACATTGTGTCAGGGATGTTTTAGTGTCTTGGATGTATCTTGTCTGGACAATGTCTGATAGCTCTAGTTGAAACAGCATGTAAAATTACCACCAAAGCAGTGAAATGCCAATTATAGTGACAAATTGATAAATAGGAGTTCACACTTCAGAGAGTGTTTAAGATGAATCTCTGCACAAGAGTCCGATCCACTTGAAATGGTCGGAATTCTTATAGTTCATATGGGAAGAAAGCTGTTACAGAAGCTGTCAAACTTGAGTATTAAAAGTATACATATTACCAACAATGGATTATTAAGATGAAAATTCTAAACTTTCTTTTTTTTAAAAAAAGATTTTATTTATTTATTTGAGAGAGACAGAGAGCGCACAAGTAAGGGGGAGGGGCAGAGAGAGAGAGATGAGCAGACTCCCTGCTGAGCGGGGAGCCCACCACAGAGCTGGATCCCAGGACTGATCAAGACCTGAGTGAAAACTGATTAACTGACTCAACCACCCAGGTGTCCCGAATATTCTAAGCTTTCAATTACACAACCCTTTTTTTTGATGCTAGACCATCTAGCAAACTGTGGCCTGCAGACTATTACCTGTTATTTTTTTATTGTTATTTTTTTTTATTGTGGTAAAAACCCATAACATAAAATTTACCATTACAACCACTTTAAATTGTACAATTCTCTAGCATTAACTATGTGCATATGGTTGTGCAACAAATTTCTAAAGCTTTTACATATTACAAAACTGAAACTCTGTACCCACTGAACAACAATTCCCTATTCCTACCTACCAGCACCTGGTAACCACATACTTTCTGTTTCTATGAGGCTGACTACTCTAGATCCCTCATATAGGTGGAATCATGCAATATTTGTCCTTTTGTGACCGGCTTATTTCACTTAGCATAATGTCCTCAAGTTTCATCCATGTTATAGCATATAACAGGATTTCCTTCCTTATTAAGACTGAATAATTTTCCATTGTATGTATAGACCACATTTTTTCTATCCATTCATCCATCAGTGGGTATTTAGTTTGCTTCTACCTCTTAGCTATTGTGAATAATGCTGCAATGAACATGCAAATGCAAATATCTCTCCAAGATCTCGTTTTTACTTCTTTCGGCTATATACCAAATGGGGATTACTGGACCATATGGTAATTCTATTTTTAATTATTTGAGGAAATGTCATCCATGTTTTCCATGGCAGCCACACCATTTTACATTCCCATCAACAGTACATAAAGTTCCAAATTCTCCACATCCTCACCACCTCACCAACAATTGCTATATTATTAATTTTTTTTGATGTTGGTCATTCTAATGGACATGAGGTGATATCTCATTGTGGCTTAGATTTGTTCTACTCTGGTGATCAGTGATGTTGAATATCTTTTCATAATCTTATTCACCATCTGGATGTCTTCTTTGGAGACATGTCTATTCAAGTCCTTTGCTCATTTTTAAATTGAGTTACTTGGCTTTGTTGCTGCTGAGCTGTAGGATTTCCTTATATATTCTGGATACTAATCCTTTATCAGATACATGGTTTGCAAACATTTTCTCCTATTACATAGGTCATCTTTCCACTTGGGTGATTGTTTCCTTATCTGTGCGGAAGTTTTTAAGCTTGATATAGTCCCATTTGTTCACTTTTGCTTTTGTTGTCAATGCTTTTGGTATCATAGCCAACAAATCTTTGCCATTCCAACGTCATGAAGCTTTTCCTCTATGTTTTATTCTATTATTTCTATAGTTTCAGGTTTTACATTTAGGTCTCTAGTCCATTTTGCATTGATTTCTGTATATGGTGTAAGGATCCAACTTCATTCCTTTGCATATGGATGTCCAGTTTTCTGAGCACAATTTGTTAAGGAGACTATCCTTTCCCCATTTTGTAGTGTCTTGTCAAAAATTATTTGACCATATGTGTGAGGATTTATTTATGAACTGTTTATTCTGTTCCATTGATCTATATGTCTGTTTTTATACCAATACCGTACTGTTTGGATTGGTGCAACTTTGTAATAATATATTTTGAAATCAGGAAGTGTGATAACTCTACCTTTCATCTTTTTTCTCAGGAATTTTGGGATCTTTTGAGATGCCATATGTCTATTCAAATGTCTATTCAAATTTTCTGCCTATTTTTAATCAGGTTGTTTGGATTTTTGTTGTTGAGTTATAGAAGTTCATTAATCATTCTGGTTGTTGCCCCTTTATCAGACATGTGATTTACAAATATTTTTTCCCATTCTGTGGGTTGCTTTCTCAGTTTGTTAACTGTGTCCTTTGATACACAAAAGTTTATAGGTCTTGTATTGCCCAAATTATCTATTTTTTCATTTGTTTCCTGTGCCTTGGGAGTTACATTTTGGTTTCTTATGCCCTACTAAAATGATTTTAAAACTCATGAATGAGGGACATAATGTAAAACACAATGACTATAGTTAATGCTGCTGGATGGTATATATAAAAGTTGTGAAGAGAGTAGATCCTAAGAGTTCTTATAACAAGAAAAAATTTTTTTCTTTATTTTTTGTCTTGCTATGAGGTGATGAATGATAAGTAAATATATTGTGGTAATCATTTCAAGATATGTATAAATCAAATCATTAATGCACATGCTTTAAATCTATACTGTATGCCAATACAACTGGATAAAAACTCTCATGAATGGAATTGTTATCATCCAAACTCCAGAAAATCTTACACTGCAATACCTAATGAAATAATAAATAAAAGCCATGATTACTGCTGAGTACATTCATTGAATGGACTCTGATGGGTAGTATTGAAAATACATGTTGAATTCTCTGGTTAATCTGAACATCACTAAGAGAGATACAACTAGACATTATGTACCTGCTGGTGGAAATGCATCACATCACCTAATGAAACATTGCCAAAAAACATTCACTGGAGTCTGATGGGTTCTTCTGATCTAATGACCTGCATCTAACCACAAGTAGAGGACAGAAGAACATGTTAAACAACACCAAGGGAAGCAAACAGTATAATCAGAATATGGAAAATTCTTCTGGACAAGGAAAAGCAACACACATTCTTCAATAAATTATGGTAACATCAAAGAGAGAGAGAACAGAGAATCTATAGACTTAAAGAGACTTAAGAGACTTTTCCAAATGCAAAGTGTGGGCTTCTTTGGGTCCTAATTCAAAAAACCAACTATAAACAAGTAACAACAAAAACAGAAATAATTATGTTACAATTGGACAACTCTAGAGACTGAGTTGGATATTGTCAATATTAAGATGGGTAGTTAATTGTGTAGGCTGTGATAATGGCCTTGTGGTTATGTTAATGCTGGGGGGGGGGCTTCTGTTTTAGGAATATACTCTTGTGGTAGATCACTGCGGTAATGGCTCTCAATGAATTATTCCTGTTTCTAAGTCCTTGTACATTTCCGTCCCCTCTCCCACATTGATTGCAAGCTTGGCTACATGACTTGTTTTGGAAAATAGGATATTAGCAAACAGGACACAAGCAGAGGCTTGAAAAGTACTTGCACATTGGGGCTTGCCCTCTCTTGCCACTGTAAAGTCTCGGAATGTTGCCACCATGGGGGCAAGCCCAAGCTAGTCTGCTGGAGAGGCCATGTAGACAACTGAGGCACTTTGGCTAACTGCCAGACATGTGAGTGAGGCCATCAAAGACTGTCCAGCCCCAATCAGATCTCAAGCTAGCTGCATCTGTTAGATGTTAGAGAGCCAGACAAAACCAACAGAAGAACCATTCAGCTAATCCCAGCCCAAATTGACAACCCATAGAATCATAATCTAAAAGATTATTGTTGTTTCAAGCAGCTAGACAGCAGCAATAAATAAGCAATGTAATTCTTAAATATATACAGATAAAATTACTGATGTTTAGGGATTAGCTTTAGGAGTGAGTGGAAGTGATCATTGTTGAAGCTGGTGAGGAGTATATGAGGGCTCATTTTCCTATTCTCTCTACATTTATGTCTGGAATAAAAATTTCCATAATAAAAAAATTGAAGGAAAAAGAAGGAAGGGAAGGGAAAGGAAGGAAGAAGAAGGGGTGAAGGAAGGAAAGAAGGAAGGGAAATTATTCTTCTCCCTATTAACATATAAAGCAATTGAAACTAAGAGAAGGACAGTGAGCTTTGCAGTGTAACACAGCCAAGTCATAGCCAAATTCATTACTAAACATTCTCCTGTCTCCTGGGGCCAGCCCTTCTGATTGGCCCCTACAAGGTCAGAGACAGGAAATTTTCCATAGGAGAGGCAGTACAAGTAGGAATATTTTCTTCTCTTACTTGAGAAAAGCCTTGTGGCAGGTCTAAGATGTTAGTAATGATGAGAGCTTTAATGACGAATGATCTTCATTTATGGGATGCATTGTTTATCTAATGTGTGGGGAAGATATATTTGTTTCACCATGTACGTGTGTTAGGTTACATAAAGATAGGCTGGGAATACCTGCCTCCACGCTCCACTGTGCTTTTTGGCATCAAAAGCTTGTTCTGTTTTCAAACGCCTGGAGTAACGGTGGCAAGGAGGGCCAGCCCCATGTCACACTGTGTCAGGATGGCAATACTGAAAAGTTTTCAAGGCCAAATATATGAACGTTGCCTCTTTCCCACATGTACAAAATGAGCAAATCTTTCATTAATCATCACATGGGAAAATTAAGCACTGCAATTATTTGTCTACTGCCCCAGGATACACTGGGCATCTTTTAATCAGATGTTGCTACATAAAACCACAGACTGTGCCCAGCCATAAACCTACATTAAAGAAGGATTTCTTCATGAAAAAGGCCCTTCCAGGTCTTATTATCCAACGTTGGTTTCCCTGAGAACCTTCTGAACTTCGGCTGGAGTTTATAGGGAGGAAGGAAGATTCGAAAAGGTGATAACAGGGCCTGTGACCAAAAAGTCAAATAAAAACAAAGTCAAACTCAATTGAAATCTTTCTCATAACCTGATGAGCAGGGCCTCTGTCTGCCTTGGTTCCCTTGAGCACCTTGAGTTTACTGAGAGATCCACAGGGTTTTGTGTTTGAGGATTTGTCTGAAGAGTCCTTGAGCCTTAGAGCCAGCTACTAGAGCTTTGTGCAGCCTGCATTGTCATTGAGGGTAGAGAATTGGCAGCCCCTGCTTTACTGGCAAACAGGGTGTTGGAGCGCAACTCTGAAGGTGCACAATACATGGAAGTATCCTGGAAGACAATGGGGGAACCCCCACTTCTCCCTCCTCAGAGGGGCCTCCAGGCCCCGTGCTCAACTGTTTAAGGGTCACACTCTGAAGTCAAGTCATATTTTCCTATTTAATTGCCATCCATTCAATATATAAAAGTTTTCAAAACAGGTGGTCTGCAGGTGGGATGGGGAAGAGGTTGGGAGTCCTGTGCCCGGTGGGTTTAAGATTCTTTTCACTCTGGAGCACTCATGCTTGGTTGAGCTGGGTGCTGACTGGCTGAGGGCCTGCCTGGAGTGGCCTGGTGGGACCCTCCTGTCCCCACCTACTCCAGAGAGAGCTATGATGTCGAAGAATAGTCCCTTCATCTGTAACTCTGGCTGACCGTAAGCCTGGATGCCCAGGAAAGCAGCACCAGGCTCTCTTTGCTAGAGCTCCATCTTGCCCAGGTGCTAAGAAATATTGCTTTTCCAGTATCCTCTGCTAGCCCTCCTTATCCACCCCCACCCTCAGCACGACCTGCCACTGCGAGAGGCTTCCAAGCATCCAAGAGTTATTTACAGGGGACATGTGGAGGGCTCCCAAGCTAAGGGCAGTCCTTCTACAAGCCTGGGGTGGGAAGCAATCGCTGGCGGGTCAGTTGAGCTCCAGGGTTCTGGATTCAGCCTCATGCAGGGGGCGGCCCCAGGCTCCCGTGTGTCGGTGTGCTGCTGCTGAATGCACACCAATATTGCACGTGCCACAATGCAGTGAATGCAGCTTCCCACAGTGAAATCTCAAACCTAGAGTCCCTGCATGTGGCTGAGCCCCTCCAGGCCGCATTTCCCAGATGAGAAGCTCCCACTCACAGAGGTGGGCTTCCCAGAGGCAGCAGACAGGATTCAAACCCTGCAAAAGGAACCAGGGGATGGATAAGCATTTCAGTGAGCCACTCAGAAAACTTCTGGGATAAAGTGAAACCCTGGTTAGGTGATCAAAGAGTAGGGCTTTTCAGGAAGACAGTTCAGCTCCAGCAGGAGGAGCTCCAAAGCAGGAGAGTTCACAGCATTAGGGGACAGTAGAATGTGACACCCAACTGTGTAGCTCATGAGGTGTACAGGACAAGGTGGGGCAGTGCAAGGATGCAACCTGGGCCCCCTGACACCGTCTATCCCGGTGGAGGAGACCACTGCTGGGACATCCAAGGGCTGATGCCTGGAAGGCTCTGTCACTTCCATGCTCCTTGGCCAGGCCTTGCACAAGGACAGTGACCTGTGCACAGCCCACAGGGGCAGCCGTGCCAGGACTGCTAGAGTGTCAGGTGGGCACAGGTGGGCAGCAGGGTAACTCTCTGCAGGGCTACCGCCAGGAGGACTGCCACAGGGGCACAGAGGCCAAGTGCCTGGGAGGCATCAGTACCTCGGAGGCTCCCCTGGACAGGGCCGGGGTTCCCCCACCTAGGCAGACGGACAATGCTCAGGGTCAGGGGACCTGGGTCCCTGTGGAGAAAGGCCAGAAGGCAGCCTCTAGGGCGGGGCCTCTAGGATGCGGAGGCAGGTGGCAGACACTAGGGGGCAGGGGGAGCCGCAGTCGGGAGCCGCCCGAGGCCGGAGTCTGAAGAGGGGCGGGCTCCGGGGCGCAGCCGACCTGGCCTCCGGGGCAAGGCGGTCCCCGCTCCGCCGGCCCAGCGCGCACGGATCCCCGCACCGGCCGGCTCCGGAGCCCCGTCCCCGGGCACTGGGGGCGGGAGCGGGGTACGCCTCCCCCGGTGGTGCCCGACTCCCCAGCCAGGCGGGAGGGCCGATCTGGCCCCCTGGCCCCCCGCGTGGCCCGCGCAGGGCGACTCCCGCTGGCGGATGCCCTCGCTCCCGCCCGCCAGCGCAGGCCCCGGCACCCACCCGGGCAGGCGCGCGCCGCCCCGAGCAGCAGCCCCCAGCCCCCAGCCCTGCCCCCCCGCCGCAGACCCGGCTTCCCGGGCAGGGGAGCGGGGAGCGGGTGGGAGGGGGCCACGGTGGAGGGAGAGGGGAGAGGGGGAAGTGCGAGGGAGCAGCTAGAGGGGAGGGAAAGAAGAATGGGGGAGGGCGAGGGGGAAGGAGGGGGGAGGAGCGACTGGGAGCCGGGAAGGAGAGGGAAAGGAGAGAAGGGGGAGGCCCCGGCCCCGAGGATTTGTGGAGGGTCGCAGCCCTGCCTGTTTCCTCGGCCCAGCCCAACCTCCTGCGCCCAACCTCCGGGGAAAAAATGTCGAAATGGGTGAAGCGTGCATCTGCCTCCAAGGCCTAAAGGGTCTGAGGCTTAGGCCCTACTAGCAGCGCCCTGCCCCTTCCTTTGTGTCCTGGTGCCTGACCCCCTTTGCCTGCCTTCTCTCAGCAAACACGTTGTGCCTCCACAGCTCCCGGGTGCTGTTCACAGGAAGCTAAGTTCTTGGACCTGGCTCCTTGCCCCAGGCTGCTCATGGCCCCCAACCTCCTGCAGCAAAAGCCCAACGGAAGGAGGGAGAGTGGTGAATGCTGGCTGTCTGGCCTGCACTGGGAGGCACCCCAGCCCACCCGTCTCCTAACACTGGGTGCCCCTCCTGGGAGAGTCCTCCAGTCCCCTGGCGATGGCTCCACCTGCTGAGTTGCTCACTAGCTTATATTCCTACTACCTGTCACTTACCTGCATGAGAAAGGTAAATACTTGCTAGAGAAAACTAAAAGAATTCATAAATGGACCCATCACAAGAGGACACTGGATCCGTGCTGACCTTTCTCCCTACGCAGACCCCCCGGCCCCCACTTCCAGATAACCACTAGTAATGGCTGAGTGTGTGCCGTCCTGGGCGGGCACACACCAACGTGCATGGATGCCTGGAAATTGCTCTGTACAGATAGGAGATCAGGATATCATGAAAAGAGCTAATGCATGATGAATGTTCACCAAATGCTGAGCACTGGGCTCAGTACTTTACATATATTATCTCGTTTCATCCTCGTGAACCTCTGTGAGGTCTACTGCTGTCATCTCTACTTTTTGGAGATGAGGAGTCTGAGGCACAGAGGTTAAGTAGCTTGCCCAGGATCACACAGCTACTAAGTGGCACAGTCCGGATTTAAGCCTGGCGCCAGAATCTACAAGTTAACAACTAGGCTTTCTCTTTTCTCTATACATATTGTTCCACGAGTTGCTTTTCCACTAAGACTTCTGTTCTTTTCTGCAACAAATGGAAGATTCTGAGAAGAGGGACCATTGGCTCTGTGCATTTGAGATTTTGGCAGATAACTAGTGAAATGCTCTGAAGCAGAGATGGCTATACGCCCAGTCTGCAGGTCCAGGCTCTACAATTAACCTCCCCAACCCCAACACGCAAACGAGCACACTTGGTCCCCCTCAGCCCAAGGCGGCCCCAGGCTCCCGTGTGTCGGGGGAAGAGAGATGCCCCCAGATCAGGGGAAGATGCTCACGCAGGCCCTGGAAGTGGGTGTGGTGACATGTGGGCAGAGAATTCTAGGTGCTAGATATCCAGAGCCAGTTCTAGAAGAGGATGCACAGTGATGGTGCTGGTGGAATTGCCTGGCTGTGGCTTGGTCCAGCTGTGGCATCAGTGTCGCATGTTGGCTGTAACATCTGAACAAGCCTGCTCCTACTACCATTGGTCTCCAGAGGCCACTTGACCCCTGATCATTTTGGCAACCTGTTCCTCTAGCATCTTTTAAGATTCTAGGAGTGCTCTTCAAAATAAAATCCATTTTTATTCAAACTGGCTATTGCAGGAAATACAAATCAAAACCACAATGAGATACCACCTCACACCAGTGAGAATGGGGAACGTTAACAAAGCAGGAAACAACAAATGTTGGGGAGAATGTGGAGAAAGGGGAACCCTCTTGCACTGTTGGTGGGAATGTGAACTGGTGCAGCCACTCTGGAAAACTGTGTGGAGGTTCCTCAAAGAGTTAAAAATAGATGTGCCCTACGACCCAGCAATTGCACTGCTGGGGATTTACCCCAAAGATACAGATGCAATGAAACGCCGGGACACCTGCACCCCGATGTTTCTAGCAGCAATGTCCACAATAGCCAAACTGTGGAAGGAGCCTCGGTGTCCATCGAAAGATGAATGGATAAAGAAGATGTGGTCTATGTCTACAATGGAATATTACTCAGCCATTAGAAATGACAGATACCCACCATTTGCTTCAACGTGGATGGAACTGGAGGGTATTATGCTGAGTGAAATAAGTCAGTCGGAGAAGGATAAACATTATATGTTCCCATTCATTTGGGGAATATAAAAAATAGTGAAAGGGAATAAAAGGGAAAGGAGAAAATGTGAGTGGGAAATATCAGAGATGGTGACAGAACATGAGAGACTCCTAACTGGGAAACGAACAAGGGGTGGTGGAAAGGGAGGTGGGTGGGGGGTGGGGGTGAATGGGTGACGGGCACTGAGGGGGGCGCTTGATGGGATGAGCACTGGATGTTATTCTATATGTTGGCAAATTGAACACCAATAAAAAATAAATTAAAAAAAAACAAAGTGGCTGTTGCTATAGAGTAAGAACCCTCCTGCTCAATACCTACAACTTACTATTTGTAAACTTTAAAAATTTTGCCATTCAGAAAGGAAACAGAAAATAAGAAAAGGAAGTGGTTCATGGATTTGATTGATATTTCCTTATGATGGGGAGGTGGGAGTGGAAACTGCTCACTTCAGGTAAGATCCATTCTCTCCTTCTAGGATAAGACAGATGTAGCTGGGTGGAAGTGCTGACTGGACTACATTTCCCAGGCTGCCTTGCAGATAGGTGTGTCCTTAGGATGTTCCCACCCACAGAGGAAGAGGATGCATCAGACAGAAGCTACTTCTGTATCTGGGCCTGCAAAGAGTGGCTGTGTCCTCTCCAAGATGCCTAAACTCTGGCTGTGGCAGCAGCCCAGCCCAGCGCAGTGCCCAGCGCAGTGCCCTGCAAGTTGAGAGGAACCTGGGGCCCTGAGTGACCATAAGGAGCAGAGCGGCTGCTCATCCCAGGACGGTAACCTGAGAAAGAAACTGAGATGATTAATTTTATAGATCAACTTAGCTGGGCCATTGAAGTTCTAGATAGTTGCTTAAGCATGATCCTAGATATTGCTGTGAAGGTATTTTATGGAGGAGATTAACACTAAAGTTAGTAGTCTTTGAGGAAAGCAGATTACCCAAGATGACGTCAGTGGGCAGTGGGCAGTGTCCATGAAATCGAAGACCGTCAGAGAAAAAAAAGCAAGACATCTTCGAACAAGAAGTTCTGCCAGTGGACAGCCTTCAGGCTCAAAGTGCAACATCAACTCTTCCCTGGGATCTCTGGCAACCTGCCATCAGGATTTGGGGCTTTTCAGTTTCCACAATCACATGAGTCAATTCTTTAACATCTTTCTCTCTGCACACACACACACACACACACACACACAACCTGTACGTTAAGTTTTTTTGTCTTCTTCATCTTATCCTCCAAGAATTTTGTAAATTAGGTACCATAGCCATTGGACAGTTATTCATGTTGCTGATATCTTCTTGTTGTCAATCGTTTGCCTCGTCATTTTGTTTGGGGTGGCTTCCATCCTAGAGAACATATTGGTTACAACTCTTGATGCTTGCGAGAAATCCAACTCAATCCAGTATAACGTATGTGGGGGCTTGCTGAGCAGCTCATTTAACTGCCACCTTTTAATACTGGGGATTCCCACCAGAAACAATACATTTCTCAATTTATGTTATTTTTTTACGATTTTAAATCTCCTTCTTGCAGGTCTTCCAAAATTTTGGTTTAGTCTGTGCCTAGATGACTTATGTTTTTTGTTGCCATTGCAAATGTTCTCTCCTACCTGGTTAATAAGGGCATATAGGAAAAGTGTAGTTTTTTGGTGTTTGCTCTGTGCCCATCTGCCATCGGACAGGTCCTTATATCCTATTGAACCTCTCTGAGGATATTAGTTTTACTTATTTTAATGTCCTCTTCTGATTCCTGTGTCACTCTATTTTCTCCAGCGTTCAGTCTGGTTCTTCGTTGGCAAGTTGTTGATTTCCTTCAAATGTATGGGGATTCTTGGTTGTCTGACCCCATTTGTAAATGTGTCAGGATGATGGCTCTTTTTTTTTTAAGATTTTATTTATTTATTCATGATAGACACAGAGAGAGAGGCAGAGACACAGGCAGAGGGAGGAGAAGCAGGTTCCTTGAGGGGAGCCTGATGTGGGACTCGATCCCTGCACTCCAGGATCACTCCCTGAGTCAAAGGCAGATGCTCAAGCTCAACTGCTGAGCCACCTAGGTGTCCCAGGACGATGGCTCTTAAAGTGTGGTCGGTGGATCCCTGAGAGTTCCTGGGACTCTTTCAGGGAGTCCACAAGGTAAAAACTATTTAGGAGGAACACAAAGACATTTTTTTCTGTCATGAGAGTTGGGCGGTATTTTCCAGAGTCTAGATAATGTGTGATATCATAACAGATTGAAATGCAAGTGTGAGAATCCAGTTGTCTATTAAGCCAGATATTGGTGAGATTTTCAAAAAATATAAAATAATGTCATTCATCTTACTGAATAAGCTATTCTTAGACAAAGATAGCTATTTTAATAAATGTTGTGTTATTTGTGTTAACATGTATTGGCTTTATTATAATTTAAAAACAAGTAAAGATTTAAAATGTATCTGCAGTCTATAACTTCTGTTAGAGTAGATATCAGTAGGTTTTTCCCATACAGTAGGCCTTTCTAGGGCCCTCCAGCATTTTTAAGAGGGGAAAGGAGTCATGAGTACAGCATGTATGGGAGCTGCTGGTCTTGACTGATCACTCTTGTGTGTGGAAGATATCTTGAACACAAGCAAACTTCCTTTCTGTAAGGGACTGTCTACTCTGGTCACAGCAACCCTGGCACCCCTGGGCACTTGGGGTCATGGAGGCTGGCAGGAATGTGCAAGGGCAAAGGGCCTACTGGAGCCTCTGATCTCATGTGAAGAGATCGTGACCCCTCTGGGGGTCACTCGTGTCTCTCACTCTGGTGGCAGTTACCTGGGCAAGGTCCTGCTTCTCTTACCTGGGACACTCCCCACACCCCCTTGCAGCAATCTGCCTTCAATTTTAAATCTGCACTCTGATTTATTCTGAGGAAAAATGGGGTACTCTCTCAGCTGCTGGGGGAACCCTTCAAGTAATCATTTACCAATGTCCCAAGACTCCCTTCTCCATGCCACCATTTCTCTCATTTCTAGATTGGAGGGGTGGGGGTGGTTAGGGTTAGGATGGTTTCCCATCCACTTGGCATTGTGGGCTCCTCTGCTTCGTTGGGTTTCCCCACTAACCTGAGCCCATCTGCTTTCTATCTTCCAGAAACTCTCCAATGTTCTGATTTGCTAATGGCATTTTTCCCTAGTTTTCCAGGGCTGCTAAGCATCTGTTTTTATAGTCTTTCTGGTATTTCAGAGAATCTGGGGAGGGAGAAGTACCTGGATGTGGTTAATCAGCCAACTTACCCCAATGTCTGCAATGTTTGAATGAATGAATGAGCAAGGGCTCTGTGCCTGAGCAGAAGGGGAAGGAGGGGGCCGGCATTTGTACTGCTGAAAATGTTTAAGGATAATTTAGAGGATGCAAACTTTATTTACCACTTCAACTAGGGCCGAGAGAACTGCCAGAGGCAGGAAGCTTTCCTAGGATAAAGAATAAAGAACAGGGAGTTTTAATTCTGGAACTCAGAGTTGACCAGGCATTTGGGGACTGGCTGACCAGATGCATGGCCTTTTTGGTCACACAGAGCATTTTCAGTTGCCCACAGTTGGGTTTGATGATGAGGCACCCCAGGCAGGAACAGCTCCATCTCAGGGCTAGACAGCTATTTCAACTGTATAGACCTTCCTCCGAGACAAGGTTGCTGTGAGGGTCAGATGGTGGGACTACTTACCCATGGACACCCGCTTGTGTGATAGCAACTGTGCATCAGGAGAAGCCAGGGTGACCTGTCCTTGTTGTTGTCAGGAGCTCAGCATTGGTAGAAATGCTCCTGGGGATCTAGAGGGAAAACACACAGGGTGTTGCAGCAGATGCACCTCCCTTCAGGCTTAATTTACAAGATGAGATTTAACCCTCGGAGCCAGAATCGCTAGGAAGAAGGAAAAGGTGATGTCCTCATTTTGTTCCAGGTAGAGACTCTTTAGGACAAGTGGGCCCATGTCCCCTGGGCACTGGCCCCAAAGTGAAGAGGCATCCCAGACTGTGTGTGGAGGATGCTGTAGGCAGTCTTGGAAGCCTGGGGAGCACCATCCCTCCTCCCTGCCTTGGTCCTCACTGGTTGATAACATCAAGCAGGTCACAGGATCGGTTACCTTCTCCTGAAAAGCACGCCTTTTAAAGAAGTGGTCTGACAGCTGCAGGCGTTCATCAGTAGAGCAGATCAGGGGAAGGAAACTTAGATCAGCTCACATTTTAGTTAAACGAAAACACTTCCCTCCTGAAGCAGGGTCTCAGCTATGTGCCTTGGCAAACACAAAATCAAAGCAAGCCCTGCACAGCTTCTCTGGGAAGTCTGGCCACACCTTCCGGATATGGGAAAGGCTTTCTTCTTCATTTCAAATGACCCTGTTTTGCCTTTTTTAGATGCAAATGTTTATTTGGTCTGACTCTCAAATACCTCAATGCAGCTGAAATAATTTAAAGCAGCTCTGTAAGAAGTGACCACTTCCTGACCTTCTACATTCGAAGAACCCTTTGCAAGGGGGCCATGGAGGGATCAGCACAGCACCTGAGGGACAGCCCCAGGCCCTCCCTAAGGGGGCCTCCTTGGTTGGGCCAGCAGACTGGTCAGTATGTGTGAGGACCCCTGGCACCATGTCACAGTGGGCACTCCTGCAGGAAGAGCCATGACAGTGAGTGGGAGCCAGGGATTGTCAGGGACCTGATGCATGCCTATTACCTCACCTGGGAGAGGAGCCAGGGACTCACCTTTCGAGGTTACCAGGTACAATTTGATTTTTACCCCCAATCCTGGAGCATCGTCCAGAAGGAGAGGGGGTGTCTTAGGACCTTGTGGTACCAGTAAATCCTAGAGAGACAGGACGCATTGAAATTTGTGATGGAGGGCAGCCTGGGTGGTTTAGCGCTGCCTGCAGCCCAGGAGATCCTGGAGACCTGGGATCGAGTCCCACATCGGGTTCCCTGCATGGAGTCTGCTTTCCCCTCTGCCTGTGTCTCTGCCTCTCTCTCTCTCTCTCTCTCTTTGTGTGTATGTCTCTCATGAATAAATGAATAAAATCTTAAAAAAAAAAAAAGAAATTTGTGATGGAGATAATCTTTTCCTGAAGTGTTGCTGTGAAGATTAAATTAATGTAATGCCTAGAAAATTTTCCAGCTGAGCGTGGGGGGCGGGGGGGAGAGTCTGACTTGGCTGGTGGATGGGCCCAGTTTACCACTCCCTGTCTATGCCCACTGAATAAATAGTGTTTGCTGGTCTGAAGATTCACATGGGCCTAGGGGTACCCTTGTCAACAATGTCAGGAGCTGTCACAGCATGATGCCTGTTCTGTAGATGTGAAAATGGAGCCTCAGAACTGTTCGAGTAGAACTGGAGCATGAGCCCAACAGCTGGCCAGAGCCCAGCCAGGTCCCTGACAGCACCACTGCCCTTACAGGTCTGGGTTTCAGGTGATGCATGTGCGGTGGGTGGGGAGCAGCCTGGGCCTTGTCCTTGGCTCTTACATCATCAGCTGCCCACTGCCTCGGGCTTGCACCTGCCTTTTCCTCCTGCGGTGGGCCTTCCCTCCCCAGCTTCTGAGGGCTCCTACTCTTGGTCAGTGCTCAGTGCCTGTACTGCATCTGCTGATGGAGCGTGGCCCCTGCAAGGCTGCAAGCCGCTTGCCCTCTGTGGAGCGCTGGCCTCCACGGGCCTGTGCGGTGCTTCTCTTCTCTAACTCGGCATCCAGTGCAGCTCCTGGCACAGAGTAGCTGCTTGAATATGAATAGTGGTGTCCTGCAAGAGGCTGGAGGAGGTCAGGAGGCCGGAAGTTGGGGCTGGCTCTAGCACTTTCTGTTATCTGGCCTTCTGGGAGGGAGTCTGGTAACCCGCCTGCCCCATGTCCCCCTTCAATGTCCTTATTGCCTTCCCTTGGCCTGCAGGGATAGCTTGAAGCTGGCCCGGGCCCTCGTCCCCAGTTCTGGGACTGTCCTGCTTATGATGGGAAGGGGTGCAACTGTGTTGAGGGGGCAGTTTGCTGTCAGGTCCAGTGGTCTGACCACATGGTGCAAAGCTGTGGGCCAGACACCCTTCCAGGTGGTTCCAGACACCTTCCATCTTGGGAACATCACGTTATGGAGACGTGCTGGCTAGCTGTGGCGCTTCAAAGGGAACTTTCTGGGAATGGAGGCCCACCTGGAAGAAGCGTGAGGGAGGCTGGAGGTCTAGGACCCAGGGCAGCTTCTCGCTGGTCTGCCTGGCTTGTCCGAAGACCAGAAGGGGTCAGGCAGACATTCATAGAGCAGGGCCACCAGATACACATGGGAATCCAGAATGTGCTGAAGATGACATCTCAACCTGTAGGGGAAAGGTGGGTTATTCACTACTTAATGTCGTTCTGGGATGAATGGCTAGCCATCCAGAAAAGAATAAAATTGAGTGCCTGGTTCCTATTGCCACTAAAATACATTCCAAAGGGATCCAGGTAGAATGGAGATTTAAATGCAAGAAGATAGAAACTATAAAAATGCCAGAAGAAAATGAGAAAACATTTGTAATCTTGGAGGGGTGACCTTTTTGATCTTGTTACAAAATTCTGAGGCCTTAAACAGCCTAATTGATTTATTCTACTAGATAGGAGCCAGATATTTCTGTATGGCAGAAAACATCCTGATTAAAGCAAAAAGGCGAGATGCCTGGGTGGCTCAGTGGTTGAGCATCTGCCTTCAGCTCAGGGCTTGATCCTGGGACCCCAGGATCAAGCCCCACTTCGGGCTCCCCACAAGGAGCCTGCTTCTCCCTCTGCTTATGTCTCTGCCTCTCTCTGTGTGTCTCTTACGAATAAATAAATAAAATTTTTAAAAAGTAAAACAAAATAAAAAGGCAAATGATAAACAGAATAAAATTATGGCACATCCTTAGGATGGAATTATCATATAGTCATGAAAAGAACAAGATATTTTTATGTCTATGACATAAGAATAGCACCATATGCATAATAACATATGCAGTTAAGTCACAAGCCAAGGACTGCTATAAATCAATAAGAAAGGGACATTTGGGTGGCTCAGTTGGTTAAACATCCAACTATTGATTTATGCTCAGGTCATGATCTCAGGATCATGGGATCAAGCCCCGCTTCCAGCTCCATGCTCAGTGGGGAATCAGCTTGAGATTCTTCCTCTCCTTCTCCCTTTGCCCCCACTTCCCCCTCAAATAAAATAAATCTTTAAATTAATAAGAAAAAATCCAACAACTGGATTGAAAAATGGGCAATGGATATAAATCCTTCACAGGAAATGAAAATGTTTCAACACATTTGAAAAGACACTTAATCTCTCACTTAACAATAAGAGAAATATAAACTGAAACATCAGCGAAGCCCTACTTGACACCTATCAGACGGGCACAATTCCAACCTTTGGTAACGACTGTGTGAATGAGCAGGATGGACAAGCTCTGAGACAGGGTTTGGGTGTGTCGGTCAGAATTAGAAATGGTCCAGCCCATCAATTCCACATCAGGACTTTGTCCTGCACATTAGGACATTTACCAGAGGGGCTCATGGAAGCATTCTTTTTGATTATAAAGGATGGAAACTACTTAAATAGTATCAATAGTAATATTAATTAAATAAATCACAGCACATCCCTCATATGAGATTACATACATTTTTAAAAACAGGTACTTTTAGGTTTATGATATGGAGCAAGCTTCACAGTGTATTGTTGCATGAAGAAGAGCAGGCCTGAGAGTGTGTGCATAGAATCCCCTCCTTTGTGTGTATATGGTTAGAAGCATGAAATTCAATTCCCAGAAGGGTACATAAAATATGGAAATTGGAACCATGAATTTCCTCTGGTGTTATTATTGTAAAGGTTTATTTATTTATTTTGGGGGGAGAGAAGCAGAGGGAGAAGGAGAAAGAGAATCTCAAGCTGACTCCCCTGCTGAGCGGGGAGCCTAACATAGGGCTCAATCCCAGGACCCTGAGATCACAACCCAAACTGAAACCAAGAGTAAGACGCTTAACTGACTGAGCCACCCAGGCACCCCTCCTCTGGTGTCACTGACTCAATGTTTGTGTCTCTTCAAACTTCATATATTGAAGCTCTAACTTCCAATGTGAGGGTATTAGGAGGTGGGGTCTTTGGGAGGTGATTAGTCATGAATGGGATTAGTGCCCTTATAGAAGAGACCCCAGAGGGTTTCCTTGCCACTCTGCCATGTGAGGACATGATGAGAAATTGGCTGTCTGTAATCCAGAAGAGGGCCCTTATCAGAACCAGATTGTACTGACACCCTGATCTTAGACTTCCAGCCTCCAGAACTGTGTGTTTTGTTACTGCAGCCCAAGTGGACTGAGACATCTAGAGAAGGGGCCTGGGATCTGCAACAAGTGGTGGGAGATGCGTTTCCCAATCTTCCTTCCTTCCTTCCTATTAATGGTTCACACTTACATGAAGCACATTTTCAGTTTTTTAAACTATCAAAGCCAGGCTTTGGGAGGCTGCCACCGCCCTCCAACTCTACTTGTACCTGCTGCTGGCTGGAAGTGGGGTCTACCAGGGGTGAGGAGGATCTCTATTTTCCATCGTGGAAAGGTAACTGCACAACACAGCCAGTGTCCCACCAGGAAGGAGTAGCAGAGGGACGGCCTACCAGACTGCACACACTCTCACAGTTGACTCATTTTCTTCCCATTCCTAACCACAAGTACTCACCTGGATCATTACTGATGCCCCCAGGTGGATCATCAAACCTGATGGCTGGGGCTGAGGTCCACAGAGTGGGTTAAAGATGCTGTCCCAAGTCAGCTGCAATCCATTTCACAGGCAGAGTAAGGAGGTGGAGGCTCCAGCCCCAGGATGTGGTGTTCTTACAGGCCCAATATGAATTGGATTTTTCTTCACTTCCTGCCCTTGCAGGGATCCATAAAGATGCCCAGAATGGCTCTGCATCTCCTGTGTGCAGTGGGCCAGCCCAGGATTCCCTTCCAGAAGGTGCCTCTCCCTTCCAGAAGCAGCTCTCTTGTTATGGACTATACAGTGCAGCCCCTGTTGCCCTAGGTAGGGTCTCAATGGCCTCAGGCCCTTCTTCCTTTAGAATTGCACACACCCACACCCACACATACATACTTCTCCCCCTGCTTCCCTGATCCATTCCCAGCCTGGGAAGCAAAGACCCTGCTTTTTACCTTGTACAATACTATCCCCTTGGGAGAGGGAGGGGACTCTAACTACAAATGTTTTGAACATGTATTTCACATGTTCATTAAGTTTGTATTTTTTAAAATAAACATCTGACAATGCTCAGGTCACCAAAAGAAATCTTAATGGCTTCCCTGAAATCTGGCAGAAATACATGTGCCCACCATAACTATGTAAGCTACAAAGGGCACAGCTATGGGAACAAGATAGGCCCTGTCCATGTGTCCAGCCAGACCTTTGAGCATTTGAGGCTGCAGGCAAATCTTCATGTCCCAGCAGCCCTGGCCAGAGATAGGAGGTGGGCGAACCTGCATCACAGCAGCAGACTTGGCCCCTTGGTCACCAAGGTCTGCCCTCTGCCAGGAGCCTGCTGCAGCAGAAAGGAGACCCTTCTCGTTTCAAGGGTTAAACCCCCAAAAGCACAGCAAAGGCCACACTGCAAGACTTACCTTCCTTCACATGGTGCACACTCACATCCTTATCACTCTGGTAATTAATCCCACTAAAGTCAGACATAATTTCGAAGGTGAGTAAAAGTAATTTGAAAAGTAGGTGGGCAGATGGCATAGAGCTGCTCAACCTTCTCTCAAACTGTCATTAGCTGTACAGGTTTCAGCTGCCATCTCGCATGATTACCATTGTTATTTTGCATTTGTGCACATTTCTGTTTGTGGGTTGGAGGGAGGAGACTGAGCAAAGCCGCTGGGAGAACATGAAACAGCCAAGTTCATATGTCCCTTGGTGCCATGCTTGGCTGGTGACTGGATCCTGTGTGGGTTGGCAGAAGCTGGCAGCACGTGGAGGGGAACAGCTTTCCATGGCTCTACACACTCAGCTTGAGCACTTCATATCATACCTGGGCTTGGCTCCTTTTCCTGGGCCTATGTAGGCAAAACAGAACATGCCCTAGGAGACAGAGTTTGCCCAAAAGGCTGCTCTAACAATTCTAATCATAATAGTGGTGGCACTACGATGAACTCATTTCTCCTTGCAGCAACCCTGGGGGCTGAGAACCACTCATCCCTATTTTCCAGATAAGTTGATTGAGATGTAAGGAATGGAACAGGAGGGACCCAGGATCTGAGGCCCTGCAAGAGTGGGGGCAGGGGCTATATTGCCAAGAATCAGGTCTATTTACTCAGTGGAACCCAGAAGCCTGGGCAATGAGAGGCAATTGTCACCATAGGAAGTGGGATGATGTAGGGAAGCAAAAAAGAGAGATTGATTTGAATTCTGTCTAGGAAGCCAGTTGGATCCCAAGACCCTCCAAAGCAGTCTCCAGACAAGCTTAGAGGTTTGTTCTCTAAAGAAATTGGAGAGGAGTGGCTCTGGGCTCAGGGACCCGAGGAGAGCAGGAGGCAGGGGTGAGATTCTGGGCTGGAAAGGGGATGGAATATAAAAAGAAAGACTTTATACTGAGAAGACCCCCAAGAGCCACTCTCAACTCTATTCCCAGGAAGCTGGCAGCATAATCTATGTGCCCCTGGAAGGGTATATATCCCTAGGAAACAACCTAAAAATGCTTACATGTGAGGGTTCCCTGACAAAGAAATCTGTTCCACCTACCAGTCTAAAATTCTCTCCTCCCCCAAAATCTTCAAAGAGCTCTTCAGTGCCTCACTCTCAGCTATGAACAGATTGCCAAGGATCCCTGAACATGTGAGTGATGCTACCAGCATGGAGTTAAACAAACAACAAACAGAAGAAATGTACTCCTAGGACTTAGAGAGAAGGGAACAGAACAGAAGCTCAAAATAAAATTCCTATCATAAATATCCTCAGGGAGAAGACAGAGATACTGTATCTGAGAGAAAAGATCAGGATTCTGTAAGGAAGGGGTCATCAGAGCATAAGAAAGAGGGTTTCTAATACATGAAGTAGAGGTGGAGTTGTCAAGGAAATCTCTTTTTTACTTTTATTTATTTATTTTTTTATGATAGGCACACAGTGAGAGAGAGAGAGAGAGAGAGAGAGAGAGAGGCAGAGAGAGAAGCAGGCTCCATGCACCGGGAGCCCGATGCGGGACTCGATCCCGGGTCTCCAGGATCGCGCCCTGAGCCAAAGAGAGGCGCCAAACCGCTGCGCCACCCAGGGATCCCCGGAAGTCTCTTTTTAAAAAAAAGGCAAAGAGGAACGCCTGTGTGACTCAGTTGGTTAACTCTTGATTTTGGTTTAGGTCATGATCTCAGGATCATGGGATCAAGTCCCTCATTGGGATCCCTGCTCAGCATGGAGTCTGCTTGAGATTCTCTCTCTCCCTTTCCCTCTGCCACTCTCCACCTGCTCTCTCTCTCTCTCTCTCTCTCTCATTCTCTCTCTGTAAAATAAATTTAAAAATTAAAAATTAATTAATTAATTTAATTTAATTTAATTTAAAAAGGCAAAGCATTTGACAAGAGAGTAACTACAACTAGAAGTTAGGTCCAGATGATTCAGTATCCTACTAATTGGAGTTACAAGAAGAGAGAATACAGAAAACAAAGATATTTCAAAGAAATAATATAAGGAAATTGCCAACTAAAAGCTGGAGCCTTCAAATAGAAAGAGCTCATCAAACACCAGGACTATGAACTTTTAAAATTCTGCACCAAGTTATATATATCCTTGTAAAATATGAAAGCATCAAGGATCAAGAGAAAATCCTAGGGATACCTGGGTGGCTCAGCAGTTGAGTGTCTGCCTTTGGCTCAGGGTGTGATCCTGGGGTGCAGGATTGAGTTCCATGCCGGGCTTCTTGTGGGGAGCCTGCTTCTCCTTTTGCCTGTGTCTCTGCCTCTCTCTCTGTCTCTCTCATGAATGAATAAATAAAAGTTTTTTTAAAGAGAAAATCCTAGAAACTGAGGATTGAGGGGAGAGGTATATAAAATATACAAAGGTTTAAGAGTTAGAATGATAGTAGACTTCACAACAATAGCACTGGAAGATAAATGGAATTATGCCTTTGAAATTTTGGTGGAAAATTATTTTCAACTTAGATTTCTACATCTAGCCAATTATCTTGGAAGTATGAAGTGGTATAAAAGTATTTCTAGGCATGCAACATTTTTAAAGCTTTTTACCTTCTGTATAGCCTTTCTCAGAAAGATGCTGCAGGATATGTTCCAGCAAAACAAACATATAAACCAAGAAAGAGGAGGACCTGGGGCACTGGAAATGAAGGACCCAGCCTGACAGAGAAGCCAAGAGAAGCCCCAAGGTAACAATTTGTAACATAGACCAAGAGAACAACTGCTCATATCTGAGCAGAAGGTCAGAGGACTGAGAAGGAGGCATCCAAGGAATGGGGGGATCATACAGATTATTTGATGTGTTAGGGCATTTGAAACAACTATTGATAGGTATTTGATGAAAATATAGAAGCATTTGGGTACAAGTTAGCTATTGAAAATAGTAAGTAATAGTAATACATTGTATTAGTAAGACATTGAAAATAGTAAGAGGAAGCATTTATCTCTGGTGTGGAGGGGTAGATCATGAGAAAGGAACATATTCATTATACATTGCTTGGCTGTGTGATTAGTGATAATCCTGGTAATAATGTAAACAATGACTATTAATTTAACCCAAAACTATAATATAAAGATATATTAGGCTGATGGGTAAGGGAAGTGGGAGCACAGTAGATGAGTGTCAAATCTTCCACAATTATAATAGAAATTCAACAAATATCATCAAAATATAATTATTTAAAAAGAGGCAGATTTCCTTATTTATTAAGAAGTAAATTTAAAAAAAAAACTTGAGAACAATGAGCCTGGGAGTGGGACTGTTGGATGAGAGAGACCAGGAAAGATTGGCTGCATTTCACTGTGAGACTAAATTATTTCTATTATACACCACATGCCAAGATCATTTTTTTTTTTTTGCCAAGATCATTTTTACAAATTTAAAAAAATTAATTGGAAAAGGAAAAGGACATTCCTACCACTTGACCACTGTCTTAGTTGGTGTGTTACAGAACAGGATGTGGAGACAGGAGTGAGACATGGTCAGCAGCAGGAGAATCTAGGAGGCTCTGATGAATTGGAGTATTTAACAAATAGAAGAAACCTGTCTGGCAAATCCCTGGAGGCAGAAATCCGAGGCCTGAGAAGCCATTATCAGCCCTTCTCTCTTCTGTAGGAATTCTTATCAAACCACAACAGTTGGATTTGTTGATGGAATATTTGGCCTCCAAAAAATACCAGCCACTGGTGCTGGGACAGAGGGATGATTTCATGACTGGACTAAGAAAGGTCCTCAGGTAGTGTGGAGAAAATAAGATGTGGCAAGGCTCCCTTGGAGTGGGATTAGAAGGATGGAGGGGAGAGAAATTTGACTGAGCACCTCCCTCCTTATAGGAAATGAGAGTAAGCCAGTATAGGGGAGGAGAAAGCAAGGTCAAGTTTCCTTCTCAGGCCACGGGTCAGAATTAGAACATCCCCTAGGGTTATCTGGCACTCAGGTCCCTATAACCTTGCCCTTTTCCCTTAAAGGAAAGATCGATTTCCTTAATCTATGTTGGCGTCTCCCGGTAACTTTATTGAGTTAGGGCCAGAGGGCTGGTCTTCAGATGAATGGGGAGCTGGTGAGAGGGGCAGAAAGATGGAAGAAGAGAGAAGGGCAGACTTCTGGAAGCACCTAGCAGGGTGGGGCAAGCTTCCAGCCCTGACTCAGCAGTGCCGGGAGGCAGAGATGTAGTTGGCTAGAGTATGAATTCTCTATTGCTGCATAACAAATAACCACAAAACTAAACAGTTTAAAGCAACAAACATGCATCATCGGATATAGTTTCTGGGAAGGGCTCAGATGGCTGTTGTGGTTCAAGGACTCTCAAGGTTGAAGTCATGCAGCTGCCCAGGGCAGTTGTCTCTGGAGACTTGACGGGTACTAGAAGATGTGCTCTGCTGTTCATTCACACTCGTGGCTGTTGGTGAGAGGTTTCAGTTCCTCACCACATGGGCATCTCCAAATGGCTGCTCACAAAAGGGCTTCTCCCAGAACGAGCCATCACAGAGAGAGACTGAGAGAGCCGGAGACGAACAGACAGCTCAACCAAGAAGGAAGCCATAGTGCTAAAATACCACCTCATCTCAGAAATGTCACACCATCACTTATGCCATGTTGTTTCAGCCCCTGGTGCTGCGTGGAAGAATTCTACACACTGGTGTGCATGCCAGGAGGTGGGGTCTTTGGGGGCCATCATGGAGACTGCTTCCACAAGTGATAATGGGAGATGCATTGGTTGGACACTTATTATGTGGGCGAGTCCATGATTCTGGCTGTGGCTGTGAAGGAGACACATGTTACCAAAAAAATTATGCTCCTAGTGAAATTCCAGTTCTCCTTCTTCCCCTCCCCCCACTCCAACCCTAATTTTCATAATAGAACCGTCAACTCATACCTACTTCCCCCTCTTCCATCTTCTCTCAATTCACATTCCTTATTAAAAGTCTCATGATATCTCTTTGCTACAAGTTGTACATGCTTTATTACTTTTTGGAGAAGAAAATCAAAGTGCACAGAGATAGGCCCAATATTGGCCAAAGGCTTGGCCAGCATGGTGATCCCACCAGGGGGTGAAGAGTGAAGACTGCTGGAGCCATGAGTTTTCCACTGCTCGTCTCTGGTTGTGGCTTTCCCATTCATTCTAGCTTCTCACTGATGTCCTCGTCCAAAGTACTGGGGAAAGGACAGTGAAGAGGAGAGGCCTTAGTCTCTTCCCTGTGGAGCTTATGGTCCAGAGGGAGGGGTGGATAGATATTAGTCCAAGTGTCTTACAGATAAATACAATTACAAGTGAAAAACACTGATATGAGATAAAGTGCAGGGTGAAATGAGATAACAGGGAGTCTGGCTTGGCTGAGGGCCCAGGAAGTACCTCTGAGGAGAAAAAGCAGGCAACAGGGGATAATTCCTGGTTGTCACTAGGATCAGAGGAAAAAGAAAGGCCCAAACCTCTCATTTATGTTCAGGCTAACATTAGCATGAGAGACATATGAATAATTTATTTTTTCTCACAAATATTGTTAATACTTAAGGGTAATGAGTAAAAACTTGAGCCCTAAATTAAAAAATGAAGACAACCTTCAGTGATATATCTCTGCACCAGGCAAGGTGTCTCCTTATGGGAACAGCAGAATCACCCAGAAACAAGTGTCTAATTATAGCAGTGCCATCTGTGGCACTAAAATAAGGATGATTATCAACACTATCTTTCAGGTTTTTCACTAAGTCAGAACAATTTGCTAAAAATAATCTGTACTGTATCTGCAACGCCCCCAAACAATGTGTGTTATCCCATCACCACGGCCTGCTTGCTCCCCACAGCCCTGAAGACTGACAGGGAGTATTAAGTCCTGCTGGCAGTGTGTTCTTTTGTTGGCTGGTTTTCAACCTGAGCTTTGTCACTATCGCAGTGGAAGATGGCATAGAGATCTTGAATGCAGAAAGCTGGGTGCATCTCCCAAGAACCTCCCGGGGATTTCAGGACTGAGAGCCCAAGGTCAAGTCTTCAGTTCATGGAATCAAGTAGGGTCCAAGGAGGCTAACACATGCTCTCTCTCTGTCTCTGTCTGTCTGTCTCTGTCTGTCTCTGTCTGTCTGTCTGTCTCTCTCTCTCTCTCTCTCTCACACACACACACACATACACACACACACACACACACACTGCTATGTAAGATGCTAAATTATAGAAGCCAGACACCAATTTGTTTATTGTCCATAAGGAAGTTCTCTTGTAGGCTTGAACACCCAGGTCCCCCATCAAGGGGGTCCCTTTTTGGGATCAGAATTACAGTGAAGTCTGCAAGATCACAAAAAGGCGCAATAAATGTGGAGACTGAGCTCAGAAAGGCAGGTAGAGTGATTATGACATTTCATCTTGGTCATAGGGCCGCTGTTGGCCTATATAGAATCTTTGTGTGAATTAGAAAAAGGTAACCTAATCCAACCCAAGGACCCAGTCAGGAGAGCAGAACAGGTACTGAACTTCAAAACTCACTTGCCTCCTGGGCCAGGAGCTTTTGAGTAGCGTGTACCTGCACAACAGTTTATTGCCCACTGTTGTTGCCATGGGTATAAGAATTCATTTATTGCCCCACAGTACCACTGGCCCCTTTGAGCCAGAAGAGCCCCTCCTGCCTCAGACTCAAAGACTCTTCCCTCTGAACAGAGCATTATGGATACAACCAATGCTGCCCTTTGGATTTCCTCAGGGCCTAGGTAGTATTAAGTTGATTTGTAAATTGATTTGCAACAGTATCCTCCCTAGCATTTCCAGGAGGAGCTTAAGATTGATTATGGTGAGAGGCAGGTTGAGCAAAAAGAGTTCTGGACCTCCCACCCCTGCTTCAATGAGGAAAGCTCTTTTTTTTTTTTTTTTTTTTTGTCCCTGCCGTACTTGTTGGACTACTATGTGAGATTTACTTTAGGAAAAGGGTTTCAAATGAAATATGCCTGAACTAATATTTCTACCCAGGGAAAATATCTTTTAAGAATGAGAATAGTGACAAACTGAAAGAAATGGATAGGTTCCTAGAAAATACAATCTATCAAGACTGAATCATGATGAAGTAGAAAATCTGAATAGACTACTAGTAAGGAGATTGAATCAGTAATCAAAAATTTCCCGATCAACAAAGTCCAAGACCACATGGTTTCACGGTAAATTCACCAAACATTCAAAGAAGAATTAATACCAATCTTTTCAAACTCTTTCAAAAATAAAAGGGGTGCTCTTCCAAATTAAGTTTACGAGGTCAGCATTACCCTGATACCAAATCCAGAAAAAGATGCCACAAGAAAAGAAAGTTACAGGCCAACATCCTGATAAACATAGTTGCAAAAATCCTCAACAAAATATTAGCAAACTGAACTCAACAATACATTAAAAAGATCGTACTGGATGATCAAGATCACTTTCAGTGGCCCTATGATCAAGAGAGATTTATTCCAGGGATGCAAGGATGGTTTAACGTCTTCAAACTGGTCAATGTGATACACCACATTAACAAAAAGAAGGATAAAATCAAATAATCTCAATGGATATAGAAAAGGTATTTGACAAAATTTAACATCCACCTATGATAAAAAAAAAACTTTCAAGAGAGCAAATATAGAAGAAGTTTACCAGAAGTGTACCTCGGTGTAGTAAAGGCTTTAGATGGCAAGCTCACTGCTAACATCATATTCAATGGTGAAAACCTGAAATCATTTTCTTTAAGGTCAGGAAAGGACAAGAATGCCCACTCTCACCACTTTTATTAAACTTAGGATTGGAAGTCCTAGCCACAGCAATTTGGCAAGAAGAAGAAATAGAAGGCATCCAAAGTAAAGAGAAAAAGTAAAACTGTCACTATTTGCAGATAACGTATATAGAAAACCATAAAGGCTCCACCAGAAAACCGCTGGACTAATGCATGAATTCACTAAAGTTACAGGATACAAAATCAATTCACAGAAGTCTGTTGCATTTTTATACACTAATAATGAACTATCAGAAAGGAAAACTAGAAAAACAATTTACAATTGCAACATAAAGAATAAAATACATAGCAATAAACTTAACCAAGGAGGTGAAAGACCTATACGTCTTGAAAACTACAAGACATTAATGAAAAATTTTTAAAAGACACAAGTAAATGGAAAGATATGTGCTCATGGATTGGAAGAATTAATATCTTTAAAATGTCCATACTAGCCAAAGTAATATTCAGATTCAAGATTCCAACGGAATTAATCTACAACAAAGGAACCAAGAAAATACAATGGGAAGAAAACTGGGCTGCCACATGGAAAAGAAGGAAACTGGACCACTTTCTTACACCACACGCAAACATTAATTTAAAATGATTAAATATGTAAATGTTAAGACCTGAAACCATAAAACTCCTAGAAGAAAACAAAGGCACTAAGCTCCTTGATATAGGTCTTAGGAATAAAGTTTTGAGTCTGAAAACTAAAGCAAAAGCAGAAAGGACTGCATCAAACTAAGAAACTCTGCACAGCCAAGGAAACCATCAATAGAATGACAAGATAACCTATTGAATGGGAGAAATATTTGCAAGTTGTATATCTGATAAGACTTGTATATCTGATATCTGATTGTATATCTAATAGCCAAAATATAAGAACTCATAAAGCTCAACAGCAAAGAAACAGTGTGACTGAAATATGGGCCAAAGATCTGAATAGACATTATTCTAAAGATGTATAGATGGCCAACAAGTTCATGAAAAGCTGCTCTACATCACTCATCATCAGGGAAATGAAAATCAAAACTACAATGAGATATCACCTCATACCTGTTAGAATGACTGCTCTAAAAAATATTAGAAATAACAAGTATTGGCAAGGATATGGAGAAAAGGGAGACTTGATACTATTTGTGGAAATGCAAAATGATGCAGCCACTATGGAAAATAAATGGAGGTTCCTCAAAAAAAATTACGAATAGAACAGCCATATGGTCCAGCAATTCCACTTCTGGGTATTCATCCAAAGAAAATGAAAATACTAACTTCAAAAGATATCTGTACCTCCATGCTTATTCACAATAACCAAGATGTGGAAACAACCTAAGTGTCCAATGATGGATGAATAAAGCAAGAAAATGTGGTAGGTATACACAATGGAATATTATTTAGTCATAAAAATGCATGAGCTCTTGTCATTTGTGACAACATGGATACACCTTGAGGGCATTATGTTAGATAATAATAAATTAAGTCAGAGAAAGACAAATGTTGATCTCTCTAATATGTGGAATCTAAAAGTAAACAAACAAATGAACGAATCACACCAAGGTCACAGAGACAGAGAATAGGCATGTGGTTGCCAGAGGCAGGGTGTAGGGCATGTGAAAAATATGTGAACAGTTTTTGTTTTCAATAAAGTGAATTTTAAAAATAAAGCATGCAAAAAAACCCTAAAAAATAAAATAATAAGAAAGCTTCTACATAGCCAAGGAAAAAACCAACTAAAGGAAAAAGCAGCCTATGAAATGGAAGAAAACACTGGCAAACCATATATCTAGAAGGTGCTACTATGTGAAATAAACACACATAACTCAACAGCACAGAAACTAAAACAGTTTTAAAAATAGGCAAAGGACTTGAACACACATTTTTCTAAATAAGATATACACATGGCCAATAGATACATGAGAAGGTGCTCAATATCACAACACATTCTCTACAGTATCATGAAAAGAAATGAGAGTAAGGATAAAGGTTTCTATCAAAATTGAGAATGAGACATGCATGGTCCCCAGTGTGGTTGCTCCCTCCATTCTGCATTCTCCACTGTACAAGACTCATGAGCATATCCACTAGTCAAATTCTCCTGTCCATTTGGTGATTTAGTGCCTCTCCTGAGTGGTTACAAAGGACCTTGTGCTCTGTGGCCACTCTGTATGTCCAACCACATGCCTCTTCCCTAGGCCTCCTTGTCCTTGAACCCCTTCTAGGCTCCTGACCAATCAGTGAAGCAACCCCTCAGTGCCCATGAGTACATGCATATCCTTACCTTGGGCCACTGTGCGATGGATCTAGGCCAAGAATACATTTTTTTTTCAAGAATACATTTTTTACCTGATGTCCTAACAGGAAGGGCATGATGGCACTTTGAATACCAGTATTGGCTTGAACCATATCCAATTGGCCTTGAAAATCTGGATAATTCCTCTTTTCCAAGGTGTGGTTATCCAAGTAGAACACCACTGATTCTTTAAGAGACTGACTAGAAGAACCGCTGCTGTCTGGCACTCACCGTGGCATTGCAAAATTCTTCCTTGCGGAGCTCAGTCTCCTCTTTATTCAGTGGGTTCTGGGTCTGGTGTGGAAAATGGGCAAAGGATGTGACCTACCATAGTCTTCTGTGAATACATCCTTTTTTGAGATACAATTCATATAACATGAAATTCACTGTTTTAAAGTATACAATTCGGTACCAGGTTGTGTAACCATGAGCACTATCTAACTCTAGAACATTTCCATCACCCCAAAGAGAAATTCATACCTCCTAGCAGTCAGGCTCAATTCAGCCCTTACAACAACCTCCACTCGCTCCCACCACCCCCAGCAACTATTAATCTACTTATTTCTGTATTTGCCAGAATATTGGACATTTCATACACATGGAATCATACAATGCATGACCTTTCAAGACTGGCATCTTTCACTCATCATGATGTTTTTGAGGTTCATCCACATTGTAGCAGTGTCAGTACGTCATTCCTTTCAATGGATAATATTCTACCATATGAATATGCTACATTTGTCTATCCATTCATCAGCTGATGGACATTTGGCTATAAATCCATTCTCAATCCTTTTGATTATGTTTATTAAGCAGTGCCCATCTATTTTGCCCCTAGGAATGTCTTGTTCTATAGACTGTCTCCATTACCTGTGTCTCTGAAAAGTAGAATACTTACCCCTTTCCCCCTCATTCTGACTTTACAGTCCATTATGGTAATTACACCAATCTTGAAGAAGCAAGTGCTACACCTAAATGCTATTGTAGGGTTGTCATCTCCATTGCTCCTGGAAGCCCTGCTGTAGGACAGTGTTTCCTAGCTTCAGCCTGGCCTGTGAAGGACAGCCACCGTTGAGCTTTCTCAACAATGTTAGTGCTCCCCTCACCAGTGGGCCATTGCTTCTTTTCCAACTTCCAAGAGCCATCCCAGAGGGAATCATCCTAGGACACATTCCACAGTGTTACACTGTTATGGCTGAAGGACCTCGTATCAACAAATCTCTCTTATCCAGCTTATTTAATTGCCCTCAGGACTGACTCCCAACACACTTTCATTCCTGCTAGTACACATTAGGCAGGTTCAGGAAGGAGCTCCTTTGGTGTATAATTCCTCTCCTCCCTGAGAAAATCAGGAAAAGTCAGGGTCCAAGGAAAGGGATGGGGCCCTGACACTTGGGATGGGATATTGGAACTTGAGGACTTTGAGCCCCCAGATTCCCCTGAAACTCTAGAGTTTCACTCCCATTTACTGAGGATAGAGTCCCTATCCATTGCTTGATGACTGCACAGGCTCACATGAGGCAAGTGACTTTTAAGACCATGCTGGCTCTCCTTGGGGACTAGGCCCACCTTCCCTCTTGGCTCCAATCTAATAACTAAAGCCTGGTGGCAGGCAATACAAATCAACTGGAATGACTCAGCAGAAAAGGCCTTTACTAGAAGAAGGCTGGGAGTTAAGGCTGCAAAACCCAGCTTGAAAAACACCCAGGAACCAAGAGGCATTGGAGCAAGAACCACATTCACAGCCATGCTACCAGAATGGCCTGTCGGGGTGTTGCTGCTAACTTTTAGAACAGTCTGATGCCCTCTCTGTGCATAAGTTCTCACCATTCCTTCAAGATCTCACCTCTCACCCTGAGTCCAAGCCCCACATAGGAGCATCCCAGTGCCTGAACCTGGGTCACTGGCATGTGCCCTGCTGGGTAGGTCAGGAGGTGAGGAAGGATGGTGTTGCTACTTTGGCTTCAGAAGTCACCTCCCATTAAACTCCCACCATGGGGAGGATTCCTTGCCAACACAGGAGGAGTTTTAGGCCATAGTCAGGTAAAGATAAATGTCCCTTATCTACCACTGGGTGAGAGGGATGTGAGTAGGGCTATTCCCAGAGCACACACATATTGGCAATTCCAATATTTTAGAGTATGGCCCTTCTTGGGGAAGCTTTAGACCATCCCAGACTTCCTTCAAAGGAGTGAAGACCTATTGCTGCAATGTGGGAATCTAGCCAATAGGCTCAGAGGTATGGGGAAAGATGCTAAACCCTTCTCAGCACCCTTGGAATCACCCCATAGTAGAGAATGGAGTTTGGGGCGGGTACTTCTTACCCTGTTTGAACTTGAGGCTGATCCTGCCAGAAGGCCTACTATTGGGTTGGGATGTATATAAAATAGACACATACCGTACCCAGGGGATCCATGTGGGGCTTAGAGATACATCCTCTTTAATTTTGGTTACAGATGAAGTTAGCCAGGTATCAGCCTGTGGAACAGGATAGGCTGAAGACTGGAGCTCTGTACTGGGTCAATAGATAACTTTCTCCAGATCAGCAAAATGAGGCATAGGTTAGGCAAAATGGCCATAAAGAGTTCTGAGCTGTGGCACAGTCAATTCTGAAGTGAGACGATCATCCCAGCCCACAGCAGACTCATCATCACACCCTCACTTCTGAGTGTTCCTCAGTTGGTTATACTGGACAGGGCACATATCCCCAAAATGTGTAGATTCAGTCTAGGCTATATGGTCACTATAATGAATAACTTAGCTCTGAGCTCCCTGGCATCCATGGCAATGATGGAAACTCAGTGACTTATGTTGCTGAGTTAATCAGAAGAGACAAACTTTGTTGGCATGTATATTAGTTTGTGTGGTCTGCCATAGCAAAATACCTTAAACTGAGTAGCTTAGACAAAAGAAGTTTATTCTCTCACAGTTCTGGAGGTTAGAAGTTGAAGATCAAGGTGCCAGCCGAGTTGGTTTCTTCAAGGCCTCTCTCCTTAGCATGTAGATTATTGCCTTCTCCCTAAGTCTTCACATGGTCTTTCTTCTATGCCTATCTATGTCCTAATTTCTTCTTATAAGGACACTTGTCAAATGTGATTAGGGCCTACCCTAACTTTACCTTAAATACCTCTTTAAATTCTCTATCTCCAAATATAACCACATTGTGGGGTACTGGGGGGTTACGACTTCAACATATGAATTTATGGGGGCATATATTTCATCCCATAAAAGTGTAAAACTAAGTTGTGTTCTTGTACAAGAAATACTGATGAGCAATTTGTCTTATGTCTTCCTTTCTTGGCTCTTCCCTGTTTACCGCAGTAGACTACCCATTTGGCCCTTCTTGGACAATGATTCATGCTTCAATAGTATCCTTCTCTCCTTTCTACACATCCTCACTACCTAGTCATGGTCAAATACAGTGTGGAGATTTTATTCTCAGTAGAGTGTAAGGGACTGATAACCCTTAAAGAATTCTCCATTTTGTGTAGGATGGGAAAGAAGTAGCATTCTAGAGAATGTGGCTTTAGGCCCAGAGGTAGGTTGGACTAAGGAGGTAAAAAATGTCTTCCAGTCACCCCTCACCTTCCTGCCCTTGCTGACTGCCTGTACCACAAGGAAACATAACTGGGAGTCAGGCTTCAACTGCATCATTGTCACCTGTGTGGTGGTCTCAAGGTGGCTTTTAATTGTTTTGAAGGTCATTTTTTTCATCTGCAAAGTGAACATTGCCTTCATATCTATCTTACTTTGTTCTCGTAACAATTTCAGTATGTTGTAAAGTGGTATGTCAGTAGTCATTATACACATGTCACAGTAGATGGGCTGCAGGTTAGAAATGACAATTTCTATGATTACTTGCTCTTTGTTCCTTCATCTCCAGGCAGACTCTGTGGCCCCTGCTAAGTTTGGGGGCTGTGCCCACTGCAATTTAATGAAGGAACATCTGTACTGGTGAGTCCTCAAGATGCCACCAATCCACAGCATTGCAGGCTTTGCTGGGGAAGTGTCAATTGGCTGGTGGTGCTGTCCTGCATCTCAGAGGAACACTAGATGATTTTCACACAATGTCCTCATTGTACAACCGAGAAATCTGTGCTCTGGAGAAGCTCAAGGCAACTCCAAGTTCCCATGACAACTCATCAAGAAAATTGAGATAAGAATGTACCTTCTTTCTCCCTTCAGAGCCTCCCCATTACACCGAGAAAGAGAATATGACTTCCACTCTGTTAGCACTTTGAGAAGATAAATATAATTTTTAAGTGTATAACTGCTTTTAAAAATCCAAGCAACCCATTCTATAGTTGAGAACACTGAGCCTGTTTAGGTCATGTTGAACTTCACAACCCCATGACCTGCAACATGGCCTCATGCCATGGTCCACCTGAAGAGTACCATGGATAGTCTCCTTCATGGAATTATCTTGCATGTGTCATGAGTGCCCTCAACCCTTGCTATAATGAAGGGGACTTATGGTGGCACCACCAAGTGAGAGAAGGAAGACTGGTGGCCAGACAATTGCCTGATGCCTACTTTGTGGGAGTCACATATGTGCAATGGACATTTGCTTATTTATTGAAAATGTTTTGGACATCTACTAAGGCAGTTGCTGGGAGGGAAGCTGAGAGGTAGGAGGACCAGGCAGAGCAAGATAGAGAAAGAGGACCACGTCCTCCAGATAGCAAGGCAACAAGAGAAGGAAAGGGGATTGGCTTTGGAGACCCAACCAGGGGCTTGAGGAGGAAGGTGCAGCTTCTACCCTTGGCCTGCCACATAGCAGGTGCTTGGTAACTCAAGGCCAGTATGAACAGGCCTGACTCACTCTGTAGTGTCTCCCTGAGCCTTTCATCATGTGAGGGGCATCACAGAAGCCACTGGGGTCTGTGAATGCTCTCCAAGGCCATACACAATGGTAGATATGGCATAAGCAGGAAATGTCTTTCTTCCACTTGAGGCTAAGATGGGATATTGTTATTATGAGGTGATGATGGTAGTGGTGGTGATGTTGATGATAATGGCAATGATGATGATGGAAATGGTGGTGGTAAGTGATGGTGATGATGGGGATGGTGACAATGATGCTGGTAGGGATGGTGGTGGTGATGGTGATGGTGGTGGTGGTAATCATGGTGATGATGATGGCGATGGTGATGATGATAGTGATGGTGATGATAATGGTAATGGTGGTGGTGGTGATGGTGATGATGATGGTAGTGATGATGATGGTGGTAGTGATCATAGTGGTGATGATGATGATGGATGATGGTAATGATGATGGTAGTGACGTGATGATGGTAGGTGATGGTGATGACGGTGGCAGGGATGATGGTGTTAGTGCTTATGATGATGGTGATGATGATGATGATGATTCAGGCTGGGTTCACAGGCTGGGTTAAGACCATCACCTCACACCCTACCTGATGCTTACTTATCAATTTTAGATGTTACTATGAAAACTTTGCACTTTTGACTCTGCAGTTTTTGCCCCTGGTAAAGGACAACTGTCCGTGGGTGAGAGAGTTATGTTAGGCTTCAGCAACTACTTACCCCTCAGTGTGGCTGGGCTCAGGATCTTTCATGAAGGTGTGCTTTTCTGGGAAAGTTGCAAAGAGTGGGTTTTCATAGGAAAAATAAGAGGGTGGACTACAAAAAAAGCTTTTTTGCACTGTGGGCCTCCCTTAGCTGTCATCTCACCCCTGTATCTGCTGCCCACATGCTCTGCCATGCATCTCTGGGAAGACCTTTTACCTCACTCCTTTACCACCCCATCCTTCACCCCTGCCAGGCCCTGAACACCTCAGACAAGGCACCAGTGTACTAAGCAGAAGCTCCGGGAATGCCTTATCTGCCTTGGCCATTCCAAATTGACCTTGCAAAGTCAGGCAGAGGCATAAGCTGGCTACCCCTGGGCTGCTCTTGGGGAGTTCCTGTAGTTTTTAAATTAGTTAAAAATTAGAAGATTTCAAGTTTTTAAGAATTGTTTCTTTAGCCTGTCTAGAAAAAGTGGAATATTGGTGTTCATATAGGCAGCCATCAGCAGAAGCCTCAGAATGCCTGGCTGAGCCTAATCCATTCCAGATTCAGTAGCAAAATACCTGATATTTGTTTTATGCCACTGCTTTGGGGTGGTTTATTATGCAGCAAGAGATAACTGGTACAACAACCAAAGATGTCTAAACCACCCTTCCCTGAGTCGTGGCAGGTCAGGGGTGATGCTTCAATTTGCCCCACTCATGTTAGGGTCTACAGAATTCTAGATCTGGTAAGGCAATCACAGCTGTCCACCCTGTGATCTACCAGCCAGGACAGAAGGAAATTAGGACATACAGTCTCCTTATAGGCTGCAAGGAGGCCTCTGTTGGGTGTATGGTTCTTGCCCTCCCATGTAAGGGGTTTGATATTAAGAAACCAAGGAGGGACGCCTGGGTGGCTCAGCGGTTGAGCATCTGCCTTCAGTTCAGGGTGTGATCCTGGAGTCCTGGGATCAGGTCCCACATTGGGCACCTTGCATGGAGCCTGCTTCTCCCATTGCCTGTGTTTCTGCCTCTCTCTCTCTCTCTCTCTCTCTCTCTATCTCTCTCTCTGTCTCTCTCTGTCTCTCATGAATAAATAAATAAAATCTTAAAAAAAATAGAAACCAAGGAAAACCTGCAGTTTCTATGCTCCCCACCCCAAGCCTGTGTTGCTGGCTCTGAGCTGTGATGTCATATTTGATCTTGTTCCAAGGGCCGGCAGATGTTCCAGGGCTGGCAGATACGCTCCTTCGCAGTCCTGATTTGTTCTCCAACTGTAGCATTGGGACCTTCATCCCAAGGTGTTTGAAGTTTCCTGGCCCTAAATTGGTCTTGAATGGACTTGGTCTAATTATGCATCAATCTTTCAGCTTTGCTCTTCTGCCCCCTGGTGGAAGGTCTTATGTGGCCAGCCCACCCTCTGACCGGCTGTTTCTGAAATCCAGCAGAGCCCAGCATTCTCCTCCTTTCTCCAGCTCCATATGGGGGCTCTGTGGTTGGGATACTGAACCCAACAGCTCTCATTTGGATGCCAGTGCTTCTTTGCTTATGATTCTGGCCAACCTTGTACCTGTGGGGGTGGGGCTCCTGGGACTGATATATCAAAGTGGGTTCCTATGCTCATCCAGTGAGACAGAGCTCAGAGAATGCCAAAAGGTAGACACCAGGCAATGGCTTTCCCTATTTTCCCATAACCACTGGTGTGCCAATACCACCTAGATCCATGCCATGCCGTTCTTCCTTCTGCATGAAGGTGGGACCCTCTAACCCTCAGTTCCATCCCCATACTCAGGACCAGGACCACTCATGCAGCCTGGGGCCAATTGGCAGAGGGTCCATCTGCATCCACACCATGCCTTGGGGTCATAGGATAGAGGAGTGTCCCACCCCCACCTCTCACTCCTCCTTTTGGGCAGAGGTTGTGCTCATTGGTGACAGACAACTTAAAGTCTTGGGCTTAATGGGTCAAAATGGCTTGCTTGCAAAAAAAGAGGAATTTGCAGGCTATTCCATGTTCTTTTCCCTCACAGGAGGTATGCTGCTTGGTCTAAGAGGAGTCACACAGACCTTGGAGTATCTGGCTTAGTCCAATAGACCAGCCACACTTTCAAGCTAACTGTTCCCAGTGAGAAGGTAAACTCAGGACTGGGAGGTTCAAAGTTGGTCCAGCCTCTCTGATAGGAATTCTACAAGGAGCTGTGAGCACAATTACACATCCTTAAGGGAAGCTTCTTGCACATGTTTCTAGTCTCCAGCAATAATGAACCTGCAACCCTGTGTTTCTAAAACTGCTTCAAAGGAAGCCCCCAGACCAAGCACTGGCTGTCAGAGAAGCAAGAACCTTATTAGCTCCTTGCCACTAATATGCACTTTTCTTCCAGAAAAAATTCTAAAGCCTTAGGAAATTGGATGCTCAGTGAGGTTGGGTTACCAATTGATTTCCAGTTGGTATTTTATTAGCAAGTTTTATGGACTTCATATAATGCCACAGAACATTGATTCTCAGGCTGGGGCATCCAGTCCTGAGCTGGGCAATCTCCCCACAGATGGGATCCCAGTTCCCATGTGCGGTTTCCATGGTCTCTAAGCCACCAGGGCTTGAGCCAGACCATGTGCCCACATAATACATAACACTCAGCAGTGGGGACCATGATGAACAAAGCATGCTCTTGGCTTTGGTCTGGGGGTGATAGTATTAATCACAAGAGTAGCTGAATACCTCCTCTAGATGCAAAATATTGGTCATATTTCCAGAATGTGGCCTAGCTGGGGAAAATAATGAAGGTGGGGGTCAGCTTCATATGGGTCACAGAACCTGCACGTGATGGAGGGTAGGAACCTTTTCCTGAAGCTTGTTCATCATTGGTTGGATTACACACAGAGCCTTCTCATACCTCTTGGCTTCTCCAGCAAACAGATGCCTCTGGACTTGTTCAGTTTGAACTCAGCTGAGCCCATACCTGCACATGCATACCTCAGTTCATTTCACCACTACCCTGGGAGGCAGGTAATGATACAGGTGGGGGAAACCAAGGCTCAGAGAGAGGAAGTAGTGCAGCAGGGACTTGATTCCAAAGCCAACACCCTTGACTCTGTTCCTCTCTGCCTCCCTGTCACATTGAGCCACTGGCCCTGCAACAGAATATGATGTCACCATCTCCAAATAGCCTGAGACTGAAAGCCCAGAAAGTAAGTGACTTGCCAAGATGACAAGGATTATTAGTAATGGATCAGGAGCCACCAGCTGTTCCCTGTCCCCATGCTTGGTCCTCTGCACCCACTGAAGACATATTTAAAATACATCCACAAATTCTTAGCTATTCTTCCCATTAGGCTACAGAGACTGATTCCCTTCTCTTTGAGTGTGGACTGTGTTTAGTGACCTGCTGCTAACAAATGGAATGTACCAGAAGTGACTGTGTATGACTCTGAAGACTAGGTCATAAAATGTACTGTGGCTCCCTCCTTGTTAGTCTCTCTTGGATCACTCACTCTGGAAGAAGTCAGCTGCCATGTGAGGAGGACACCTAACAGCCTCATGGAGAAGTATACTCAGCTGAGGCCAACAATCACGTGAGTAACCTTGGCAGCAGACCCACTGGCCCCCATGGCCTCTCATGGCTGCAGACCTGGTTGACATCTTGACCACATCTTGGAAAGAAGTCAAACCAGAACCACCCAGATTTCTGACCCTGGAAACTATAGGAGATAATAAATTTGTGTTGGTTTAAGCAGCCAGACTTCTCTCTGTCTCAAATAAATAAATAAAAATCTTAAATAAAATAAAATAGAAGTGAAAAAGCGGGCATCTGGGTAGCTCAGTTGGTAAAGTATCTGCCTTCAGCTCAAGTCATGATCTCAGGGTCATGCTCAGTGGGCTTCTCTCTCTCTGTCTCAAATAAATAAATAAAATCTTAAAAAAAATAATAAAGGAGCACCTGGGTCCTGAGTTGGTTAAGCATGTGCCTTCAGCTCAAGTCATGATCTTGGGGTCCCAGGATCAAGCCCCTCATTGGGCTCCCTGCTTAGTGGGAAGTCTGCTTCTCCCTCTCCCTCTGCTTCTCCTCCCCCACTTGTGTTCTCTTTCTCTCACTCTCTCAAGTAATAAATAAAATCTTAAAAAAAAAAAGAAGTATTGCATTTATAAAGAAAGTAAAAAAGCAAGCAAGCAAGCAAGCAGCCAGGCTTGGCTCTGATTGGTTATGCAGCAACAAATAATTAATACACCCATTCCATCCCCTTCTTCCTTATCATCTTCTGTCATTATCTGCTTGGTGTCACTCCCACCCCCTCCAGGGAAAGTCTGTTCATTAAGAAGGGAGAATATGGGGTGGCTCTACCATTGTGTTCATGGTCAACAACATGCTACATCTCAAGTAGTCCTTAGGGTATCTACCAAGAAACTCTTCCTTCCAAAGGACAAAGAGAGCCCATAAAGTTGCTGACAGTGGTTGCCTCAGGTGGAAGCACCCGAGAAAGGTGGGAAAGCAAGACACATTTTTCCTGAGTACCTTCTTTTGTCTAGCAAATTTTGTACTATGTGTATGTGTGTTGCCTATTCAAAGATAGATAAATTAAATATATTTAAAGTATTATTTTACTAATTACCAAACTCTGCTTGATATTCCTAAAAAAAGAAGACCTTTGTGGCCATATAAGTCTGGGAAGTTTGGCTGATATGTCCTATTCCTAGAGAGTCACATTAGGGAATTAAAGATCTGAGAAATGCTATGGTAAAGAATCGTGTTTAATCTGCTTAAATCCAAAATATCCAAATTTGTTCAAACTCATAACTATTTTTCCATAAACCCTTGGCTTTAAATAGCCTTGACTATAAATAGCTGTGTTATGCCACAATGTTTGGGAATGTGTCTCTGACAACATGGTGCCAGATATATATCCTTAAACACCAGGGGTAGGGGTCAGACATGAAGGGCACTAGGGGCAGGTGAGCTCTGGGATCTTGGAAGCATGGAAAAGATATGTCCAGAGAGAAAAGCCCTTCAATCTACTCTCTACAGTTTACCTGAGGGCAGGCCTGTCACTATTTCATTTTTAATTCACTCATGCACTCAAACATACACTGGGTTCATGACCTGAGACTCAATCAGATACATTGTCTTCTCTCAAGAAGCTCATCCCAAAGAGGAAGATGTGCAGAAATCAGCAGGCCAAGACAGCACAGCAAAGACTCCCTGAGAAAGTGGCCTGTGAACCATACATGGGGGGGGGGGTGAGCCGGAAGCAGCCAAGTAAAAAAGTGCAGAGGATGTTTCAGTAGCGCTGCTGAAATCAGACCAATGGAGCTAGAGCCAGGTGAACTGTGCTGCCCAATGCCTGTGGTCCCAGGCCATGCCACCCTCTTGAGCTCTGCTCTGGGGTTCCCAAGTTATCCGCATTTTCCAGGCTCTGTGCCTACTGTCTCTGTGTTAGGTCCTGCTATAGGATCTAACACAAGAGGCAGAGCAGGAGGTCAGAAAGCAAGAGGGAGAAAGCATCTGCTCTGATAGGATGGCAGTTGTAGCACAGGGACTGGGTGATTATAGACCCCAGCAGCTCTGGCAAAGGGAGCACCTTTATCAGAAGTCACAGTCTCAGGGGTATCTGACTAGCTCAGTTGGTAGAGCATGACTCTTGATCTTGGGATTGTGGGTTTGAGCCCCACGTTGGGTGTAGAGATCACTTAAGAAGAAAAATCTTTTTAAAAAATTGTTGTAGTCCTGAACAAGAAGATGCCCCATTCTAGATCTAGAACCATCAATCTCAGCTTCTCTCATACCACCAGCTTCTTCCACAGGACAGCAGAAAGTGCAAGCTCTGGGCTCTAGCCCAGAGGTGTTAGTGTTTCTTATCTCTAAGAATCACCCCTGCTTCCTTTAGTTCTCTCTCCTTCTTTCTTCCTTTTACTTGTGCATCCTTCCAACACCTCTGTAACCAGTTCTCTGTATGAATTCCCTCTGTGTGAAATATCTAAAGTGGTTTCTATCTTCCCGACTGGACCCAGACTAACTCAGTACTGATTCAAGAAATAAGTCCTCTTACTTGGGTTCCTGCGATGGCGTTGTTCAGCTGTTTGAGTGTGAAGGCAGAAATGGGCTCATTGCCAGTAGAAAACAAGACCCCAGTGATCTGTGGTATGTGGTGGCATTATAATTACTCAATCAGCATCCATGGTTGCCTGGGAGGGAACACTGTTGAACGGTTAGATTTTGGGATAGACAGTTGCCACTGCACTCAACCATTATGGAAAACTGGTGTCTACAAAGAATGTCAGCATGACTTATGACTTCCCTGAAGAGATTACAAAAAGCCAGAGGCATACAAAGAGGAGGAAAATGAGGAAAAAGAGAATGAGGAAGAGAGGAAGAAAAAAATGAAATTATTTGAAAATTAAAATTAAGAACATACATACATTCAAAAGATTCCATTAAGAGAGTGAAAAGGCAAGCTACAACTGGGAGAAGATATTTGCCACACACAAAAGACTCATATCTAGAATATATAAAAAGTTTCTAGAAATCAATAAGAAATGGCAGGCATCCCAGCACGGAAAAAAAAAAAAAAAAAGTTGAAGATTTGAGTGGGGGGACACCTGGGTGGCTCAGTGGTTGATCATCTGCCTTTGGCTCAGGGAGTGATCCCAGAGTTCTGGGATCAAGTCCCACATTGGGCTCCCTGCAAGGAGCCTATTTCTTTCTCTGTCTATGTCTCTGCCTTCTCTCTATGTCTTTCATAAGATTTAATTAATTAATTAATTAATTTTAAAAAAAGATTTGAGTGGGCACTTCACAAAAGAGTAGATTCTAGTTGCTGATAAACGTATGAGGTGCTCAATCTCATTAGTCATCAAGGAAACACCAACTAAACTACAATATATCAAAACCACAATGGAGTACCACTTCCCACATATTAGGATGGCTATAATAAAAAATATAAGTATTAACAAATAATGGTGAGATTACAGAGAATACAGACCCATGTACTTTGAAAGTAGATTCCTGGCATCATTAAATAATAAGCTTAGGAAAGCAATATGGAAATCCCTCAAAAGGGAAACATAGTTACCATATAGCCCAGCAATTCCACTTCTAGGTATGGACCCAGGAGAAATGAAACTATAAACTCAGAGAAAACTCGTATGTGAATGTTCGTATCAGCATTATTCTTTTTTTTTTTTTAATTTTTATTTATTTATGATAGGCACACAGGGAGAGAGAGAGAGAGAGGCAGAGACACAGGCAGAGGGAGAAGCAGGCTCCATGCACTGGGAGCCCGATGTGGGATTCGATCCCGGGTCTTCAGGATCGCGCCCTGGGCCAAAGGCAGGCACTAAACCGCCGCGCCACCCAGGGATCCCAGCATTATTCTTAATAGTAGAATTAAGAATTAAGAATTGTAACCATAAAGTAGAAACAACTCAAATGTCCTTCAGCTGGTGAATGGATAAACAAAATGTGGGATATCCATACCATAGAATATTATTTGACCATAAAAAGGAAGTACTGATGCATCCTACAACATGGATGAAACTTGAAAGTGTGTCAACTGAAAGAAACCAGCCACAAAAGACTGTTACGTAATTTCACTTCTATGAGAAGTCTGGAATAGGCAAATCTAGAGACAACCAGATGAGTAGCTGCCAGGTGCTGGGCCAAATTGGGTGTCAGGGTGACAGGTAGAAGATAATGGGATTCTTCTGAGGTTGATGAAAACATTCTAGAATTGATAGTAGTGATGACAGCACAATTCTGTGAATATGCTAAAACCCATTGAATTGTATCCTTTAAATGGATGCATTGTATCTCAATAAAGCTGTCAAAGAGAAGGAAGGGACACCAGAGGGAGGGAGGATGAGAAGGAAGAAAAAGCTACAGTGCAACACCACCACTCACCCATCAGAAAGGCTAAAATGAAAAAAAAAATCCCGAGCATTGCTGAGGGTGTGGAGAGAGCAGAACTCTCACACACAGCTTGGGGCAGACTCGGGGGGAGTGTGACTTGATGCAATCACTTTGGAAAACAAGGGTATTACTCACTCCTATGGCCCACTGGCCCTAAGTTAGAGAATAAACTATATGAGTCCACACATATAAAGTTCAAAAGAGGTAAAACGGCTATACGGTGTTAGGATGGGATGGTCGCTGCTCTGGGTGCAGTAGGCCTTGAGGGGGGGGGGCAGGTACAGGAAGAGCATCTGGGATACTATGTTCTGTTTCTTGATCTGGGTGCTGTTGCTCAAATATGTTCACTTGTGTGCTCCTGGCTGTACACTTATAATTTATGTACTTTTCTGTATTTATGTTAGAGTGACTGAGACATTTACCAAAAATTTTTAAAAATAGGGAAAGGAAAAGAAAACTCTACAGGCCCCTAGCAAGAAAGAACATGTGCCATAGCAGCTAGTTTTCATTTTTGTAACTAGTCTTGAGATGTGTTGGCCTTGGCCTTAAGACCTGACCTAGGACTTCCTGTGTTCCTCAGCCATTCTGGGCCTCCTTTGCCCCTGTCTGTACCGATGTGGGTTCTTTACCTGGTGAGGTTGTTCAGAGCTTTATTTGGGAAGGGCCTGTCTCTGGCCTGTTGTTGTTGGACCTTCTCATTGACTCCATGATTGGACAGGAAGTACTAAGAGATACCCTGGAGACTCTATGGGCTTCTCGACCTGTCCTCCCTGCCCTCCACTTGTAGCAGCAGTCCTTGGTAATCAGGTTGGAACCCCCAGCTTGTAACACCCCCTTCTTTGCCCATTGGCCCAGGAGCATGAAGATTCCGAGGTAGCCATCTCTTAGCCTCAATTTCTGATTCAGTGGAACTTTGCTTCCTCCCTGGGGACTGAGACTTTTCTCCCTGGGGAACTGAGACCAAGCCTATCAGGCCAATAGCTCTCCAAGTTGCAGAGGTGAGAAGCAAACACTTGGTGAGGGTGTATACTACAAGAAGCCCCTCCCACATCCACTCCTTGATTCCTGGATCTGTGAGAGAAGCAGAAGCATATACAGGCTGCAGGTTCAGAACATGTAACACATCCTCAGGACAGTACCAGCCCTGGAAATATGTTTTGTGGGTGCCAAAACTGAGCCTTGGGTGGGCCATTCACCATTCTTCTAGGCCAGCGGCTTCTGGGATATTCTGTACATTTGTCCTGGACCTTCGCAGTTTTAGAACTGAACTCTTGAGACCAGGAGCCCTTTCAGCCCCCAGGAAAACCAGATGGATGGTCATCCTGGATATCTTCCAAACCAGAGTCCCTCCCAGCAGTTAAGACCAGGACTTTGTGCCTCTGTATGCCCCGTGCGTGGCCCAGCACAGGCCAAGTAGATCATATCAGCTTTGCTGCTGGATCTGGAGGGTCAGGGGAGCCTCCCAGCTGCTATGACCCTGAGGAGTGGCAGCCATGACATGTGTCACTTGCAGGATTCAAAATGAGGGCACCGACCGTGCCTTGGATTTCGTTGTCATATTCTGTGTTGATTCTTTTGCTAACTTGGACAACTGCTCTACCAGGGAACAGGAGAAACAAACATTTAAAAGGTAATTTGTAGTCTTTTTAGGGATTTTCCCTCCTGTTGCCTTGTCCATGTTGTCACCTCAATTCTGCAAGGCAGGCAGGGTTGAGACCAAGAAAGATGACACGATTTACTCAAGGGCCCTGGCTTCTTGGCATTGGAACAGGCTCCACCCAGTACTTCATGCCCCAACCCCAAGCTGCCTCCCCATCCTTTGTGCTTTCGTGCCCTGGACACAGTACCTGGCAGCTCCCACCAGCCTGTCTGTTGTAGCTGAGGGACCCCATCAAGCCACCCCCACCCTCTCACTCTTCATCTGTGGGTTGCAGATAAGTCTGAAGGTCTCAGTGAGATTGTGGCCAACTATGAGCAACCATCAGATCAGGTATAAGAGCATCCTGCTTAGCAATTTGACAGAGGTCCCTTTCTAGGACACTGAGCCGTCTATAGGTTTATTCCTCAAAGTGGGGCCTGTTACTAGCATGGTGTTGCCTGAGGGCTTCATACCCACACGGAATCCCAGCTGGCTCAGCCCTAGGGAAAATCAGGCAGTGTGTGAAGTGTGGGCAGGTACCTTTTGAGAGGTGCTCTTAGTCACCTTTGCTTACACTTTAGTCAATGAACTGTTGTCTTTCTTCCCTGTTGGAACCTTCTAAATGTTTTCTTGTCTAGTAGTCTCCTAGGGCTACCATAACAAAGTAGCACTGACTGGGAGGCTTAGATAACAGAAATGTATTTTCTCGCAATTTTGAAGGCCATAAGTCCAAGATCAAAGCGCCATCAGGGTTGGTTTCTTTCAAGACCTCTCTCCTTGGATTCTTGGAGATGGCCAACTTCTTGCTGTGTCTTCGCATGGCCTTCCTTTCCTGTATATCTGTTCCTAATCTCCTCTTCCTTTGAGGACACCAGTCAGATTAGATAAGGCCCACCATAATGACTCATTTTACCTTAATGTCCTTTGTAAAGGCCCAACTCCAAATATTATCACTTTCTGACACACTGGGAGTTCAGGATCCAACATATGAATTTGGGAGGACATTTTAAGCCACAGTAGCCCATTTGGTCCATGGCAGGCCCAAATATCATGCTAACCCAGGGGAGTGTGGGGCATGGCCAGGGTTGCAGAGGGGAAGGGCACTCTGAGAAGCTGCTGTTGTGAGCTGCAGGTACCCAGAGACACTGAGACATGCCATCTTGGGGGGAGTTAATTCAGCAGCATAGGGGGAGAGGTTGCTGGCATAGTGGGAACAGCACAGTTCAAGGCACCAGGGCAAGGAAGGGCGTGCCACATGCAGAGAGCTGTTAGAAGGTACTTGGCAAGCAGCAAACCAAGTAGACAGGGGCCCAAACTCCCTGCCTGGGCAGGTGACAAGTCTCCACAGCACTGGGTCTCTTTTAGGATTATAGACAGGGAGAGATATGGTTAGTATCAGCTAACCCATAACATGTGCTCACCATGTGGGCATGGTGATCATGGATGGAAGATGAGGACCCAGGGTTCTGGTCCTCCACCAGTCACTGACAGTTTCTGCTGCTCTGGACAACATAGTGCAGAGAGGGCTTTAGAACCTTAGAGATCCTGTGTGAACTTCCTGCTCCGATATCTACTGATTCTGTGACCTTGGGGACTTGGCCTAGTCAGGCTCTGGTTATTCATTTATTAAGACCCAGCTTACTGTAGGGACTAATAAGATTGAGTTAAGTGATCTGACACACAGCAGAGGTACCAATACTGCTTGTCTCATTTCCCTTTGGCTCCTTGGTGTGTTGTTCCTCTGTAAATCTACTGGGAAATCAAAGGACCTGCACAGGCCACTCACAGTGGGAAACCACAGGACCCTTGACAATAGTCTGTGCAGCACAGAGTCAGTCCCTTGACCTGAGGAGTCTGGGCAGAGGGAAGCTTCTGGAAGGGGCAGGGGTGGAAGCATGGTAAGCTAATGCCTTGGACTTACTCTTGACTCAGTTTATCACCCAAACTCTCCATGCATGGCCAAAAGCTGAAATTTCTGATTTCTAAGCTCCTACTCCCAGCCCTCAAGGTCCTCGCAGACCTTGGAGAGGTGGGTGTGCACCCTGGGACTCAGGAGGTGTGTGCCGGGGGAGAAGGTGGGTAGGAGGAAGAGCTTGTGTTAGGCATGAGACATCTGCTTGTATTTTGAACTGTCTCTGAAGGTTTGTTCTGGGTTCAGTGAGGGAAGGGGGAGGCAAGCACGGAGAACACTGATCTCTTCTGTGTCACCTGTCTCCCCTCTTGGGGATGCCTCTGGCATATTTACAGTTTCAGAAAGGATTTTGTTTGGGGAAAAAAATAATTCTGCTGTAAAAAGAGCAAAATCTGCAGTGTGGCTTTGCCCCACACCAGCCCCATTGGGTCTGTCCCGGGATGGGCATCTGACCCAAGCCAGAGCGACCAGAGCCCCCTCCCCCAAGAGTACGAATCCCAGCTCATTTTGCAGAGATGTAAACTCTGTCCACCTGCAGAGAAAGGTGCTCCACACCAATTCGAGAACCAGAGGAGAGGCAAAGGGGACCCTGCATCCAACAATGCCCTGGGCTGTGCAGTGGCACCCCACCCTCCCACTCCTGGAAACCCCAACGTGGCTTTCTTACCTCAGTTCCTGTTTTGTAGAAAGCCAACTCGAGTTGGCTATTTGCAAAAGACCTAAATCATGAGTGAATTTGTTGCAGAATTCCTCTTACTCTAGAAAATCTGACATAAGCATGAAGACCTTGGAGACTGTGAAAATGTTTTATCCTGTAATATGTCCTCTCGTGTATGATGCATTGCTCACCCACACACATGAAAACCTGGAGTTGCATTTCTATCTGTAAGGGTAAATGTCCTCTCCAGGTTTTAACTATATCCTGCATCCCCTGCCTTGAGCTGGGAATTCCTGTGCCCCTTAACAGGACTTGCTGCACTAACTCCACAGCTCGGGGCATGGATCGATCCTGCTGGAAGGCCTTGGCAACCTGCCTGCAAACACTGCCACCACTGTGGTGCCATCTTCCAGAACCTCAGCCTTAGCTTGTCATCCCTCACTTTGGGACCTGGCAGCATTTCTGCTTGCGGGATGCTCAAGCTCAGACCCCTGCCTAGTCCAACAACTGTCCTGCTGCCCGCCTCCCCTGTGCAGCTATCCCCGCCTCCACCCCCACCTCCGCCCCTCAACCATTTCCTTCCCCAGAGGAGCAGCTTTACCTGCCTTGAGAATCTCCTTCTGCCTACACCAACCGACAGTCAGGGCGCTGGGGAGCAGTTCCCTTGCATCTCCCCTGACCACTCCGCTGTTCCTCTTGGCATCTTCCCAGTGCTGAGCATTGGTCCTGGCACAAAGCCAGGGTTCCGCAAACATGGGCTGAACTGAAACCCAGCTGAGGTTGCAGCTTCCTGAACTGGCCTCTCTTCTGTTCCCACTCTGGCTCCCAGTCACGGCTGGGGCAGGCACCCTCAGTTGTAGCCCAGACACGGTCTTTCCAAGAGGGCCCTGCAAGGGGTAGGGGGGTGCAACCCTGGCACCCATGGGATCTATTTGAGCAGCACCTAGGCTCCCAGTGGCCCCTTCCTCATCCGCCCTTCTATGGTCACCTTGAGGAAATGTGTACCTAGCAGAGTGAGGTTTCAATTTAGTTATGGACTTAGGATCCAGAAGAAGAATCCTGGGAAGTAGGTTGCAGAACCTTCTGGCTTAGAGCAAGAGGTAGACAGTGGCTGTGAGGTCCTGAGCCTGGGGAAGGGGTGGTGGCAGCTTCAGGGAGCCCACAGGATGGTTCGCCAGCCTCCAGCGGGGCACCCCATCCTGGACAGAATCCCGGGGTGATGGCCCCCCTAGCCCTGCAGAGAGGTGAAGCCCTGTTGTGTCCCACATATGACAGTGCAGGAGGCAGACTGTCAAAGACACAGGGAGCGAATGCCCGTCTCAGGAAGTGCCCTTCACGCTGCCTCATTACAGAGTAACTGATCCTGGAGATCCGATCTGAGCTGGGAGGCTGGAGATTTTCACCTGGAGAGCCTTCCCTATCTTCTCTCTTCCCTTCTGCGGAGAGGAGGATGACAAAGTAGCTTCTGGAGGCCCACACAAGCACGGAAAAAACACATTCAGGGCATTGAGGGCTGTGCTCACTCCCTTGGGGAGGAGATTTGCACTCTCAGGGTACAGGGGAGTGAGGAGCCAGAGGAAGCCAGGGCCCCAAGCCCACACTCCTGGGGCTCTGAGGGCCCACGACAGCCCTCAGGAATGCATCCAGCTGCAAGGTCCAGGCACCCAGTGGGGAGAGGCTTTGGGAAACTGCCTGTGGTCCTCTCCTAACAAGAGCTGGGCAGGGGTTCAGGCTCTGCTGTGTTAGAGCACTCTCTGGGCCTTCCTCTCTGCAATGGCTCCAGACTGGGTGCAGTCAAGGAGTTGGAAAGGGGAAAGCACTGGCTAGCTGTGTCACTCCGCTCAGGAGGGCAAAAGAGTCTCCAGAGACCATGGTTAGGGTCAAAAGGCTGCCTACGCTGCAGGGGAAGCTATGAAAGTGAACACAGGCTGTTGGAGTTGATTCAGGACACAGCATGGCCCACCCCTTGGGAGTGGGCTGGGATGTTGGGGGGCAACCGCAGTGAGGCCCCACGGGGACCCTCAGCTGGGCAACATGGGGTCGGTCAGGCAGCAGGAGGGTCAGCAATCTGGAGACCCCATGGGATGGCCCAGCACGTGGAGGCTCCAGGCAGCCTGTGTGAAGGCCCTGGGACGCATGGTCAAGAGTTGCTTCCCTGGTCAAGAGTGGTGCCCTTTCCTGATGTGGGAGCCCACTCAGACCAGCTCAGGGCTGTGCAGAGTAGCCCTCTGATAGTGCTAGGAAATTCGAATCATGGGTCCTGGACTCCAGTCCCACTTACAGCTTGCTGGGGCCTTCCAGTGACCTCTAGGGTCTCAGAAATGAGTCAGCAGGTGGTGAACACCTGGCACCTGAAGCGACTCCCTTGTGGCCCTCAGAGGAGGCAATGGGGTCAGCTGGGGGTGCCTGGGGGAGGACAAGAGAGATAGGGAGAACTGGGGGTTGACTTCCAGGAACCCAGGATGTTGGGGCACCCCCAAACCAGCCATAGGATGGGGGCTGCTGGCCCAGAGCCAGGGGCCTTCTCTAGTCAAGACACCAGGGCTGTGTGATCAGTGATAAATGTCTATCCCAGGAGAGGTGCCCGCTGCATTTGGCATTCACTGTGTCCTAATCTTTCTAGAACACTCCTCGGCAGGGAGAGCCCTCCACCCAGTTACCTTTGGGGAACACTGGAGCTTCTCATTCCTTCACTGTTAACAGGCTTTGAAGGAGCCTGGGGACCCAAAGGCTAGTGCAGAGACCCCATCCGTCCCCCACCACACCTCCCCTCCAGTCCCCCACTGATCAGACTGGTTGACACCTCAGAAGGAGGCCGCTGGGTTGTTATGCCGAGAATTGAAACATTGCTTAACCCCAAGGAGAAACCACAAGAAGAGAAAAACATGCAAGGCTGTTGCATGCAGCTGGGTCTGAGCCCTCAGCCTGCTCGCCGTCTGCCTGGTGGGTTGTTTGTGTGACAGGCCACAGAGAGGTTTGCTTGAGTGGGACCGTTTCCAAGACCCCAGAATGATTCCCTTCGGACAGAGAAGGGCGTCCTTTCATAGGGACCACAGGGCTCGGGCTTCTCATGCCTTCGTCATGTGGCTTGTGTCCTCCTGGTGAGTGACACCCCTACACAGAGGGCCTCCACCCCCAGTGGTCACCACCAGCGGTCCAAGGAGCAGAGCAGCCCCCCAGGGGTAGGACACAGCTCTTCATCACAGGGCTCTCGAGGACACCGGAGACTGAGGCTGCTGCTCTCAAGGGCAGAGCTGGGCCACCAAGGAGACAGAGCAGACCCTGATAGGGAGCCCCGCAGGCAGGCCGCTGGGGGAGAGGCAGCTACAGAGAGTGTGTGCAGAAGTTGGCAGGTCTAGAAAGGAGCTGCTTTCATTTCAGCAGAGATGCATGTTTTGTGTTTGCAGTTTGGGGAGGTCCCACCGTATCTGGTGTCCTGAGGATCTGTAGGTCTTCATGGTAAGGGTCCGAGGGCCATGCTACCGACCAAGGCCCAGATCTGGTTCTCCTCCTTGCAGAAGGCCTTCTGGTCAGTCTCCCTGTCCACTCCCACATGCCAACTGGGACACATCCTATTCTCCTCAGAAGGCTACATTTCAGGAACTTGAGGCCACTGGTGCAGTGGCCGCTGGGCATGTGTTTAAAGCCTAGCCTCCATGGCAGAGCCAGCAGGTCACCTCCAGGCTTCCCAGGGACTCCTCCTGTCCCAACCTGACCTCCCAACTGTCCCATTCCCAAGGCTGCTGCCTGCCTGTACACCTTTTTTCTTGCCCTTCCCAGACCCCTGAGTCCAACTGCCCACCACCCCATGCAGAAGCTGCACTGTGCCCGCACACACACAGACACCCATCCACACTTACACAGCCATACCAACACATATGTACACATGCACGTGCACACACACACACACACACCATAACCCCCCACAGATGCACCCCCACACACACACAACCCAATACTTATACACATGTACATGTACACACACCCCAGGGCTGTCCCTCCTCCAGAACTCTGCGTCCCCACTTCATATGAGCTCACCCTGGTGGTCCTGGCAGCCCCCACATGTACATCTAGTTTCCACAGTCATTTGCGGTCCCCAACCCTTTCTCAGACGACAGATACCTGTGCTATGTCCACGAGGGGTGGTGGCCCCATGGTTCCCACCCCAGTTTTCTCTGATTGACCCCGTGCCCTCTGCCCTCACCTGGTACTTGCCCCTTAAGGTTGGTCTTTCTGCTCAGAAGGTTAAGGTTGAAGCCCCCTGAGAGGAGTCTGGTAGAGGGAGAGGGGTCTGTCCCTGAAGCTCGCACATAGGCCATAGGCTTGTCCTGAATCTGGCTGCTGTGCCTATGACCTTGGCCCTCCTCTAAGCGCGCCTTGAGTTACAGACCCAATTCAGATCAGTTCAGGAGGACACTCATTGGTCCTGGAGGGGTGGAGTCCAGTCCTGAAAACTCTTCCTCTTAGCAAAAAAAAGAAAAAAGAAAAAAGTTAAAACTGCATATTAGTTAATTGGAAAATTGCATATTAATCTTAGAAACATTTTGTAAGAGCATGAGGGCTCTGTCATCTGTGCCTTACTGTGCTTCAGGGGGCCAAGCTCCAGGAGGCTCAGGAAACACACATCTGGAGACTCAGTCTACCCTGATGCCTTTGGTTCTGTGGCCACCACCAAAGACAAAACAGCATTATTGCAATGCATCACTGACCCTTAGCGAGGCTCCTCAAAAATCGGAATGGTGGCATACCAACACAGCCTAGATGGCCCAGACTTTCCTGGAACACACGCAGGAAACACTGTAGGTGAGACCCCCCACCTAGCCCTGGCCTTTTGCCTCTGGCCAAGATAACCAAAGCTGGATTCTAGTTAGAACAGTAAGAAAGATTTTATTTCATAATAATTATTGCAATAGGCAGGAGAGCCCAGAGGGAACTCTCCTCAGCTTCCCAGAAACAAAAGGCAGGAGATGTTTCAAAGGCTCGAGCGTGCTGGCGGAAGGGGCTAGGCCACCTGCTTATCCAGAGGAAACAAGACCTCCTTATATCTATATGATGGGAGATGGTGGAGCCACTTTGAGCATGGGCCCATCCACCAGGTTCAGGCTCTTGCCTCTCATAGGACGGGACTAGGAGGGAGAGTTAGCTCTTGAGTGCTTGCATTTCCAAGAGACCGTTCTGGATGATAAAAGATTTACATCTCAAAGGGCAAAGAAAGGACTTCTAATTGTAAGCTTTCTGAAGTAGCTGCTCTAAAAGGAGGGTTCAGGGGCCTATCTGCCTACCACCAAGTTTTGGCTGGAACAAACAGTAAATTCTCCTGGCAGCATGGAGCCTTCTCGGGCAGAAACTTGAAGGTTTGCAGTTGTCATCCTAGAGATGCGACCCAAGGCTATTAGAAAGTCTACTAGTGTTTGTTCAAGTCTCTTGGTGTGTGGGGAGGGGAGGGAGGGTGAGGAGACAAAATCATTTGCGCTGACAGTTTTTATAGGCCTAGGTGAAGGCCCCGTTAAGAAGTGGGCTCAGTGGAGCTTGGCTAGAGTTTGATCAAGGAGAGTCTGTCAATGCTGCCACCATCCTACCTGTACCTGTGGTTTCCTCCCCTCCCGGGAGGGAGGTCATCTCCTGAACACTGTTGTTCCCATCAACGTCATCATTGTGATGCACAGGAGCCCATGGGATCAGGGGAAAGCTCAGAGAGCAGCGGCTCAGGCACATGCATCAGACTGAGCTCCCTGGGACTACAGTGTGGGCCCCGCTGCTGGCTCAGGAATTGAGAAAATAACATTTTCTCCCTTTACCTGTGGCCCTGCCCATGCCCTCAGCTCCCTTGAGGACATGCACATACCTTTCCATGTCCCCTAAGAAGTCCAAGTGCTCTCAGGCCACCATGCTGTGAGGAAGCACAAGCTAACCACCTAGACAGGCAACACGGAAGACCACCAAGACACTAGATAAGTGAAGAGAGCCTGCTTGGGCCTTCCAGCTCAGCCTGGCTGCCAATGCCAGCTGAACACAGTTTAAAAAAGCTAACTCAGTCAATTCTATGTGTTTACTGCATGCAGCTCGTAGAATTACAAGAAATAATAGATCACTTTTGGGGTGGTGGACCATGCAGCAATATGCAACAGAAGCATTCAGGGGCTGTCTGGTAGTGTCTTTGGATCTCCTGGGAAGGTGGAAAAGGTGACCAGTCACCTTCCTGAGAATGCTGTTATCAATGAAGAGGAAGCTACAGCTCTTGGGGCCACACAGTGATCTTGATGTTTTCATCAGAAATAAGCTGTGAGGAAGAGGGATGAGTTGGGGGATCAGGAGAATAAGTGGGAGAATGGGCATAGGGTTTCCTGGAAACCATGGAAAGGAAATCTCGAGAAGAGAAACAGAACAATGGGAGTGCATGCCATGTTGAAGTCAGGAGAGCTCTGGGATCCCCAGGAACCCGGGGAAGGGTGTAAATACTGGGATCTCAAATCCAGAATGACTCCAGGAAGACTGTCACAGAATGTCCCTGAGCATTGCATGTTCCTTCCTCCTGACCAGGGGCCTCCTGAGCTAGGGTGAATCTGTGATTCCACAGGGGCTGGAGGTGGGCAGGATGAACATGATTCCTACTGGGGTGAGAGGACAAGGCTTGGTCCAGCTCCAGGGTTGGACAGGAAACAGGAAAGGCCCGGGCTATGGTGACAGTAGGGAGAGCTAGGAGCCAGCTGGTTTCATGCCCAGATCTGGAAACACCTAATTGGCAAACAGCTCTATCGCCAGTGAATTTCCAGCCAGAAACAGAATCCACTCGAGTTATTTTAGGCAGAGAGGCCTTAGTGCCAGGCATTGGTGATAAAGGTGCTGGAAAGGCTGGAAGAGGAAATAGGGGGAGAAGGTGTTACTTGGAGATCTGGAGCCACTTCTGTTCTGCACCTATACTGGGAGGCACCAACTCAGCCCTGAGCAGGAGCCATACAACACCCCCATCCTTCTGTGCTCATGCTGTTGGGGCCACTGTCAGTGGCCCTGCAGGGTGTATCACCCACTTCCACCATGGAAGCTACAGCCAGCAGTAAAGGAGTCTCTTCTTGTTTCCCACCTGTTACCTCCTTCCAGGGCTTCCCAGGAGCAGGACTGCAAGGGAGTGTAGGAAACATAGTTCTCATGCTCCTAGACCTTTGGACTGCTGAGGAGAGCATGAAGGGCAGACATGGAGAGAGAGCATGAAGAGTGGATATGGAGAGAGAGCTAATACACCACTACTGGGACATCGGGCACCAATTTAACACAATGGCCCTGGTTTTACCTTGAAATTCTCCACCCAACAGAATAGGTGATATGTACGCTTGTATTCCCTGGGCATGCAGACTTCACATGGTCAGAATAGGGCAGGAATGCCTTTGAACTCACCAGTTCCACTGAGTGTTGGGACCTTGGCAGAGACTGTCCTCTCCTTTGATGGTACTGTGAAGTTCCTAAGGTGCATATTAATGGACTCATAGGGCAGGGACTTGAATTTGGTGGAGGTAAGAAGCTTGTTTAATCATCCTCAGGAGACCCTAAAACCACTTCAGTCTTGGGAATGGATGTTCAGAAATGCAGCCATGTTTACAAACTACCTCAGTGGTTCTTAATTCTTGTGATAGCAGGCTGCTGAGAAAATTGGTTTTACAACCTGGCTAAGGCCAAGGGCCTGCTCAGGATGATGGTTTAGTACAGGGGTAAAAGCTGGCTCCAGGAAGCACACAGTGGGCAGGTGTTCTCTGGGCAGGGATGGTGCTGGCACTCAGCCCATGGGGTTGTGGAAGAAAAGCAGGTAAGGAGGTTCTAGGAAGGGCTGGATGCTTTGCTCTTTGTGGCCACATGGGACCCAGAGTTAGGCATGCTCCTCCTGGCAATGATCTGTTGTAAGGATAGTAAAGTACTTACTGTGTACCTAGCTCAGGTATCTGTTGTGCCAAAAGGTGAGGGACCCCTCTTTGAAAACCTTTACTTTACTCTTTCCCTGGTTCCCTTTGTCTTTGCCATACGGAGGTCTTCAACTCACAGTAGAGTGGAGGAGTGGAGGACCACAGCCTGGCGGTCTCTGCTTCCCCAAACCCAGCCCAGCTTCTGGTGGGGAAAGACAAACCCAGGCAAATGGACCTCTTTCCAGATTGTAAAGCTTGGTGAGAAGGCCCAAATGTGGCCCAGCTGGCCTGAGAGCAAGGGACAGGATGGGCTATCATTGCTCTGGGCTACCAGGAAGACCCTGGCTGGCTTGGGTTGCAGTCCAAGCTCCAACCTACCAGCCTTATGGCTTTGGTTTCAGAAAGCTCAAGTGAAAATGGAGCTAATTATAATGCCAAACCCAGTTTGGAGGATCACATGGCATATTAGTTGTGGTGGGGACCCCACGAGTTGGGAGCATGGCTTGAGAGGCCTGGGCTTCATCCATGATTCCCATCTCTCTGAAGGAGCCCAGTACTAATTGGAGCTCTGAGACTCCTGATTAGGAAAGTATGGGAGCAGTGCGGAGACCGGCCCGCACAAGGGGGATGGGGGGACCAGGAGGGAGGTGATAGTTTGGCAGAGCCAGGCAGGCCCAGATGGTAAGAGACTTTGCTGCCAGGCCAAAGTTTTGGGACTTGGAGATGTAAAGGGCAGCCTTCAGGAAGCCTCTGCAGAAGGCTGGCCTATTACTGGCAATTAAAGAGAAAAAAATAAACCACTATGCTAGGGAAGGGGGTGGCTTTTAGTAGAGGGCTGGATAGGATCCAGACTGTAAAGGGCACCGACTTGGGTGTGGCTGGGCAACAGGAGTCCCATGCTTCCTGCCAAAGGGCTTCCTCCCTCCTTGGCTCTGGTAGTTTCTAGGGAAGCCCTCTGTCATGGGCCTGCCCCCATGGGAAAAGGAGCTGGGAGCTGCGTGCCACAGGAGGAGCTTCACTTTTGTTCAGGAGGTGAGCATGCAGAGAAGCCGCCATGCTGCTCCTGCCCCAAGGGGAGGAGACTCTTTGGGGTTCAGAACTAGGCTGGATTGATTCTGTTTAAAGCTTCTGCTAGCTAGTCTGGCGTTCTATCTTCTGGGAAGCCATGCAGGTCCTGTATGGCCTCTTGATCCCCAAGCTGCAAGCCTCATCAGATGGTCCCTTTAAGCCCAAGTGCTCTTGGCTATTCTGGGGAGGCCTACCCAGGCCTGCACACTCTGACCATGGCCTCCAACTGGGCTTGGGAGGCCCTGCCATCCGATTTCTACTACAGCAGCAGAGAACCTTACCTGCATTACCCTGCTTCCTCCTCATGAAACCCTGCGAAGTACATGTGGTTGTATTCTCACTTTCTAAGCCAGGAAACTTCGATTTACAGAAGTTATACCACCCTCCCAGGAGATGAGGCTAGCCTCCTTGGACCAGGGATTGAGACCTGCCCATCCCACCCCAGACACCATGAGATGGACCAGGATTCCATCCTGAGCTTCCGTGGGACTGGAACTGCCTCCTACATCTGGTCAGACCATAATACCTTAGGGAAGAAGAGAGCAAGATGGTCCCACACCCTGAAGCCTGTGCTCACAGAAACGGGAGAGGACTCTCGCTCATCACCATTTTCTGGGCCAGGGCCTATATGGACCTCTCCCCTCTGACGCAAGTCTTATCCCCCTTTTTCATCTCTGGGGTCACATTTCTGTCCTTTGTGCAAGTGCAAGACACTGCAACCACTTCCCTCCCCCAAGAAACCCGCTAATTCTGCCTCCAGCACTCTCCCCTAGAAACCTGGGGTGTGTGACCCTTTCTCCATCACACTAGGCCTCTTCTTTCCAGAGATACTCAGGCCACAAAGGTCTATCTGCTCTAGTGATCTGGTCTCTGCCTAATACAGCCAACTCTAAGCCTCAATGTTCTGTCCAGAACATTGCTGAGAAAACAGGTTTGCATAGCCTCCCACATCTTTTAGACCAATGAACTTTCACTGATGTGTAAAAGGGCAAAAGCTAATATTAAGGAAACATAATTTTATTCACTCTCCTAATCTTGACTCAAAATTTGGAAGATCTCCTTGTAAAGCAAACAATGGAAAGGTATGTTAGGTGCACAGCATGGTCCAGGGCCTGGAGCCCTCCATTTGCAAGGCAGCTGGTAAGGTTTGCAGACCTGCCCTCTGTCTGTCCCTGCCTGGTCTCTCCTAGCAGGTCTTACCCATCCAGGCGCTGAGATGGGAAACTAGACCCCTCACAGGCCTGGCAGATGATGAGTGGATACTCTCTGCTCCTCACTGCATCTTACTGAGTGGAGCATCAGCCAGATGCCTAACAGGAAGCCAGTGGGCACCCTTGGGAGTACCCAAGAGCCCAAGACTCACACCACTCCCAGGGCTGGCAAGTAAGGTGAGTGGATCACAGCCCCTGCCTCCCTCTGTGCCTCAGGTCAGTGAGGAGCATGTTTAGGAGGCCGCACAGCTGGGGGCCAAGGGGCAAGTTGAGGAGCTGCTACATAGTTGACCTCATCACCCCCGTTTCTCCGAGTCACAAGGCTTGGAGGTTGGGGCTGGCCTATTGATTCAGGGAGGTTGCCAAATGCTTGCCCCCACCTCCCAATTTGTTCCCAAAGGAGCAAGGTGGAAGCATTTTTATTATCCTAACATCTGGCTTTGGAGTTGCCCTTTGGAAGGAGTGACGGCTGGATGCCCCAGGGTGGAAGCAGGGTCCCAAGGGCCTGAGTGAAGACAGAATGTTCTGAGGCAACTGCAGAGCAGGGGAGGGTCAGGGCTGGGGCCTTGGGGATGCACACTACCAGTCTCACAGGAACAGGGAGCTGGGAGGCCTGGGGTGGGGGTTGGGACAGGAGTGCACAGTGCACAGCTAGTGCCTCAGGTTCAAGCCCCAGCCTGTCTGTACTATCCACTGTGTTGGGAATGTCGTGTGAGGGTTTGTGGAGCAGAGGGGCTGCAGTTCACATCCGGACATTTATAGGCAGCAGAGTCAAATCTGGGCTGACAGCAGAGGGGGCCCATGGAACATGAGCCCCAGGGCCTCGTGAATGCCTCAGGGTCAGTAACAGGCTTCCAGCGATCCCAGGCCATTTCTCCAGGTGTCTGGCATGGGCTCTGGGTGCCGCTGAGCAGGGTGAGTCCTCCCAGAACCCTGTCCACAGGGCCTGCGCTCTGACATGGGGCTCTGGAGCCTGCAGAGGCTGGACCCCACTTCCTTTGGGCTCAAAATTGTTACCCTGGCTGCTGAGGCTCCACCCAGGAATCACACTCAACACCCCACACCCAAGCCTGTCCCCCAAAATTCCTAGGGTCTGTCCAGTTGATCTGCAAAGTGAGTCAATCTCCACCAGGCCTGGGATGGTACATGGACTGCTCCTCTGCCAGACCAGGGTCCCCACCGCTGCCTACCACGGTTGCTCAGACACTCACAGGCTGACTTGCTCTGGCACCTGTTCTTCTCGCCAGAGCCTGGTTCTAGTGGGCAGGCCCCACTGGACCCCTTTATCCTCCTTTGGCCCCAGCACGTCTCTCGTCTCTGCAGTCTCCCTCTACCACCTTGGTGTCAGTGACTTTATCCCATTTTTTTTTTTTCAGACCAGCCAAAAACTACCAAATCAATGCCAACAAGCCTGGAGGCCAGGCCATTTGTAGGCAGAATTCACTGTACATGAACTATCTGTTCATGAAATGGCCAGACCACACAAGCTGCTTTGGATACATGTGTATTCTCGCCCAACACGAATGCAAACTGCTTCTGATCCCCCTTTCTGCAAGGATGGAAAAGAGGATGTTCTCGGATGGATGCCTGGCGCCACACCCCAAACACTATTAATCGGCTCTACCCCAGAGGCGGCATTCGACACAGCCCACTACTTGGTGAGGCTTGTAGAGCCTGCTGTATCGTTCTGCTCAGGCTGCCATGACAGAAGGGCGCTAGCTCGTTGACTTACATGACACACTTATTTTCTCACACTCTGAAGACAGGAGCCCGCCAAATCAAGGTGCTGTCGGAATTGGTTTCTGGTGAGATCTCTTTGGGTTGCACATGACTGTCTTCTTACTGTCCTCATGTGCACACAAGTGGAGACAAAGAAATCTCTGCCGTCTCTTCCTCTTCTGAGAAGGACACCAGTTTTATGGGACCAGAGTCCCACCCTCATGACCTCATTTGACCTCTATCTCTTTCCAAAATGGATGTCCAAATACAGTCAGCTTGAGATAGGGCTTTGACCTCAGAAGTTGGGAGCGGGGAGAGCGGGGATGGAGGACACAATTCCATCCATACACCCACTATAATCTGTCATCATATTTCATTTTTGTAGGATCCAGACTTGTGAACTAAATAAGGATATGACAGAGACCACCGCTCCTGAATTACTGGGTTTTTTGACTGTGGCACTAATCTCTGCCATCCCTTTGGCGTGGAACTATTTTAATATAGCTTGGCTGGTTGGGTGGGGGCAATTTCAGAGGATTTCACTTAGCCCTCACCACGCTGGTAGTTCTTACCCCATAGGTTAAGGAACCATGTGGGGGTTCTGCTCACTGCCAAGAAGCTGCATCCCAATGATCCAATCTGGAAGTGGGGAAATGACCCAGTGGGCCACATGGCACCTGTCCTGAGAACTGGTCCTACCTATTTCTCCCCCACCGCCGTGGTGACTCCCTGGTCATCACTCATCAATAACAATTCAGACCCTGTGTTCAAGAATCCTGAAAAGTCCCGGTGACCCCCGTTCTCATACACATGATCGCCCAAGTGAAAGGCTAGGATTCTGCTGGGAGAAGCCAAGAGGAGTCACTACTGCACACACCTGCCATGAAGTTCAAGACCTTCTGCACAGAACTGGCTTCTCTCTCGGTCTGGATTCTGGATCTGATAACTGACTCAGGGACAGAAAACAGCCAAGACACCATGATTTGGCTGTTGTCCGCCATCTGATCAATCATCATTAGTATTATTTATTGCACAGATTAAGCAGTACCTTACCATAGTATTGACCATCCAGCTTACCTCAATAGATGCCATGTCCTAGAACCATCTCCTAGGCTATCTGTACAACAGGGCCCCCAGTTGCTGTTCCATCTTGCCACTTACTAAGAAATGCATCCACCTTGCTTCTAATGGTTAAGCCCTGCTATCTGTCCTCTATTCCTTTGTGACCCTGTTGTCCACATTGCTAACATAGCAACCCCCACTGTCAGCCCTGACCTGCAGAGGTCACCAGCACTGAGCTTCTCAGCAATGCCTCATGTCCCCTCAACAGCACTCTCTTTGTCATGTTGGTAAATGCAGGGGGGGGGGGGGTCCTTCCACCCCTCCTGGGTTTTCTGGCCTTATTCTGAGCCTTTGGTTCCATCCACACGGTTCTGGTATATGTCTGCACACACTGTGAGCCATCACATGTTAGCAGTGGTTCCTAGGTTTCCTTTTTTTTTTTCATTTTTATTTATTTATGATAGTCACACACACACACACAGAGAGAGAGAGAGAGAGAGAGAGAGAGAGAGAGAGAGAGAGGCAGAGACATAGGCAGAGGGAGAAGCAGGCTCCATGCACCGGGAGCCGGACGTGGGATTCGATCCCCGGTCTCCAGGATTGCGCCCTGGGGCGAAGGCAGGCACCAGACAGCTGCGCCACACCCAGGGATCCGGTTCCTAGGATTCTTGCCAGGGCGTGAAGTTCCATAATCTAGAGATTGATGGGCTCCCCCTCTTCCCATGTTCTGCCCTCCTTGCTCCTGCACCCTCAGAAACCAGTTCCAGGTACCTTCTATAGGCCTGCCAGGTTCAGCCTGGGCCTGCAGCTTCTTTGGCATAAACCCCCTCCTCTCCCATTCTGATCCCTGCTACAATGTGGGTGAAGCCTGAGGGCATGATGCTCAGTGAAATAAACCAGACACAGAAGGGCAAATACAAATAGCCTGATCTCACTTACATGAGGCACTAGAGTAGTCGAATTTATAGAGTCAGAAAGTAGAATGAGGGTTGCCAGGGGCTGGGAAGAGGAGATAATGGGGAGTTAGCATTTAATGGGTGCAGAATTTCAGCTTTGCAAGCTGAAGAGTGTTCTGGAGGTGACGGGAGTGATGGTTGTACAACAATATGAATGTACTTATGCCACTGAACTCTGCACTTAAAAATGGTTAAGATGGTAGCTTTTATGTTTTGTGTGTTTTACCATAATAAAAACAAAACAAAACAAAACTCAATAAAAAAAATGCCTCTCCTTCACACCTCCCCAGTTGGGCTGTAGTGGGATTTAACCCTGCCAGTCAGGCTGCCCAGAGGGAGTGTGGAAGTGGATTCTGAAGGAGCAAGCACTGTCTTGTTGGACACCTACCAAGCTTGGGTCCATTGTGTGATCTCCCAGCAGATGGGAATGGGGGCGGGGCACTTCTGCGGGCTCACGTGTTCACAGGTATCTGAAGTTGCAAGTTCTCATCTGAACCTAACGCAGACCTCCCCACCCCAGGTCTCAGGATCCTGTGGTCATGACCTTGCAAAGGACACCCATCAAGGTCAAGGTTGAGAATTCCACCACTCCTACAAGAAACTTCTGAGCCTCATCTTCTGCACTGTCCATCCCCTCCTCTATCCCTTTGACAGAAGCTAAAGTCCCCCAGAATGCTCCAGGGAGGCCCTCTGGCTTTCACATTTGGGGTAGAATTGTCCTGTCATTGTCTCTTCTACAACCAGTGGTATTCAGAGCAGCCTGCCCCTCCCAGACCCATATTCCTATATCTTGTTTTTCTTTCTCTCTTTTTAAAAAAATATTTTCTTTGGGGGCACCTGGGTGGCTCAGTGGTTGAGCACCTGCCTTCGGCTCAGGGCGTGATCCCGCATCGGGCTCCCTGCATGGAGCCTGCTTCTCCCTCCGCCTGTGTCTCTGCCTCTCTCTCTGTGTCTCATGAATAAATAAATAAAATCTTTTAAAAATATTTTTTCTTTTGCATAGAATATAAATCCAAATTAGATTTTCAACTTCTTGAAGACATAGACTTGGAGAGAGATATACATCTATATACAAGTATATAATTTTAAATAATACATCAGCAGCAAAAATTGTTGGCAATTACTAAGTGCTTAGATACTCAAGTAATCTTCCATGTATGCATTCTCCCTCATGTTTACTGTCATAGCACAACCTGTTACTCCTGGGGGAAAATATTCATCATTTTTCTATAAAATCACATTTTCAGTACTTTCTCATAGTTTTTCTATGTGTTAGAATAATTATTACTGAAGAAATAATTTATATTTATAGATCTATTGTTTCCATAAGATGATAATGTATTGACAACAGGTAGGTCACTGTTCCAAGATTAGTAAGGATGGACAATTTTTCATAATGTATAGTTATTAGTTTACCAGAGTAAAGTTTTTTTTTAATTCAAGTATAATTAACATACAGTTATATCAGTTTCAAGTGTACAATATAGTGATTCAACATTTCCATACATCACTCATTACAACAGGTGCCCTCCTTAATCTCCATCACTTATTTTACCCATCTTCCCGCCCACTCCCCTCTGGTGACCATCAGTGCATTCCCTGTAGTTAAGAGTCTGTTTTTTTGTTTGTCTCTATTTTCTTTCTTCATTTTGTTTCTTAAATTCTACGTATAAGTGAAATCAGATGATATTTGTGGTTCTCTGACTTTTTTTTTAAAGATTGTATTTATTTATTCATGAGACACACACAGAGAGAGAGAGACAGAGAGACAGAGAGACAGAGAGAGACACAGAGAGAGGCAGAGACACAGGCAGAGGGAGAAGCAAGCTCCATTCAGGGAGTCTGACATGGGGCTCGATCCCGGGTTTCCAGGATCACGCCCTAGGCGGAAGGCAGGCACTAAACTGCTGAGCCACCCAGGGATCCCCTCTCTGACTGAGTTATTTCACTTAGTATTATACCTCTAGATTCATCCATGTTGTCACAAATGGCAATATTTCATTCTTTTTTATGACTAAGTAATATTTCATTGTATATCTATATCACATCTTCTTTATCCATTCATCTATTGATGGACACTTGGGTTGCTTCCATATCTTGGTTATTGCAAATAATGCTGCAATAAACATAGAGGTGCAAATATCTTTTCGAATTAGTGTTTTCATTTTCTTTGGGTAAATACCCAGCAGTAGAATTGCTGGATCATATGGGAATTCTATTTTTAATTTTTTTTAATATTTATTTATTTACTTATGATAGACAGAGAGAGAGAGAGAGGAGGAGGGAGAAGCAGGCTCCATGCCAGGAGCCCGACGTGGGACTCGATCCTGGGGTTCCAGGATTGCGCCCTGGGCCAAAGGCAGGCGCCAAACCGCTGAGCCACCCAGGGATCCCCTATTTTTAATTTTTTGTGGAACTTCCATACTGGTTCCCACAGTGGTTGTACCAATTTGCATTCCCACCAACAGTGCAAAAGGGTTCCTTTTTCTCCACATCCTTGCCAACACCTGTTGTTTCTTGTGTTGTTGATTTTAGCCATTCTGACAGGTGTGATGTGATAGCTCACTGTGGTTCTGATTTGTATCTCCCTGATGATGAATGATGTTGAGCACCTTTTCATGTGTCTATTGACCATCTTTATGTCTTGCTTAGAAAAATGTCTGTTCCTGGCTTCATCCATTTTTTAATTGGATCATTTGGGTTTGTTAGGGGGATTTTTGGTGTTGAAATATATAAGAACTTTATATATTTTGGATTATTAACTCCTGATCAGATACAGCATTTGCAAATATCTTCTCCCATTTAATAGATTGTCTTTTTGTTCTGTTGATTGTTTCCTTTGCTGTGCAAAAGCTTTTTATTTTGGTGTAGTCCCAATAGTTTAATTTTGCATTTGTTTCCCTCCCTCAGGAGACATACCTATAAATATGTTTCTATTGTGATATCAAAGAGATTACTATGTTTTCCTACCCTTAGCTCTCTTACACCAGCTGGCAGGTCCTATTCCTTAAAATGCCTCAGCTCTCCATCCCCATGAAAAGGCGAACCCCCCCTTGGCTACAACATGCTCTATCTACTACTTGTGATCCTTGGTGCCAGCTGTTGGCAAGTGATCCCATTTGGGATCTTCTTCCTCGGAGATATACCAGGTAAGTGTAAGGAAACAAGGAGAGCAGGACTGGGCAGAGGGGGAGAAGGACCCAGGATGCCATTGCGCCCAAGGCCTCAGCAGATCCTGCAGGAGTCCTGCAGCCTCTAGTGCTGTCCCCAATGGAGGACGGGGATTGACCTCTGTACCAGTGGCACAGGTAGTCATTGGCTCCTGAAGGCATCATCTTAGGTAAAGACAATGCCCATGGAAGGGCTTGGCTGTGAACCGTGAGTGGTCTTGTTCCCCCAGCTGGGAGTGGGCTTTGAAGAAGGGATCTGGTCTTCACAGAGCACCTCATCCTCCATTCTGGTTTTCAGTTCAACACTGCTTTCCTTCTGCCTCTCATTCTGATTCTTGGCACTGGTGTGGCAGCTTCAGGCTAGAGGGGTGAAGGCTTGACCCAGACCGTCCAGTTCTGTAATAGTACTGCAGGCAGAATCCCCAGCACTTTATTGGCCTTAGAAAGGTGGGAGAAAGGCCCTTGCAGGCTCAGCCAGTTCCAGGTGCAAGCCACAAGTACACAAGCCTGGTGCTCAGAAAGGGGGAATCATGCTTGAGGTTCAAGGTTCTGTGGTCACCACCCAAAATTCTTTTTTTTTTTTTTTTTTAAGATTTTACTTATTTATTTGAGAAAGAGAGAGAGAGAGAGCACGAGTGGAGGGAGGGGCAGAGGCAGAAGCAGACTACTCACTAAGCAGGAAGTTCGATGCAGAACTTAAACCCAGGACCCCGAGATCATGACCTGAGCCAAAGGCAGGCACTTAACCAACTGAGCCACCCAGGTCCCGCCACCACCTAAAATTCTTAACAGTTTTATTCTTGAATGTGTGTTTTGTAAGTAAAGTCAGTAGAACAGTGGAGCGTGTGTAGGAGTGGGGGGGGTTGCCTCCAGCTGCCTCTCCAAAAAGGGTTCTCAACCTCCCACTCCCCTGCCCAGTGCTCAGTGACCTGAGCCACATGGTAGAGGACACAGGTCAGGTGCGAGGAAGGTCAGGCATATGCAGTGATGTGTAGGACAGAGCCCTGGGATTGTGTGCGGGTCTGTATTCCCCACACAAGTATCCTGGAGCCCAAGGGAGCGCAGTATTAAATAGAAAATCTCATAAATTATGACAAGTTAAGAGACAGACTATGGAAGAAAGGAAAGCACTTTCCCCTGCTTTTTTTTAATTTTTTTTATTTTTTATGATAGGCACACAGTGAGAGAGAGAGAAAGAGAGAGGCCGAGACACAGGCAGAGGGAGAACCAGGCTCCATGCACCGGGAGCCCGACGTGGGATTTGATCCCGGGTCTCCAGGATCGCGCCCTGGGCCAAAGGCAGGCGCTAAACCGCTGAGCCACCCAGCGATCCCATTTTCCCCTGCTTTTTGAACAAAGGGCCTGCCTTGCACTTTTATTTAGGGCAGGGCCTGCAAATCCTACTGCCTGCCCTCAGATCTGCCCTCCCAGTCTGCAGGCTTTTTCTCACTACCATAAACCTGAGCATGGTGGCCAGCATGTTCCCGACACTTGGCTAGCGTATCACACCTTATTAACTTCCACTAAATTATTTCATCAGGATAAAGTGCCCCAACCTACAAATGACTTCAGGACCTGGTCCTGTTCACTTGGGGAGGGTGGTGGGTTAACCTGAGCTAACCAAGGATGTCTGGGATTTTTCCAAGATACCAAGTATGAGTGATTTGGGAAACCTTGCAGGGAATTCAGCTGCATCTCAACCCCCAGCTCTGTTTCTGCAGTTCCAACCGTGACCAGATTGGCACCAATACCCCCGTGCAATTCCCACGGTGGTGGCCTAGACATGCTGTCATGGCCTTGGGTGTCAGCTCAGAAGAGGTCTAACTGTCATCTGTTCCCCGCTCACAGAACTGCATATTTGCAGTTCATCTGGTGTGCTTTTTCTCCCCCTTGGGGTGTGACAAATGAGTCCGAGGCCCTGAGCACCAGAAATCTACACAGGGTTGGGCAGTGTCTCCCTTGTGCCTTGAGACTCAGGGAGTCTCTAGGATGTCCCCTACTCCTTTCTCCATATACTCACTCACCACAGCACATGGAAGCCTGAAGGCCCCTGGGGACCACTGGCACTGTTTGTTTGGGTGAGAGCTTTATATTTATAGAGGCCTCGCACCAGCTCTCAGCAGAGAGAAGGTGGTGCCAAGTGGGTATCCAGCAACAGCTGGGCACTCTCTCCAGATCATGCATGCCAAGGTGGGGGCAGGGAGGCAGCCCTCCTCCGAATCTTGGGGGAGCTACCTCCCCAATAGTCCCTCCCTCGGCTCCCCTGGGGAGGGGTGGGAGAACACAGGGCGATTGTCACAGATCATGTGCTGGAGGTTGGGGGAAAGGGGGCGATGAAAACAGCCCTTTGTCCAGAGCCTCATTTGCTACACACTGGGCTTGTGTTTCTTGCTTTATGACAATTGGGTGAAACATTAGACTGCGGCATCAATTATTCAGATTTCACTGCGAGGTCAGAACACAGCAGCCCGTCCTGCCCCCACTCGGAGAACCCAGAAGGAGAGAGCTGAGGTAGCCAGTTCCAGGAGGGAGGCCATGGAGATTGAGGCAGATTCTGGGGCTGGGTGTCAGAGCCCCTGCACCTCCAGAACTCAGCTGCCCATCTCCCCTCAGGTCTCACCTCTCTCTCCCAGAGCCAGCAAACTGCTGTTCAGGATTCTCTGGGCATTTGGGTAGCAGTGAGCATCAGAAAGCATTATTCCATTTTCAGGCAGAAACTACAGTCGAGGGAATTGTACTGGAGGTGGAGGAGCTCAGGCCTCCAACCCCACTCTCCCATCAGGCACTGACTTACTTCTCTGACTCCCTTTGTTTGCTCAGGACCTGATGCCTGATCCCTTACTATGTCCCACTGCCTCCCTCAAATGTGGCCTCAGCGCGCCTCAAACACAGCTCTTACCTACCTTTCTCCTTCCCCTACAAGCACTTAAAGCAGTATATTTCCCCCCAAACTCTAACTGTATCCTGAGGTTTTTGATAGGGTTATGTTTTCACAGTCATGCCATTCGAAAGACTCTTTAACTCTCCTCATTATTTTTTCTTTGATCCATGGAATTTCTAGGAGGATTTTGTTTGACTTCCAAATACTTGGGAAATATCCAGACATCTTTAATTCCACCATGGTCTGAAGATATTCCTTGTAGTATGTCCAACCCTTTTAAATGTATTGAGATCTGTTTTATGATCTAGCATATGCTCCGCTTTGGTGAATGCCCCATGTAAAACTAATGCGTTGCTTGCAGTTGTGGGATTAAATGTCCATTAGGTCAAGTCGGTTGATAGTGTTGTTCAAGTTTTCCATATCCTTGCTGATTTCCTAGGTATTGTGTGATGAAATGTCCCACTCTAATAATGGGTTTGTCTACCTCTCTTTCCAGTTCTGTTTTTGCCTTGTTTATTTTGAAGCTTTCTTATTATGCACATGTGCATTTAAGATGGTGTCTTAGTCTGTTCTGGCTGCCCTAACAAATAACCATAGACTGGGTGGATTTAGCAATAGAAATTGATTATGAAGGCTAGAAAGTCCAAGATCAAGGTCCAACAGGGTTTGGTTTCTGGAGAAGCCTCTCTCCTTGACTTGATGGCTGCCTTCTGACTGTGTTCTCCCATAGTCTTCCTCTGCACACAAGAAGAAAGAGAGTGAGAATGCTGCATGGTCTCTTTTTCTTCTTAGAAGATCCTATTGCATTAGGACCCCACCTTTATGGCCTCATTTAAACTTAATTGCCTTTTGAAGATCCTATCCAGATACGATCACCACTGGGTGGGGCCTAGGAGTTCAACATCTGAATTTTGGGGACACATAATTGAGTTCACGGCAATTGGTGGTCTTTTTGATGAATGGATGCATTTGTTAATATTTAATGCTACTGTGCTTGCTTTGGCAGCATATATAACATGAAGTGCTTCTTCTTACCTCTAGTAAGATTCCTCTATCTGAAGTCTACTTTAGCTGTTATTGATGAATCAATTCATATTATCTATAATTAGTGTTTACATGATACATATTTTTTCCATCCTTTCACTGTTTATCTTTCTGGGGTTTATATTAAAAGTGTACCTTTTATAAATAACATATTATTTGGATGTTTTTAAAATTCAGTACAATGTTGTCTGCTTTTCATTTAGTTCCTTACTTTTTTAAGATTATCAATAAGGCTGGCTTAAAATGTGCCATCTTGCTATTTATATTCTTTTTATCTATTTGTTCTTTTTTTTCCTTTCCTGCCTTTTTTAGGGTTGTATATTTTTAAATATTCCGTTTTTATCTTCTCTTTTAGTTTACAAGCTATTATCTGTTATCTTTACCCTTTTACTACTAGGTGCTTTAGATTCACAAATCCATAATTAACTCAACAAATAATTACTTGCTTACATAAATGTAAACCTTACAACTGCATATTTTTATTTTCTCCTCTATTCCTTTTTATCTTGTTAATTTTCCACTCTATTGTAATGAGATATATGACTTTCACATAAGTAGCAAATCCATGATACTGTTGTTATAAACAGCCAATTTTCTTCTGAGGAAATATTTTGAATGCCAAAATGTGAAAAGCTCCCTTTTTCCAGCACTTTAAGGACACCTTTTAGTTGTCTTCTGCCCTGCATTGTTTCCAATGGTCATTATTATCTTTGTTCTTCATATAGAATATGTCTTTTATTGCTTGCTGATTTTAAGATGTTCTCTTCAACACCAATTTTTAGTGATTTGAATAAAATGATCTTTGCTGTGATTGTCTTTGTGCTGATTCTTCTTAGGTCTCATTGCACTCTTCAGATTTATGTGTTTATGTTTTTCATGATATTTGAAATGCGTTTAGCCTTTCTTCATATATTTTATCTGCCTATGCCCTTTTTGAGGACTTCAGTTAGAGCTAAGTTTCACCCCCGAGATATTGTTCCACAGGTGAGGGAGGGCATGTATTCATTCTCTTCAGTCATTTTCCTCTCTGTGCCTTAGTCTGGATCCTTCGAGTACCTTCTGTTCATGTTAACTGCCTTTACTTCTGCTGTATCTCATCTTCTGTTAAGCCCATTCAGTATTTATTTTTCAGATTTATAGTGTTTTTTTAAATTAACACACACTAAAAAGGCCTTTTCTTTCTTTGGCGTACAGTCCTATGAGTTTTAAAATATGTGTAGGTTCACGTAACCACCACCTCAATCAGAATACAGAACAGTGCCATCTTCCCCCTACCCCCGCCAAACTCCCTTATGCTGCTTTTTGTAGCAATACTCTCCCCCCACCTCAGCCCACCCCACCAACACCTAACTCTGGGAAATCCTTGATCTGTTCTCTTTATCCATAGTTTTGTCATTTCTAGAATGCCATACACATAGAATCACAATATGTAACATGTCACATTGGTTTCTTTTACCTAGCATAATGCCTTTGAGGTTCAATAATGTTGTTGCATGAATCAGTAATTCTACCATTTTATTGTTGAGAAGTATTCCATTGTACAGATGCCTACCCATTCATGGACATTGGGTTGCTTCCAGTTTTGGGTAACTATAAAACATGCTACATACATTTGCATACAGGTGTAAATATAAGTGTTTCTTCTTTAGGGAAAATACCTACAAGTGGGATTGCTGGGTCATATGGTAAATGTAAAAGGCTTACATTTATATAAATATACTAGACTGTTTTTCACAGTGGTTGTCCAATTTTACATTCCCACTAGCAATAAATGAGAGCTTCTGTTGCTCTGCATCCTCTCCAATGCTTGGAATTGCCAATTTTTAAAAATTGGGATATTGGTTTCTTAATGTTGAGTTTTGAGTCTTCTTTATATATTCCGGATATATGTCAGATATATCAATTGCAATATCTTCTATCATTAGGTAGCTTGTCTTTTCGTTCTTTTAGTAATGCCTTCTAGTATTCCATTGCATGTCTTCTAAGACCTCCAAAGAAACTGGGACAACTCGAGACTTTCTGCATAGGCATAGCCTGGAGGTGGCAATTGGTTGGAAGTGGACACTGGGGAAATTGTCTTGAAGCTGGTTGAGAATATAAGAACTTATTTTTATTTAGGCTGTGTATTTATCTATGGTGGCTTGGGGAAGTCCTCTCAAGCCACTATTTGGCTCAGCGACCGAATGGAGTAGAAAAAAATGACACACAAGTTGGAGAACAAATTGTGAGCTTACAATAAAGTTCTAAATTGAATAGATTCAATGATTGAAATTCCTGATGCAGAAAGGACTGAGGATGGTTTAGAAAGGACAATTTTTTAAGTGCTTTATATAAAGTAAAATTTATAAATTTTGGTGAACTCCAATTTCTGGATTTTTTTAATGTATTATGTTTTAGTGTCAAGTCTTTCTTTCTGCTTAATTTCTTTCTGCTTAAATGACAGGTCATGCAGATATTCTCCTTTGTTTATACCTAAAATGTTTATAGTACTGTAGTTTACATTTAGATTCATGTTAAATATTCAATACATTTTGATTACATATAAGGATTAGGTTCAGGTTTATTTTTGTGTATATGAATGTCTAGTTGTTACATCACCATTTGTTGAAACAACTATCCTTTCTTCATTGAATTGCCTTTGCATACCTGTCAAAAAAATATTTGGAAGAAAATTTGATAAGATCACAAATATATGGAAACAAAACAAAATACTCCTAAGTATCCAAAGTGTCAGACATCAAAAAGAATATTAAAAAATGCCCAGAGATCAATCAAATGAAAGCAAATGATACCTAAACTTATAGATGCAATGAAACCAGAGTTGAGAGGGAAATTTATAGCTATAAATACTTATATTTAAGAAGAAAGATCTCGAGTTAGAAAACCCAAACTTCCACCTTATGAAAGTAGGAAAAGAAGAGAAAACTAAGGGCAGCCCCGGTGGCGCAGCGGTTTAGCGCCTCCTGCAGGCCAGAGCCTGATCCTGGAGACCCGGGATCGAGTCCCACGGTCGGGCTCCCTGCATGGAGCCTGCTTCTCTCTCTGCCTGTGTCTCTGCCTCTCTCTCTCTCTCTCTCTCTCTCTCTGAATAAATAAATAAAAAATCTTAAAAAAAAAAAAAAAAGAAGAGAAAACTAAACACAAATCAAGCAGAGGAAGGAAATAATGAACCCTCAGTTACTTGAGGGTCCAACTCTTGGTTTCTGCTCAGGTCATGATCTCATGGGTCCTGAGATGGAGCCCCACATCCGGTTTGTGTTCAGTGGGGAGTCTGCTTGAAGATTCTCTCCCTCTGTTCGTCCCCACCTCTCAAATAAATAAGTTTTTTTTTAAAAAAACCCACAGCTAACATCACAGTTAATGATGAAAGACTGGATGCTTACTTCCTAATATAAGGAAGAAAACAAGGATATGTACTCTGATCCCTTGTCTCCAACATTATAATCTGGGTTCTAGCCAGGGAAATGAAGCAAGAAAAAGAAACAAAAGACAAGGCATCCAGATTAAAAATAAAGTTAAACTATCTCTATTTGCATATGATGTGATATAGAGAAAATCATAAGGAATTCACTTAAGAACTATTACAACTAATAATAAGCTTAGCAAGTTTGTAGGAGACAAGATCAATATACAAAATCAATTGCATTCTTGCACACTACCAAAAAGAAAGTTCATAAAATAATTCAACTTATAATCATATAAAAAATACTTAGGAATAATTTTAATGATAAAAGTGCAATATTTCTTCATTGAAAACTACAAAACTTCATTGAGAGAAATTAAAGGAGATCTAAATAAGTGGGAAGATATCACACATTCATTGGTTGGAAGACTTGACATTACTAAGATGACCATATTCTCCAGATTGACCTGCAGATTCATCAAAACCTTATCAAAATCCCAGCTAGTCTTTCTGCAAAAAATTGATAAGCTGGTCCTAAAATTCATAGGGAAATACAACAAACCCAAAATAAATAAAATAATCTTCATAAAGAAGAACAAAGTTGAGGGAATTTACAGTTTCCAATTTTAAAATTTACTATAAAGCCAGTAACCAACATTATGTAAGTCTGGAACAGTGATAGATACATAGATTAATGTAATAGAATTGATAGTCAAGAAATAAACCTACACACTTATGAGCAATTTATTTTAAACAAAGATTCCAAGACAACTTAGTGGGGAAATAATATTTTTTTCAATAAATGTACTGAGACAGTTGAATACTCATATGCACAAGAATGAATTTGTATCCCTATCTCATACCATTTACAAAGATTAACTAAAAACGTATCAAAGATCTAAATGTCATGGCTTAAATTATAAAGCTCTTGGAAGAAAACATAGTTGCATATCTCTATCACCTTGGATTAGACAATGGTTTCTTCTATACAAAACATGTAAAGCACAAGCAATGAAAGAAAATAGATAAATTAGACCTTATCAAAATTGAGAACTTTTGTGTTTCATATGACAATATCACAAAGTGAAAAGATAGCCCACAGAATTGGAGAAAGGTAAAAAAAAAAAAAAAGAATTGAAGAAAAGTTTGTACATCATATATTTGATAGATGTCAACTATCCAGAGTATGTATAGCATATACTCTTACAATGCAATGACAAAAAAAAAAAAAAAAACAATTAATTAAACTATGGGCAAAGGATTTGAGCATTTTCTCAAATATACAAATATATGAAATAAATGCAAATGATCAATAAAACCAAGGAAAAAATACTCAACATTATTAGTCAGCAGGGACCTGTAAATCAAAACCATAATGAGATACCACTTCAAGCCCACTAGGGTGGCCATAATCAAATATCCCAGACAAATAAGAACAAAAGATGGCAAGGATGTTGAGATATTAGAGCATTCATACACTGCTACTGGGAGTGATAAATGGCACAGATGCTTTAGAAAACTATTTGGCAGTTCCTCAAACAGTTAAATATATAGTCACCATATAATCCAGCAATTCCACTTATAAATATAGCCCCAAGAAAAATGAAAACATATGTGCACACAAAAACTTGTACACTGGGAAGCCCGGGTGGCTCAGTGGTTTAGCGCCGCCTTCAGTCCAGGGTATGATCCTGGAGACCCAGGATTGAGTCCCATGCAGGCTCCCTGCATGGAGCCTGCTTCTCCCTCTGCCTATGTCTGTGCCTGTGCCTCTCTCTCTCTCTGTGTCTCTCATAAATAAATAAATAAAATCTTAAAACAAAAAAACTCGTACACTAATGTTTATAGCTGAATTATTCAAATAGCCTAAGTAGAAACAACCCAAATGTCCACCAGCTGATGAATGAATACACAAAATGTGGTATATCTATACAATGGATTATTATTTGACCATAAAAAGGAATTAAGTACTGATACATGTGACAACATGAATGAATCTTTAAAAAAAATTAGCTAAGTGAAAGAAACCAGACTAAAAAAAGTCTAGTTTATGTATTATCTATTATGTTTTCCTTTATATGAAATGTCCAGCATAGGCAAATCCATAGAGACATAAAGGAAATTTGTGGTTTCCAGGGACTGGTGGATGGAGGAATGAGGAGTCACTGATAAGGGGTACAGGTTTTTTTAGGGATGATGAAAATATTCTGGAACAAGATAGTGATGATGTTTGCACAACCTTGTTAATACATTTTTAAAATTTTTAAATTTTAAATTAAAAAAATTTTTAAATGACACTTTAAAATGGTGGGTGGCTCAGTTGTTTAAGCATCTGACTCTTGATTTCAGCTTAGGTCATGATCTCAGGGTTGTGAAATTGAGCCCTGCATCTGGCTCTGCACTCAGCATGAAGTCTGCCTATCTCTCTCCCTCTGCATCTCCTCCCTGCTCACTTGCTCTCTCTCAAATAAATAAATAAAATCTTCTAAAAAAAATAAAATGATAGATTTTATGGTATATGAATTAAATCTCAATTCAATTGGTCAAGTTTATGTAGGTTTATTTCTAGAGTCCCTAATCTATTCCATTGATCTGTATATCCCTTCACCAGTAACATGCTGTCTTGACTGCTATATCTATATAGGAAGTCTCAAAACCAAGTAGTGTGGATCCTTGAATTTTATTCTTATTTTTCAAAATTCTTTTGGGTATTCTAGCTTCTTTTACTTTACATATAAATTTTAGAATTGTCTTGTCTACATATACAAAAATAAAGACTTGCTGAGATTTTTATAGGAATAGTATTGAATCTAAAGTTCAATTCTGGGAAAATTGACATAGAGACTATATTATTGAGTATATCCTTATATATCTATATATAGATATGTTTTATTTCTTTCATCAATATTTTATAGTTATCAGCATATAAATATGAATATACATTGTTATATTTATAGCACATATTTCATTTTTGGAGCTACAATATATGGTTTTTAAAAAAATTGCTTGTTAATTGTTCATTACTACTATGTAAAAAATGCAATTGATTTTTACATGTTGGTCTCTTATCCTGAAACCCTGAAAAACTAATTTATTAATAATTTACTAAATCTAGGATCTTTTTTTGCATATTCCTTAGAATTATGTCTGTAGATAAACATGCTGCCAGTGAAAAGGACAGTTTTATATCTTCTTATAAAATCTGTAAGACTTCATTTCTTTTTCTTGCCTCATTGCACTGGCTACTACTTCCAATACAATGTTGAATAGGAGTGGTAAGAGCAGATATCTTGGTCCTGTTCCTGACGGTAGGGGGATACATTCAGTCTTTTATAATTAAATATGATGTTAACTGTAGTTTTTTTTTTTTTAATAAGTGTCCTTTATCAAATTAGGGAAGTTCTTCCTAGTGCTACTTTGTGGAAAAATTTTTAATCATAAATGGCTGTTAGAAATTTTAAAATATTTTCTGCATAAATTGATATGGTCATATAGTGTTTCTTTTTTAATATGTTAGTATGGTAAATTATACGGATTGATTTTCGAGTATTGAACCAGCCTTGTACTCCTGGGACAAACACCTCTTAGGCATGAGGTAATTTAAAAAATATACTTCTGAATTCTATTTGTCAATATTTTCTTGAGATTATTTGCATCTATTTTTGTGAGGCATTGCAGTCTGTAGTTTGCTTTTCCTGTATTATTGTTTGGTTTTAGTATCAAGATAATACTGGCCTTATAAATTGGGTTGAGAAATTTCTCCTCCTATTTTATTCTTTTAGTATAAAGAATTAGAGTAAAGTATAAAGGGATTGTGTAACACTTGTTGTTATTTCTTCTCTAAATGGTTAGTAGAAGCTATCAATGAAACTTTTTGGATCAGAAGATTTCTTTTCAAAAAAAAATTTTGTTTTAACTGAAAATTAAATTTCTCCAAAAGACTTAGAACTATTCAGGTTGTCTGTTTCTCCTTGGGTGTATTTGATAGTTCATAGCTTTCAAAGAGTTGGTTCATTTTGTTTAAACTATCATATTTATTTGCATAGAGCTATTCATAGAATTCCCTCATAATATCTGTGGGGAGTGTAGTGATACTGCCTTTTTAAGTATTGATATAAGTTATTTGTTCTCTCTCACTCTTTGTGTGTGTGTGTGTGTGTGTGTGTGTGTGTGTGTATGAGAGAGAAAGAGAAAGTTTGGCTATAAGCTAATGAATTTTATTGACCTTTTAAAAGGATCATCTTTCTGTTCATTGATTTTCTCTATTACTTTTCTGTTTTCAGTTTCACTGATTTCTCCTCTTTCTTTGCTTCTGCTTGCTTTTCATGTGTTTTCCTCTGCTTTGTCACTTTACTAAGGTAGAAACTTAGATTTTTGATGTGAATGTTTTTCTTTTCTAATAAAAGCATTAAGTGCTATAAGATTTCCTCTAACCAGTGCTTTAAGTGTATCTTCCAAATTTGAACATATTGTATTTTCAATTTCTTTAAAAAATATTTTTCTAATTTCCCTTGAGACATTTTCTTGTCACCTGGATTATTTAGAAGTGTTAATTTATAAGTGTTTGTTGATTTTCCAGTTATATTTTTGTTACTGATTTCCATTTTAATTCCATTTTTGTCAGAGAATATGCTTTGAATTATTTAAATTCTTCTAGATTTGTTAAGGTTATCTTATGACACAGGACATGCCCTATTTTGGTGAATGTTCCAAGTGCACGTAAAAATAAGAATTTATGTTCTGATATTGCTGGAGTATTCTATAAATATCATTTAGATATCTTTGCTAAATAGTGGTGTTTAATTCTTCTAAATGCTTACTGATTTTCTGTTCTTCTTGTTCTATTGATTATTGAGAAAGGAGTGTTGAAATCTCAAATTATAATTGTGTATGGCCATTTCTTCAGTTTTATCAATTTTCACTTCATTTATTCAAAGTTCTCTTGTTAGATGCATACATAGTTAAGACTCATATTTTCTTGCTGTAATGACCTTTTATCATTGCTATGATGTCTACTTTTCTGATATTTGTATATCCACTCCAATTTTATTATTAGCATTTGCATGGTAGATCATTTTGCATCCATTTACTTTTATCTTACTATAGTATCATATTTAAAGAGGGTTTCTTATTGGCAGCATATGGTTCTTTTTTTTTATTCCATTCTTATAATCTCTTAATTTATGTGTTTAGACCATTTACATTTAATGGAATTTTGATAAGCTTATATTTAGGCCTACTATTTCATTATTTATTTTATGTTGTTCCTTTTTTTGGTATTTCTCCTTTTCTACTTTCATTTGGATTATTTGAATGTATTTTAGTATTTAATATTTCATTTTAATTGAGTTTTTTACTCCATCTCTTTGAACTTTCATATAGTGGTTTGCACTATGTATTACAATGTGCATTCTTAAACTTTTCAACATATAAATAGAATTAATATTTTATCAATTGAGTGGAATTTTAAAATCTTACCATCATGTAGGTTCTTTACCTTTCTCCTTAATACTATAGTTACCATATGTATTACATCTACCTACTTAAAAACCTCATAAGACAGTGTTACATCCTATATGCTCAGTGGTTATGCATGTTTTAAAGAATTTAAAGACATCAAACTAGTCTTTTATATTTACTCAGATATTTGCTGCTTCTCTGTTTTTCCTTAATTCCCTATCCTTCAAGTGTTCCCCAGCATCATTCCCCAGTCCCATTTAAAAATTTTCCTTCAGAATTTTTTCTTTTTTAAAGGCAGGTCTATTGGTAACAAATGTTCTTAGTCTTCCTTTACTTTGCAATGTTTTTATTTCACTTTTGTTCTTGAAGGATATTTTCATTAGATATAGAATTCTGGGTGAACAGTTTTTTTTTTCAGTACTGTACCACATCCTTCTATTCTCTGTGGTTTCTTTTTTTTTTTAAGATTTTATTTACTTATTCATGAGAGAAAGAGAGAGGCAGAGACATAGGCAGAGGGAGAAACAGGCTCCACGTAGAGAGCCTGTAAGAGCTTTTTTAAAATTACTGACTGCTGGGAAGCCTGGATGGCTCAGTCAGTTAAGTATCTGCCTTCAGCTCAGGTCATGATCCCAGGGTCCTGAGATCAAGCCCCACATCAGGCTCCCTGTTCAGTGGAAAGCCTTTTTCTCCCTCTCTCTCTGCTGTTCACCCTAGTTATGTACTTGTGCACTCTCTCTCTGTGTCAAATAAATAAATAAAATCTTAAAAAAAAACCTCTGACTGCTAATTCTATCATCTCTGTTATTTCTTAGTCTGTTACTGTTGAATCATTTTTCTTTTGGTTACAGATTATACTTCCCCACGTTTTTGCATGTCTAATAAATTTTATTTAATGGTAGACTTGAGATTATTATATTGTTTAATGTCTGGATTTTGTCATCTTCCTTTATATAGCGTTGCATTTTGTTTTGATAAGCATTTAGTTCCTTTGTATACCAACTTGAATCTTTTAAGACTTGTTTTTAAACTTTGCTAAGCCTTTACCCAGGGTTATTTCTGCTGTATTCTTAAGATGTGGCCTTTCTGGAGTTTCTATTGAATAATTTGGTGTTCAGTTAAAGACTCCCCACTCTTAACTGGACAGAACTGAAGTGCCTCCCAACTCTGTGTGAGCTCTGGCAACTGTACCTGTACTTCCTCTCTGTTAGTCCTATTCACCTTTGCAGGTCATACTGGTGTTCATCCAAAAACTTTCCTGCTTGGATCCCTCCTACCAAGTTTTCTACCCCCACAAAGTCTAGCTTCCTCAGCCTCCAAAACCACAATTTTGTTTCCTCAGCTCAATGAGACTGCTATTCTCTGCTGGGGTTCCCTCTCTGCACTAGGGTCCAGTAAATGTCTGCAGGCAGGAAGCCAGGTAGATTACAGGGCTCATGTTATTTATTTAGCTTCTCTGTGAGATCACATTGCTACATTGCCTGTTGTCCAATATCTGCAAATAGTCATTTCATTTTTTTTCTCTGGTTTTCAACATGTTTACAGCAGGAGGTCTCGGCTACTGCCTGTTGCTCTGTCATATCAGGAAGTGCAAGCCTGCTTATTTCCATTGGGATTATTGAATTATCTGACTGCTTTGACATCATGTAAACAAAGCTTTAGCCAGTTTTTAAAAATGGGACCCGATAAAGGAGACAGTCTCAGAAACTTGACTATAGTAATTTTTGTGTAGTTGGATTGCATTTTAAGATAGATTTCTGGCATATCCATGTGAAAGTGTTTTATGAAGGTACAGCGAAACTTTTGATTAGAAAAAAGCTACCATACGCTAAGAAACTGCTCTATGATAGTATTTGCAAAGGGGATTAAAAGTAAACTTGTATTTCTATTGTTATTACAAATGTAATACTCATCATGAAAATTTAGAATATAACGACAAGTAAAAAAAAGTCATCCATAATCCTCATCATTTAGCAATTGTCTTCATTATTATTGTAGTAAGTAAGCACATGTATTTTATTATGTATATATTTGTACAAATAATTTTATATGAAAATTGACTCCTAATGTATGACTTGTGCAAACATTACTTTTGAGTTTCCCTAGGAGGATGAATCTGATGGGAGTATTCAGAAGAAGCTTGTCAACAATGCAAATCTACAATGAGCTATCTGCTGCACTGATCTGAGGGGGCTGTCCTTGCATCTGGATGGTGGCTGGATGTATGTCAAGAGTGAATGGATTGACTGAGAAGCCACCAAGGATGGAGGTCATCGGGGATGGCAGGGAGGTGTCTGTTGTCTGCCCTAGGCATGTGGTGAGGCATAGAGAGAATCCATAATCATGTCAGCCCCATCCCCATCCATATCCCTCAGAGGCAGGAAGGCAGACAGGGACATTAGGGACCATCTGTCCCATTAGTCCACAGAATCCTCTGGATTCACTCATTTGCAATAAATTTATATTCATTTCACCTTAAAAATAATAATGTGAAGCCAGCTAAAATAAAAGACACAAATTCAATAAAGCTATATTGCTCAGATAATTTTTTTAAAGACAAGTTATAAAAGGACAGAATAACTATACTAAGAAATTTTAGACAAAAACTAGTTGCTGTAAATAAGTTTAATTATTTCAATTTGACTTTCTTGGCAGCCAGGGCAAAAAAGGAAAATAAGGTATATTGCAAAGCTCTTGCTTTCTAACACAGTCCCATGATTCCTTATCAGAAGGCCTGAGGGGAGGATGTTTTCCTGAATTCAGAATATTTGAATTTTAGGCCATTAGTAATGTGTATATACTGTATATTAAGTAATATTCTAACAGGATTGGCGGCAGCAAACCATTACCAACCATATTCATTTTTCTGTGGTGAAATATATAAATATTCACTCTGAGATTTTAATTATTCTTATATCTGCCTGGGTCAGGTTTTTACCACCAAATGACTTTGTCACTAACTTACGGAAAAAGACTTGGTTTTCAGAAATATTTAGATTTCTGGAATCGTGCATAAGAGACTGTAAGCCTGTAATAGAAGCTGTTAATTAATCTCAAGAGGGAGAGAAATGTTTTCCTAGTTCAGAAATCTAATACCTCATGGACCTTAAGGATATTGCACAACAAAACAGGCAGGTTCACCCATGGATGTTTTATAAGAAATGCATTGTTTCAGCCAACTCTGTTGAACACTCTGGATATATCTGGTCTGCAGCCAGCACATGGGGGCAGGGGGCAGGGGGAGCATGGCACTGGGTAAGAGATAACCCTCACCCTCCAGGGATACATGGTGGGGTGCTGAGTGTAACATGGTAGACTGACCCTGGTAGGGCCTGGGGGAACTCTGCAGGGGGTGAGAGGTGCACTTGGCTGTGAGTGGCAAAGACCCAAGGCTCAAGCAGCACGGAGCAGCTGGAACAGAGCAGCTCATGACAGAAAGTGCAGGGAGAAGCAAGGGTCACAGCAAGTGCCATATGCCCTGCACAGCCCTCCTCAGGTTGTGGCTTCACCCTCACCCGGTAAAAGATGTGACCTCCTGACGGCAAAGTTCAGCAAGAGCTGGTGCTAGAGCATTTCTTTCTGTGGGTCTATTTTATCAGGGAGGAAGTCTTACCCAGGGACTCCCAAGAGATTTTTGTTCACCTTTCATTAGCAAGACAGGTCACCAGCCCCTGGCAAGGGAGGTGAGGGTAGAATGGCTGGACTGATCCCTGAGTCCTTGGTGAGAGGAGGAGGAGGAGGACCTAAATCAAAATAGACCTCAAACAGCAAGGAAAGAGCAAATGTCAAGGGGTGAGCAACCTATTCTGCTCTCCAGAGGTGGGGAGAAGGGAGAGGTGGGGACAAAGAGAGGAGGTCCCTTCTCAAACCTGGAGGAAGTGGGGGAGTGTAAGGGCACAAGGTGAGGACCACCAAAAGAAATTAATGTGCCTTGCAAATAAGGGGAACAACACAAGGAGGGTTCAGGAGATGGGAGCCAGTTCCTGAGGTTCCTCACTGGAGCTGATCTGTCACCAGGCACACAGAACCTCGGACAAGCAGCAGGGCCTGACCTCCACGTTAGCACAAGTAGAAGGAGGCAGGGAGACTCATGGCCCCCAGCTCAGGCAGTAATGCCAGTGGAGGGGACAGATCTGAAATCTATGGGGCTAGAGTACCCTTCAGGCCTGCAGGGTGGAGCATCAGGAAGCATTTACCCCTCTGCATCCTCATGGGGGAAAGTGATGAGTCAAGCTGGACACTTTGCTGATGAAACACTTCTATCTATTCACTGTGACTCCCTCACATCTTCAGTCACCCTGGACCCAGGCTCAGATGGAGCATCCTACACTCCCCTGTAAGCCCAAGGAAGTAACCCTGGCCCAGGCCCCGCCTGCTCCCTTCGCTCCCACTCCCCACCACAGAGAAGAGGTGTGTGGTGTGCAGAGGCACAGGAAGGCACAGGAAGCAGGTGGGGGCATTTGGCAGGGAACTGTCCCATACCTAGTGCCACAAGGCCTAGAAGGAGCAGAGGCTCTGAATGAGTGTGTGAGTGTGTCCCCTGGACCTACAGACCACTAGCCTGTGGGGAGGGCCACAGGAGTTTGGGAAGGAGAGGAACACAATCACGGGCATACACACCAGGTCTGGGGCAGAGCCTCTGCTTTCTTGTTTGAATATTTTTTGTTGTTTTGTTTTTTAGTTTGTGAGGGTCTTCTAGCAGGTCTGTGGGCTCCAGGAAGGAGTCCGTGGACATGGGTAGAGCCTTCTTGCTCTTTTCTGTTTTGTGTAAAAGCCGCACGCTTGATACTCACCTGTGGGTGGCTAAACTCAGGAGTTCAGGGGCTCCCCTTCCTCCTTGCAGCCAGGCAGGCCCAGGCTGGAAGCCGGATGTCAGAACCTTCTTGTGGACTGGGAAGGAAAGGGGAGTGTGTGGGGGCAGTCCCTGGTGGCTCTGTGGGTATCTCTAGCACCTTAGCTAGAGAGAGCCAAAGCTCCTCTCTGTGCCTTCAGGCCAAGGCTCTGTGAATGCTGGGCTCAGAGGCCATCTCGGGGAGAAGAGGCCAGTGACAGGGATAAAAGTTGGGGTCTAGGTGCCAGGCAGACCCCAGAAGGAGCCCAGTTCGAGCATGCTGGGTGGACAAGAGACCTTCGCTTGTTTTATAACTCTGTTTTCTTCTGTTTCCATGATCCCCCAAACCCTGGCTGGCCAGGCTCCAGCTGCATGGAGCCTGATGTGAGGATGCAGAGTCCCAATCAGAAGGAAGGCGTTGGGGCACACCCTCCGCTGTCACATGCTTGTCTGCCGGGCGGAGGTCCACAAGGCAGCTCTGTGCAGTAGCTGGCTCGGCACACCCGCGTGCATCTGGGGCAGGCCTGGCCAGCCAGCCATGCTGGCCATGGAGGCCAGAGATGCTTGAGACAGACGATGCACCCTGAACAGCCCCCAGAGCCCCAGAGCCAGGGGCTCTCCAAGAAACACCTAGGCTGGCCCGGCTGCTTCTGATGAAACCTGGGACTGGGAACAAGAGACTGGCAGCCAGACCCCCCTCACTAGTAGGGCCTGCAGGGTGCCCTGGCATCACTAGGCCTCTCTGCTGCCTGACCAACCCAGCCTGCCTCTGGGGCCCCTCACAGAGCCCCTGATGTCCATAAAATAAGAAGCCAAGGGCAGCCTGGTCAATTTTTATGAAGCTGAATGTATTCGGTTTTTTTAATATAAGGCTTTTTTTCAGACATAAAAACATCTTTCTCTTTTTTTTAAATGAAATGATGATAGTAGATAGAGGTTGTTTGGGGGCTACACCCTCAATTGACAAAATGAAATATGGGTGACCCTATTTTCATCCCTTTTCAAAATAAAGTTTGGTTTGTGGAGCCCCACATCCAGACATTACAGCACTGGCTGGGGCTGGCGGGGGCCTCGCCAAAGAGCAGGTGGTCAGCAGTCAGGCCCTTGTCATGTGAGATGCTCCAGAGTTTCCAGAAGCTGGCACTGGAGAAGGGGTTTGCCTTCACCCAGGGCCATCTTCCTTCTGGGCCAGGGAAGCATTGCCCGTGGCGGCTCCTTCCTATGACCGAATCACTGAGCAAGGTACAGATGAAATGTGTGCCCAGGAGGGAAGATGCATGTCCTACCTCTCACCCTTACCCCTGGCAGCCTCCAGAACACAGGCCTTCTGCACAGCCTGCTCCCCTTCAGCCCCTGTGAGGCAGAACATGGGGGTTGGGCCAGAGTTGGGAGCCAGGATTTGTTGCAACCCTGGGCAGGGCGACCCTCCTCAGTTCTTCCCTTGGAGGATGAGGTGCTGGGGGACACCTGTGATCACGGTTGCCTGAGCATCCTCTTCAAGTAGAGCACTGGGGGCGAAGGGAGATGCTTCTCCTCTGAGTAACTTGGCCTGATCAGCGAGAAGCAGAGGCCCCTCAGCCCAAAGGAACCGACCATCCCCTGCCTGGTGGGGGTCGCCACATTGCGTAGACAGGAGGGGACAGCCCATCTGCTGCCAGCGCCCAGCTGCACAATTCTTCTGGGACCTTGCAGCCGGAGACCCTGCACTCACATGGTCCGTAGGGACTTGACTGACCTCCAAACCCACCAGGAGATGCTATCAGGCCTTCAGCTGGTCCCTACCAGATGAGGCCATTTGGAGGGAACATCCAGAGCCTGGGGTTATCCATGAAAAGGCCTAGTAGGAGCATTGCTTTCATTCACTCAAGTATTCAAGAAACAAATCCTGAGGGATGTCTGTTTTGCTTCTTTTCGATTGACACAGCAATTTAATTAATTAATTTAGGGAAAAATACTCTCAGATAAGTTTGTTTTCTTTTTGAGTTGGATTTATATTAAACTGTTAAAGAAAAAAATGGCAAAAGGCCTTTTTAACCGGGCCTGATCCTCCCAAGACTTTTTTTTTTTTTTTTTTTTTTTTAAGATTTTACTTATTTATTCATGAGAGACACAGAGAGAGAGGCAGAGACATAGGCAGAGGGAGAAGCAGGCTCCCTGTGGGGAGCCCGATGTGGGACTCAATCCCAGGACCTTGGGATCATGACCTCAGCCAAAGGCAGCCGCTCAATCACTGAGCCACCCAGGTGCCCCTGAATCTCCCAAGATTTTAACCCGTTTCAGTTCTGTGGATGAGTGGGTGGGAATCATGGCTGAGGTGGACTTGCCTAGAGTGCTGCAGAAAGGCCTCCACCCAGCTCTGAGGGCTCCTGACACTCAGCCTCTTATCACAGCTCCACAGGAACTCTCGGGGCTACCTCCCTATTCTCAGGGAAAGGTAAGTGAGGAATAGCTTCTGGGCTTGGAAATCATCTCCCCACCCCTACCTCCTCCCCACTGCCTGGTCTGGGTCTTTCTATGGGCTTGATGGGAGGGTGGGGGGCACCGTGGGGCAGAGGCAGTGGGCAGACCCTCACCAGATGCTGTGAGCTCTCTGCTGGGTCTCTTGTGCCCAGTGTGGCTCCCAAGAAGTCCATAGCCTTAATAGGAAGCTGGTTGGGCAAATGAATAAAAACAGCTCTGCAGGACTGCATAGGTTGCTGGGAGACCAGGAAGGCCAAGCAAGCACCCAGGAAAGAAAAATGATGTCCAGGGGGTGTGTCATGGGCCCAGGCCAGGGAACAGGGTGTGTGAAGGCTGGGAGAAGTGGTACATCATGCCAAGTGCAACATGCAGTCTCACTGGAGGGTCACTCAATGATCCTGAACCCAGCCTTGAGTCCAGCTCACCAGGAATGAGTTCTGCAGAGCAGGACACCGTGACTCTTCCCCAGAGAAGGGAAGTTATGGTATCAAGTGAGGTCACTTGAGTACCTGGAGGCCGGAGGAAAGGTTGGAGTCAACAGCAGGGAAATGGTCAGGGGAGCCACCTGTCACCTCTCTGGGCCACTGTCCTTTCTCATCTGTCCAGCGGAGGCTGCTGGGGGAGAAAAGCAGGGTCATGCACAAAGCACTCAAGGTGCAGAGCTCCCTATGCCAGTGGAGTCACTGGCTCTTCTCTAGGAGTGTGAGGCAGCCTGGCCACTCACCAGGAGGAGGTGGTGGTGTGCTGGACACTGAGTGGGCAGGGGAGCAGTGGCAGGACAGGCTCTTGAGCAGCCTCGAAGTGGCCGGGCCATGCATGCCAGGGTGGCCATAGCTTCCTTAGCCCAGTTCAGAGTTGGTATTCCTGCCTGGTCCCTGGCGCAGAGGTGAGATGGAGCACACTCATTTCTGGGCCCTGTTGCTGTGGGGTCCCAGGGATTTCTCTGTCAGATGCGAGTGGAGAAGCTTCTGGCACCTTGTTCCCTCTACAATGCCCACTGTTAAGGTAAAATCAGAAGGCCTAGAGCATCATTAGCCCTAGGACCCAGGTGAGAGACAGAACCTGGGGGTGGAGGAAAGACATCAAGAAATGGAGGACATTCTCCAAGGCTAGTTGGGCATATGGAGCTGGAAGCATCTAGCTAAGCAGGGGTCTCAGCCTGTTCCCTTGGATCTCACACAAGGCCACCGAAACCTGGTTGCACATTTGTCCCAAAAGCTTCAAAGTGCCCGCAGGAGAACAGTGAGAGGGGACACTGAGGATGAAAGAAACATAATCCTTAAACAGGTTCAACCTAAAAATAGAATTGATATCTAAATGACAGAGGCTTAATTTCTCACAATATTTCTGTCATTAGGCCAGGCCAGATATTTTTGGTTTGCTCAAGACCACAGGGGATATATTTGGGATTACTATACAGCATAGAGAGGCCATACCCCTAACATGACTGTGGGCAGCCCCTAAGTCAGGTCCACAGGAATCACTGTGCCAAGGGCTGGCTTATGCCAGGGCCCCAGGGCCCGGCACCTTGCCCAGACCCATCTGGCTGGAAGAGGGGCTTTAGAGAATAAGTAGGGGACCTCAGGCTCCTCCAGAGCCTCCCCACTCAAAACTACTCTGCCCAACCCTGAAACCCCTTGGCAGAAGACAAAAGTATGTCTGCGGTGCCTGGAGATCATGTGCTAGCACAGGTGTTTGTGCTTGGGGATGCCAATTCACACTATGGGGTCCCGGGATCTCAGACTTTTCCCCAAACCCACCACCCTCCAAATACCTGAGAGCAAATAAGATCCAAGAGGGAATCCTGCCAACCCACCTGCATAAGGTTCATTTACCTAGAATGTCACATGGGTTTTCTATGCTATTCATCATCCTCTTGTACTTAACCGTTTTTTAAAGGTGCTTTAAAGTAGTGACTGCTGCATACTGAGTGCAGCTCACCCTCCCTGCCCTCCTGCTCCCAGTCTGAGAACTAAGCTGCTGACCACTTGTCCTAACTGCAGCCCCTAGCACTTGCAGGAGCGCAGCAAGGCGGAGAGAGTGGGGTCTTGAGGGCAAGTGGGGACAGGCCTGATGAGTAAGTTGAGGGGTGTTGGTGAGATTGTGGTAAGGAAGGGGGTGTCGGGGACCACCACCTGGAGTCAGCCTGGCCTGCCCCCTGCCAGACAGCAAATGAGGAGGAAGCATAGACAGAGGCCCTTCTGGGCTCCTCCCCTCCACAAAGCTCGCCACCATCCCTGCCTGCTCTTGCTCCCTGTATCCATTTGTAGGCCAGTCTCAACAGGGAAAAAGGAGCCTTGTGCATCCTAGACAGGGGACATGGGGAGGGATGGGGGGTGGAGGCCCGCTGGGCTGGGATTGCCACACATAGATGTCAGGGATCACTTGCTGCCCCTCCTGGCATGGTCAAGTCTGGATGGTGCTGAGCCCACCCAGCGCAGCCACAGATGGCCCTTGGGAGCTTGGTTTCACACCCTGAGGCAAGGCCAGTGGTCTGGGAGGTGCCTTCCTGGGGGAGACAGGGGTGGTAGGATGACTGCAGTTTCTGGAAGGGCTGGGGGAGGGGAGCAGGGGCAAGAAGCTTGGAAAGCAGGGGACTCGCACCTGTGTTCTTAAAGAGGACCCCCTGGGCCGCTTTACTGCCCAAAGGAAACACAATCTGCCTTCTTCCTCTTCTGTAGTCATTATTTATTTATCTGGAAGATACTTTGGTGGTAGAAATTCAGAGCTGCACACAGCTGACTCTAACGAGGGCAATAGTGAACAGAGAGGGGACAGAGCTGTCTCTCTGGGCCTGCGTGAGAGGCTAACAGCCTTTGCATCAGTAGAGCCCTGGGCCCACACTAGAGTGTGCTGTGCTCCTACCCAGCCTTTTACTCTTTCTCTCCTCCCAGGCATAGAAGTGCAGGTGTGTCTTCATTTTACAGATGGGGAAACTGAGGCCCAGGACTCAAGGGATGGGGCCAAGGACACTCCCAGGGCTACAGAGCTCTGGCCCCAAGGCAGCCCTGCAGGGGGCCTGTAGTTTTTCCCTGGTGTGCTAGTGTGCTAGGTGCAGCCGCCTTCTGCAAATTACAACTGCTGCTTGTTGCTATGGTGACTGGTTGTGTTACTCCAGCACTGCTGAGCTGTGTAAACCACCTCCCTCTAAGCTGGGTTCGTTTTTTTTTTTTTTGCAAGAGTGAATGTCTGCCTCCAGGTGTGTGTGTATGTGTGCATAACTGCCACCACCTGGGGCCCTGCACACCACTCTTCCTGGCACACCTGCCTCTTCCCTGGGCCCAGTGCAGCCGGGGCTCCTGCTCCACTCAACCCCACTCCTTTCCTAGGGTGCTGCTGTGCAGGTTGCCTGGTCCACCCCTCCCAGGCCCTGTGCAGTCCCCAGGGTCGGTACATGGGAGCACCCACATTTGTGTTTAAGCTGAAGAGGACTCTGTTATATGCATGGACCATACAACCAACCCTTGCAAATGGACAGTTGGGCTGTTTCTAACCTCTGGCTGCTACAAACAAATCTTTGAAGAATAAGCTTGAACATATGTCATTTTGCACACGGGAGAATATTTGTAGAATAAATCCCTAGAAATAGCATTATTGGGAAATGAGTGTGTGAGTTTATAAGCTTGGTAAATGTTGCCAAACTGCTGTCCATCATCATTACCCATTGCATGCCTATAATGTGCCGGCCCTGACCTGATATCGTGTCTGGATTATCTTGTTTGTCTCTCCACAACCCTGTGCGGGAGGTTATTACTCTCTTCCTTCTGATGAAGTTTTGGAATAAAGGTGAGGTTTGGTGGCGTGAGGTCCGGAGCTGAGCCGACGACCAAGAAAGAATTCTTGAGACGCATTTGATGCAAAATCATGGTTTTATTAAAGCCCCGGGACAGGACCCATGGGTAGGAAAACCTGCTGCTCTGGGCCTGTGAGGGGTGGCTGATTATATACCTGGGAGTTGGGAGGGGTTTGGGGATAACTTACTCTCTAAGTAATTTTGGAAGCAAGGTTTCCAGGACCTTGAGGGGTCTAGCTATTGTTGGGAAAAGGTCACTTATTACCGGCTAATAAAACCTGAGTCATGAGACCCTTCAGATGTATATCGGTGGGCCATGTGCTTGGGGGATGATTGCCAACATGGATCTTGGTGGGTAGAGATAAAGGAAATTTCTAAAGGAATTGTTATACATTAAAGTAGGCTTACAGGATCCTGGGGGTGGGGCTAAGATTGCCTTTTGCCCTCAGCAAAGTATTAACATCCAGGCAGTTGAGTCCATAGAGTAATGTTACTCTGCCTGTTTCAAGGACTTGTCAATGTGCTTTGTCCTCAGCTAGTCCTCTGTTCCCCCTTCACTTCTATGCATGAAGAAACTGAGGCTTGGAGAAATTTGGAAATCTGCCAAATCACTGTAGCATCTGTCTTTTGGGCAGGCAGGTGCAGCCCCGGAACCCCCTTCAAGCTCTGGGTGCCCGTGAACTCAGGGATGGGCCCTCCTCACACCAGCCAGCCTGCCCCTGGAACCAGGGGACCCACAGTCCCTCTGCCACCAAGTCTGTCCAGTCCAGACACTGTCCCCAGCTTGGCCAGCTCAGCCTGAGCGGCGCCTGCTCAGAGGGGCCTCTCCCAGCTGCCTGGTCTCATTCTTCCCGGCTGGTTGCACAAATTGAGGTAATGTCCTTCTGCCTCTGCTTCTTTTCTTTGGTCCTGTCACCTCCTGGCTGGACTGAGAGTCCCCATGAGAGCTGAGTCCAGGCCCACACAGCCCAGGCAGGCTCACCCAGCCTCACTGGGGAGGTTGGTGGGGAGGAGCAGGAAGAGTTCTGGGAGGGCGGGTGGGGGCCTGGAGACCTTACTTCATCTGCATCACAAACAGCAGAGTCGAGGTGGGGGGGTGCAGATTGCTGGGAACCTCCTCCTTTGTTTGCATAACAAAAGCAATTGCCCCGAGCCTCTCTGCAGCAGCTACCGGCTGCTTTGTTGAGCACTCTCAGCCGCGCTTGGCGAGTCCCAGGAATTGTCCCTAGCACCGATCCTTCCCGGGCTCCACTGCCACCCGGGCTGACAAAAGCCACATTGTGGGGCGAGCAGCAGCTGCCGGCATCTGCTCCCCGTGCCGCCGCCCAGGGGCCTTGAGGCTGCTCGGTGCAAATGCTGCCCTTGCTGGGGCCACAGCCAGAGTCACGGTCAGACTCGGATTCCCTGGGGTCTCATGCGGAGGAGAGGGCTGACCTTACCTGATGAAATGAGGTCTCCAGGTCACCTGGTGACTAACGGCGACCCCAGATTTGAAGGAGGGAAGATAACTGCCATGGTATGCGCGCCTGCCGCGTGGCAGATGCCATACCCACATGGAAATAGCACATTATCTGATGCTCCGCTCACAGCAGGTGTTTTTGCGCTGTTTAGATGGGGAAGCAGCCTCAGAGAGCATGAGATTGCCTAGCTAGCATCACACAGCAGAGCCTGGGCTTGAAGGATCCATCCCCTTAAGGTGTGTTTCTCTAGGCCATCCCTGAGGTTCCTCCCACCCCTCACTCCTTTTCCCCTTGCCCTTTCTGAGCATCTCAACCTTCTTTCTCCCTCCTGTGCCCCCTCTGCACCAGGGTCAGCACATCTAGCTGCCTGGGTCAGCACACCAACTCCTCTGGGAGCCCTCCACTCAGGCTCTTGCCTTTGCACCTGTGGCCAAGGTAACAAGACTGTCTGCCCTTGCCCCACTTGGGACCCATGCCATCAGCAAGCATCAGGTGGGTCCTAGACCACCATCCTCCACCTGGGAGCACACCTTGCTGACCTTGGGCTGCCTCTCCTATCACACCTGAATTCCCTCTGTCCCCAAGGGGACCCACAAACTCCCACTAACCCTACAAACTCAGCCTTGGACACACCTCAGCTTCCCTGAATGCCCCTTCATGCTCTTCCAAATTTTGCTGTCTTCTGTCTGCACAGGGTTTGGCATTCCAGCCATGAGTTCCTTCTGCATTTTGGCCCCCTGGGTACTTAGCCCAGAAGCACAATCAACCAACCTCCATGCCTACAATCAACCAACACTCCTGGACCTAAATTAACTTTATGACTGTACTGCACATGAGAACACTGCAGCTTCTCTGGCTTTCAGGAGAGATGTTCAACTCTGTATGTGTCTCCAGCTAACCTGAAGGGATCTGGGTTACACTGGTCACAAAGGCAAGGGTGCCCACATGCCCACAGGGAGTGGCTGGTGAGGCCTTGATGTGATAAGAGCAGCGTAGGGAAGCCACAAGGTAAACCAACAGGATAGTAAAAGCACATGAGGAGCCGGGTGTACGGGGCTGTGCCTTGAACCAGGAAATACCTATGTACAAAGAGCTTCCCTCCAAGTGATGGCCTGCTTTAGGGTGATCCTATGCAGGACCATTCATCTTAGTGGGATAAGCTAGAAGCATAGGGCATAGCTGGAGGGAGGACCAGAGGGTATTCTCCCTTAAGATCCAGGGGATCCCCTGTCTGCCCTGTAAGAAGGCTCTGTGGGGTTACAGCTGCCTCATCCAAGCTCATGGTAAACTTGACAATCCCGGGTCCCCAACAGCTCTCTTACGAACAAGCCAGCAACCCTCATCAAGAAAACCCTGGAAATAAGGGAGAAGAAATGGGTAGGAAATATCAGAAAGGGAGACAGAACATGAAGACTCCTAAATCTGGGAAACGAACTAGGGGTGGTGGAAGGAGAGGAGGGCGGGGAGTGGGGGTGAATGGGTGTCGGGCACTGAGGGGGGCACTTGACAGGATGAGCACTGGGTGTTATTCTGTATGTTGGCAAATTGAACACCAATAAAAAATAAATTTATTTAAAAAAAAAAAGAAAACCCTGGAAATCTGGAGGAGGGCAGAGGTGGGGATTTGGGAACATTTCATTCTCTACCCCTTCCCACTAGGAAAATAAGCACCCACATATCAGAGCATGCTCATTTGTTAGGTATCCAATTAAACCTCGCAGAGGATGGCAAATTTGAATGAGCTCCCCCGACTGTCCCAAGTTGGCAAACACTCTGAATCAGAAAACAGGATCTGTAACAAGAGGCTGGGGGTGGCTGACGCTGGGCATCCTGGGCCCCTGTCCCAGGCTGCCTCCTGCCACAAGAACAGGGAAGTCAGAGACTTGCTTCCTTAGTCTCCCCTATTGTTGATGCGGCTGAGTAAAGTGAAACGGAAGTCTTCTGGGAAAGTTGCTACACAGAGAAAACGAGTCATGTGCTTCCAACACCCTCCCCGGGCTTCTAGCCCTAACTGCGGACCTGAAGCTGTAGCTATTGTCTCTACAGCAGAACACCAACGTTAAAGGAGGGCAGACGGTCAGGGAGAAGGAGCTGGGCCCTTGTCAGCACCCTTGAGTGGCTTCTCCCAGCCCTGGGAAAGCCAACCTTCTGGCATCTTGTTGTAGGAGACCTCTATTCTATGTGACTGTTGGCTGGGTTTTGTTACTTGCAGCCTAAGGCATTTCTAACTTTATAAACTGGTCTTGGAATCTGAACAGGGCTCTAACCTAGGCCCTGGATGTGGCCTTCGTGTGGCCCACTATACCTCTCAGAGATGCCTTCCCCCTGTGCGATGGGACAATGATTCCAGCATCACAGGGAATCTCAGGCAGCTCTGACTGCTTATAACCAAATACCATCAACTGGGTGGTTCAAACAACAGACCTTTATTTCTCACTGTTCTGGAAGCTGGAAGTCCGAGATCTAGGTGTTGGTGTCTCATGAGAATTCTCTTCCTGGCTTATAGATGGCCACCTTCTTGCTGTGGTAGTCAGAGTCAAAAAGAACTCTCTCTGATTTCTTCCTCTTCTTCTAAGAGCACTAACCCAACTATAGTCCTTCCCCAGGACTTGCCTCCCACCCCCACCCAGGCCTCCCAAGGGTTCTGCTTCCAAGGGTCCAGGAATCACACTGGAGTGAGTCTGTGTGTCCCAGAAAACTCAACTCAGACTGCTTCAGGAAGAGAAGAGCTCCAATTCCTCTCATAAAAGCAGCTCAGAAGTAAGTAGATATGGGGGCTCCTCAAGCCTTTAGCAGATTCTAAAGAAGGCGACAAGGGTTCACCTGTCCCTGTGTGGGGGTTTCTTGGCCATGGTAGTTCTCTCCATGGGTCCTAAGATCCCATTGGTCCCAATGGAGTCATGAGGCATGCCCAGCACCAGGGGAGGCTGGGAAAGTCAGAGATTTTAGGATTCTTCCCCCCACCTCTGCATCAGAGGCCCTTGGGGTACATTTCCAGGGGGAGCAAGACTCTGAGTGGGGGTCACTTTCAGCACCTCCCTCGGGAAGGGCCATGCAATCTTAGGAGCCAATTCTTCAACCACAGCAATCCCTCCCCTGATGGGCCCAGTTCCACACAGCCCATGTTCTGTAGGGGAAGCATATCTCACCTTGGCACTTGTAAAATTACAGCTTATCTTGAAAAAGAACAAAAATATCCCTTTTTCAAAAAGAACTTTGGTTTCCTGAAAGGAAGGAAGGGGATTGAGCCGTGGCATTTCAGGCCTCTCCCATGTCCTGTGAACTGTGGTAGAATGAGATACCTTCCAATTTTAGCAGTGAAGGGCCTCAGGCACACATACTCTCTGTGGTGGGTTGTACTTCCTAAAGAATGCCATGGTAATGTCTCCCATTCCATGTGTTCTTCTAGAACCTTTCTACTTCCCCATCAATAAGTGGAGTCCATGTCTCCTCCTCTTGAATCTGAGTAGGCCTTCTGATTACCCCAATCCATGGACTCTGGTTGGGAAGTATTGCTGTCTGACTCTGGATGCCAGGTCATAAAAATGAAGGTGACTTGGTTTGTTGAATAAAGTGAGGGTCCTGTGGGGGCGGACCTGGATCTCTGACATGGTGGCAGATTCAGAGCTCCCCTGGTGCAGCCTCTCTCTCCCACAATGGAGCACAGCCACTTCCCATTCCCCGAAGCCCTCCTCCCTAGGCAGAAATCAGCACATTGTTACCTATTCCCAGAGGCCACAGGTGAGTAGATCAGGAGAGGGCCCAGACTTCAAACTTCCCCATCCTTAGGTGACCTATGGCTTAGTCTGACATGAGAGGCTGTGCCTAAATGGATTATTTTGATTATCTGAATCAATCAGTTCCTTCAGCAACTTAACTTACAGATACCAAGAAGGCCACCCAATTTGCAGAAGAACATGTAAGAGGAGGGCCCAGAAATACAATGATGAGTCCTATGCAAGCCAGGCTTGAAGAAAGAACAATAATGAATTTATTGGTTATGGTCTGTGTTCATCTGTTAGTAAACCTGGCATAAATATCCAGAACTGCTAGTTCCCCTCCCTATAAAATAAGTTCAGCATTAGACAATTTGAGTAAATTATGGGAGGTTCCATGATTGTCACTAGGGACTCAAGTTCCATTTAGTTTTCTCTTTGATTTGTAACATATGCCTTCCAGCGTTGGGGTTGGCTCATATTCATAAAATGGCTGCTAGAGCACAAACCATCACATTTACATCCCCAGCAGTCAGCAGGAGGAAGAGGCATAGGGCAAATGCCATCTGTTTCTTCCTATTCTTAAGAAACTTTTGGCAAGTCTCACCCAACAACTTCTGCTTCCATCTAACTAATCTCCATTCACTTCAGGGGAGGGTCAGAAATGCCCTCTTTTAGCCAGTTATCTTGCTGCTTAGCATAAAATTGCAGGATGTCCTCAAATTTTTGGACATTTCTCCCTTCAAAAGATAGAGCTTAATCTCCACCACCCCTACCCCTCTCCCTTTGACTCTGGGCCCAACATAGCAAGTCTCAGAAGAGCCAATGATCTGGAGGTGGCAGAAGGGACTTCAGACAAAGGCTAGCTGTCACTTGGCTCTCATTCTAGACCCCATGCTCCAGGTTGGGGAAGCTGGCTGCCATGTTGTCAGGACACTCTGGCAGCCCATGGAAAGGACCAAGTGGGAAGGAACAGACAACTGTTACCGACGTGCCAGCCATGTGGGCGAACCACTATGAGGCAGATTCTCCAGCCCCAGTCAGGTCTTCAGATGACCGCGGTCCCAACGTTGTGACTACAGTCTCCTGAGAGAGACCCCCCGCCAGAACCTCCCAGCTTAGCCATTCCCAAATCCACAGAAACCATGAATCATAGCAAATGTTCATTGTTATACTGAGCCACCAAGTTTGGGGCTACCTTGTTTCACAGCAAGAGCTGATCAATGCAGTAAATAATTAGCAACAGCTGTCACAATAAGTAAATAGAGAAAACCTGTCTGTAGAGGCAAGCATTGGCAGAAGAGCAAAGAAATGGTTCTTTTCCTGGAGAGAATATCAATAATCAGCTTTTTGGTGTTTTTCAAATCAAATAATGTTATAAGAGGGAAGCTGTGGAAGCATGGAATTTTGGAAAATGTGTCAGAGAGGCCAGGCCTAGGAAGGTCATACTCCCAGTCATTCAGGAGGAGGCTGGACTTCAAGGATCCTAAATGACTCAAGTTCCAGATCGAAGGGTGGCATGGAAACAAGCATCCAGAACAATGGCCTGCACCCATTTTGTCAGGGGAGGCTCTGAGGAGGCAAAGAACTCACCACTTGGGGTCCCTGAATGCACCCACTAGGCAGCTGTGAGCACCAGGCAAGTCTCAAGTGAGCCCCTCAAATGTGGAATAAGTCCCCTTTTACCATGGAAAACCCTTTACCCTTTACCCTTACCCATAGTCCAGACCTCAGACCTAAGGCTACCATCATTGGTTTCCTCTTTCCCAGGATTGAAAGAGATCATTTTTCTTTGGGCACTAGGTGAGTCATTTCTTAGGTTAAAGAAACCATGCTTGTTCCAGTTACTATTGCTGTGTGACAAACAACCCCCAACATAATGCTCTAAAGCAACAACCATTGCTTTTGTGGGTAAGAATTTTGATGGGTCCTGGAAGGGATGGTTTCTGCTTCACCAATGTTTGGGGTCTTGGCTGGAAGGTCTGGAAGGTTAGAAGACCTGGGGGTCAGCTGCCAAGATACTTCTTCACTGACATGTCTGGCACTGTGGTGGGAATCACCCACAGGTCAGGGCAGATGGATTTCTTCATGGAAGCTGAGGGCTCTAAGAGGGAACATAGGAAAGTCTTCTTCAAGAGAGCCAAGGTAGAAGCTGACTGGCTTTTATATCTGGCATCAGAAGACACAAAGCTTCCCTTCCACCCTATTCTATGCATTAAAGTAGTCAAAAGCTGGCCAGATCCAATGATAGGGGTGTCAAAAACTTTGAGGCCATTAAAAAAAAACCACAACTACACTCTTGTTGCAACAATATTTAAAACAGCTTTGCAATACTGCAACAATTTCTGCTTTCAAGTGTCAGCTGCCTTTAGCTTGGCTCTGTCCTGGAGGCTCAGGGCATCCCTGGTCCCTCCTGGCTGGCACTGTAGGCCTCTGCAAGAGCAGAGGCAGCTCTTGCACCACGTGGACCTTTGTGTCACCAGCATGCAGTACAGGTGCTGTGGGTAGAAGTGTGTGTGCATCTCTGGAATGGGTCTGCAAATGGGCTGCCTCTCCCACTCTTGGCCAGCCTGGGAGTATGGACTGCAGCACTAGAGCCCAGATTTCTCAGTCCCACAGTTACTGCCTCCCAATGGCATTGAGGCAGATAAAGGTCATTAAGGGGGGACTTCAAGGCAACAACAGAACGTGGATGAGGAACCCCTGGGCACCTGTTTCCTGAAGGGCTGTACACCTGAGTACTGGGCATAGAGAGGAAGTAAAGTAGACTACTGTTCAGGGCCATTTTCCTCTGCTTGGAAGGGAGCCTTCAAGGGGCCTACCTCATGGTCACCCACCAAACCCAAGGCACGCTCCTCAAAAGGGCTTAGGCAGCAGATCTCAGTGGAAACTATTTCTGGATTTCCAGGAAGTGACTTCTGGTCAGAGATGGCAGCCTCTTGGCTGCTCTCAAGTTACCTTAATGAGATTAAAACAAATTCATCTTCAACTTCTCCTTTCCTTTTCCGCGGGGCGGGCGGGGGGGGGGGGGGGGTGGCGCTGGGGGAAGAGCGGGGAGATACATTTCTTTCTTCCTGAAACAGCAATAGCCCTAGTTGCACAGCTATCTGTTTTACCTGTGAAAGAAGATACATACCAAATACCAAATTAGGAAGCTCAAAGAGGCTCACACAGAAAGAACCAACTCATGCTACAGTTGGAAGACATTTGAAATTAACTAATTTAATCTAAAACCAGGTATAAAAGCTACCGACCTTCTTGATATACTATCCTACCTAGGAAACCCAGAGCCTAGAAAAAAACCAGTAGAACATATGGCAGGTGTGGATGATGGATGGATATTCCCTGTCCCCTCAGAAGGTGACAACAGACCCATGTGTCCCAAGAGCTCACCTGTGAATCAGGTGGGCATGACCCAGCAGATTGTCTCCAGCCCCCTTTTCTGTGATTTTATGATGCCTAAGCAATATCTAGAGTACTAGCATAAAAGAATACTGCTTCATTTTGTATACTGTCAGCTAAACCTTACCACCCTTCTGTTCTTTACTAAGTCCTACATGCAAACAGCCAAGAATTAAAGAAAGCCTTATCCTATATTGTCTATTGCAAATCCTCCCAATCCCATTAACGAGCATACTCATTAGACAGGATTTCCATGAGAGCCTAGAATGGACCAGCCCTGCTCTAATTTAATTGATTTGATAAATCCCCACATTAATTAGCTAGCTTCCCATAGGCTGGGAGCACCAACTTGTGCTGACACTCTAGGCTGTGCATCTTGCTACACATGTCCTGGAGGATGTCTCTCAAGCTGACAGAGGCTCAGTTTTCTCCCCTGTGAAATAGGAAGGAATGACACTTTCCTTGTAGCATTTCCATGTGTGTCAATGTGTCAGGGGAGTTCTGAAGTGTTCCCAAAGTTTGGGGCTTCTTGTTACTGGCTGGGGCTTGGCAGAAACATCAGACTCATGCCCAAAGGATGAAATGAAGCATTTGACCCTGAACACCCACCCAGGGAGAGGATCACAGATTATGAACAGTAGACGACCAAGGGGCGAGACTGGGAGGGGACATACAGAATAGGCAATTATCATGGCAACAGAGATCTTCCCAGATTATCAGGAAGGAAAGTGGAATCCCATGTCGGTTGCCACGTTTACGAGTGGGAGCCATCTGTTCCAGCAAGCCTGGAAGGGACCATCCATCATTTTAACATGCTTTCCTCCTACATTTGTTGCAGACACTGTAAATATCTCTTCGGTCTTTCGATGGCTGGTCTCAGAAGCATTTCTGGTTTTAATCTTCTGCTGTGTAAGCATGCACCAGATGTGAAGCCAGCTTTCATCATTTAGGACCTGATGAATTATTTTGTACTCAAGGACCACTGGGAGATGGGACATGAAAACAGCTTTCTACCCCTCCCCCATGTCATACAACAGAGAATGGCTTGTTCTCCTTTTCATGCAACAAGCCATCAACGACTATGATGAGGTTTGGGTCAGAAGTTTCTCATCCATCCAACCATCTGATTCTGAAATGGTCAAACTTGAGTACTGCGATGGCTCAGGGTGAAAGTCTCTCTGGAGCAAGAATTCTTTATGATACTGTGGCTAAGTCAGGCGATAGGAGCAGGTGGGAGTCTACGAGTGACCCCTGGGCTGCATGAAGAGGATACTGCTTGCTTTCTATGGGTGGAGGGCCTTAGCATCAGGAAATCACGAGGCGATCCTGGATAAATCCCAGCCACCCTCAGCCCAGCTCTGGGCCATGGCTTGTGAGTAAATGCAGGACTTAGAGGCAGTGGCTGCCCTGGGAAGAAGTAGGGAAGATGATGGATGCCCAGACTTGGCAACCCACAGCCTGGCTGCCACCAAGAAACCAATCCTAGAGAATAACACTGCAGAACAAAGCACAGCCCTCGCTTTGCCTGGCATCAAACCCCTTCTTCCTATACCTTGTTTTATTGTTTTTGTTTCACTTCCCTCCTCTCACTTCCACTTTTATATTAGTTAGGGCAAGCTCAGCCCCAGTAATAGGTAGGCCCCAAACTGTGGCTCAAATTCAGTCACCATTCAGGAGAGCACTGCTGGTCAGGTTTCTAGGTCCCAATCTCTTCTCTTTGGTGGCTCCGTCATCCCCAAGGACTTTGTTATCGTAATCACCCAGTTGGCAGAAGGGGAAAGAGAACATGCAGGACAGAATCCATCCTCTTAAAGGCCCCAGTGCAGAAGCAGCTCACTGCCCCTCCACTCCTATTCCCTCCCTCAGAACTTGGTCATGAGGTCACATGTAACTGCACAGGAGAGTGAGGAGTGTGGTCAGTCACTGCTGTAGAAATTGGGGATAGATTTTATGGGTGTTTTAGTCCATCTGAGCTGCTGTAACAGAATACCATAGACTTGGTGGTTTATAACAACAGATATTTATTTCTCAAAGTTTTGGAGGCTGGAAGTCCCAGATCAAAGTGCCAAGGATTTTGTGTCTTGTGATAACCCACTTCCGGGTTCATAGATACGAACCTCACATAGCACTGGGTCTTCACAACACAGAAGGGGCAAAGGAGCTCTCTGGGGTCTCTTCATGAGGGTACTAGGCCCATTTATGGGGAGGGGGGCTCCACCCTCATAACCCAATCACCTCCCCAAAGCCCCAACCCTTAATACCTTCACCTGAGGGGTTAGGTTTCAACCTATGAATTTGGTGCGGAGGGACACAAGCATTCAGTCTACAGCAACTGGTAGCTGAGTGCTCGTAGTCTAACACATCTTTTAATTGGGATTATTCCTTACATTAAAGTTATATATGCAGATACCTTATAGGCTCAAGGTTTGTTATGAAACAGTAACCCCTCAACTTCCCTTTCTTCCCCTTCCCCAGAAATAATCCCTCTTGCCTCTTTCCCCTATTTCTGTAACTCAAATAGGGCATGCATAAATTTTCTTTTGTGTAGCAGATTACCACAGGTTTAGCAGCTTGAATCATCCATTTATGATCTGGCAGTTCTGTAGGTCAAAAGTCCAGGAATGGGGCAGCTGGGTTTTCTGCTCAGCTTCTAATGAGGCCAAAATCAAAGTACCACCCAGGTCATGTTCTGTACTAGAGCCCAGGGCCCTCTTCCAATCCAATGACTGTGGTTGAAGTTTGTTCTCGGCAGTCATAAGGCTGAGGTCCCAGTTTCAATTGGGCGTCATCTGGAGGCCATTCTGAGACACCCATGTTTCCGGCCATGTTGTTTCTCCTCCATCTTCAAAGCCAGCAATGTAAAACTTCTCCCACTTCAAATCCCAATTGAATCCCAATTTGAATCCCATGCTTCCAATCTCTTTGATCTCCCATCTCTGACCCCTAGACCCAGATAAATTGGCTCATGTAATTGGGTCAGGCCTACTAGATAACCTCCCCATCTTAAGGTCAACTGATTTGGGCCTTAATCATATCTGTAAAATGCCTTTACAGAAATACCTGCATTAGGGTTTGATAATGGGGAGAAGTATATGTAGACTGGGGACTAGAATGTTGGGGCCATCTTAGAACTTTGTCTGCCACAGCATGATCATATTGCTACCTCTTGGGCTTTCAGTTTTGGGTGCTGTCAGTTATTGCCCCATATGTAGTTGTGGACTTAGTTTCCTTTCCTCTTGCCTCCTCTGCCCGTGTGCACTCCTCAAAAACTTCCATTAGAGGGACACCGGGTGGCTCAGTGGCTGAGTGTCTGCCTTTGGCTCAGGGAGTGATCCGGGATCAAGTCCCACACTGGGCTGCTTGCTTCTCCCTCTGTCTATTGTCTCTGCCTCTCTGTGTGTGTAAAAAAAAAAAAAGGGGGCCCATTAAAGTGACATAGAACAGTTCATTAGAGCAATGCTCCATGTTTTTAAATCTCATGAAAATACCCTCTGTAACTGAGCCAAGTGGTCAACTACAATGGACTCCTTTTGTTTTCTTTGGAGCTCTTGATTGCTTTCTTTTTTGTTTCCATGTACTTACCATTAATTCAACCCCCAAACTCTTTACCAGTTTTCTTAGTATCCTCAGAAGTCACATTTTGTGGAAGTCACAGGTTTTGTGGCAACTGTTAATGCTTCACTGAATAGCTCTCAGCTCCTTGTCTTCTGGGGACATCTTGGGTCTGCACCTGGCTCCCTGTGGGCCAGCAGTCCTTGTGACCATTATGAACACAAGTGACTGTCAGTATTCCAGGGCATGGCTGTCCCATTGATCTGAATGCTGGGGTGAGACTGATCATAACCCAGAGCAGTCCCCCAGATAACTCTTGATGTACTGAGAATTAAACGTTTGGTATTTGAAGCCACAGAGTTTTTGGAATCATTTGTTACTATACCATAACTTAGCTGCTCTAGACTGAGAGAATAGTAACCACGTGTGGGGTGTTGCTGCAAAGAAAATAAGATTTGTGGCATTGGCTTAAGTTTTAATGAGTAGGCAGTGAGACAGTGGAGGCTAGAAGGATGGCCATCATGTGTCCAGGGGTAGAATGTTTGGGAAATCATCACCTGGGAGAACTTGGAAGAATCAGAGAAAAGAGACTTAAGGGTATTACTTAATACCATCAAAGATCAAGAGGCTCAAAGAACTTGCAATTAAGTTTAGAGAGAATAGCATTTACCAAAATGCACCGGAAACTGGCTATTGACAATGTAGCTGACTGGAATCAAACAGATTAGGTAAGAAGTCAATTATATTTTAATTTAATCAGTTAATATTATTTAAAATGAGAATACTTTATCTTAAAAAAAAATCAATGAGTTTCAGCCTTTTGATGTGGGTCAGAATGGTATACCATCAGTGGCAAAGCCCCAGCAGTCAGGCCACTAAATGTACCCAAGTGTTGACCCGGGGTGTCTAAATAGCAGAGGAAAGCTACCAGAAGGATTGTCCAGAAGAGTCATGAGATACACCACAGATAAGGAGGACACAGAAGGAAGAAATACAAATTAAAATATGCACAAATTAGTGAACTGACATTTCCAGACCTGTGACTTTGTAAGTTGATATTGTCCCTCTGTATGTTTGGTGTTCTCAAGTTTGAAGGCATTAAAAAAACCTTTAAGTATATATCTAATGCTGTATAATTACACTATAGCTACTGTTTTACTGTCATTGCAGAATATTTTATAATTCTTCCTTGGTTATAATATTTTCACCAAAGGGTCATGTAGCAGTGAACATCGAAATGTGCATTTCATTGTGTTCTTATATGGTTGGAAATGGTTAAAACTTACTGTTTGCTCTAGAGCCTATGTCTCTTAAGGAATCATATTTAAAATGCCTCTCATATCTGTCCTGGTTTTAAATGAGAGGCATGGACTGTATTTATTGTCTTCCCTGTGTTTATATCAATGTTCTTTTTTTTAATTAAGATTTTATTTATTCATGAGAGACACATAAAGAGAGGCAGATATAGGCAGAGGGAGAAGCAGGCTCCCCATGGAGAGCCTGATGTGGGACTTGACCTGGAACCCCAGGATCACACCTTGAGCCCAAGGCAGATGCTCAACCACTAAGCCACCCAGGTGCCCCTGTGTGTATGTGTGTTTTAAGATTTTATTTGAGAGAGAGAGAGAGAGAGAGAGAGAGAGTGCACAAATGAGGAGAAGGAGACAGAGAAGATGAAGGTGAAGAACTCCTTAGGGTGAAGTGAGAGTCCAAAGAAAAATGCACTGGCCAGGCCTTCCTCGATTGCATGGATTCAAATGACTCCAGGAATACCCTCACTTCTGGGTGGGGGAAAATACCTTTCTGGCACAATTTTAGGTTTGCTATGGACACTGTTTACAGGGACTCTTCCACTCCTCCACTTTCTGAATCAGAGTGTTTGTTGTGTTTTTCTGTCCCTTTCTACCCCCTGTGCATTGGGATTGTGTATTGGGGCTAGGAGTGCTATGCGGGAGTGTGGAACGGACAATTTATCTTTAGGTCATAGGTTTCTAGATTAAAAAGAACTGTATGAGCCAGCCACACATGAACCACACACATGCAAGGACCACTGAGCTTCCTTCAGAGGTCCTGGACCTGGAACTGGACACTGCAGAATCCCCCTTGCCTCAAATCCCTGTCACCCTTCAGGCTGAGATTTCCATGTCACTGGCCTCTAGGTCCAGATTTAAAAGGCTCCTGAAAGTGGGTCAGGCCCACTTGGGGAGGGGGAAGGTAGATTTTATGTGAGTGACACCTCTGGGTCAGTGCTCTCACTGTCCCTCTGCCACGATGACCACCATGTTCTAGACAGTGGCTGCCCCATCAACCTCCCTGTCCCTGGGTGCCTCAATATGGACTCGTAGCGTGGCCAGAAATAAACCTTTGAGATTTGCAAGTTGTTTGTACTGCAGCATGGCCCAGCCTCTTCTGAGTTATATAGGGATTCTACCTATTTCACCTGGTGGAGAGGTGTCCCCAGGGCCTCTGACTTACCCCAGCTTGGTCTGTTCGCTCTCTGTGCTTCTCTCCCTCCTGTGTGGAAGGCTTCCTGGACCACATGCCTCCCTCTTTGTTGACTGAATTCTTCATTTTGGAAGCATTATCTCTGGTAGCTTCCTACCACGAGAAAGGATGTATGGAAGGCATTATTTATTTATTTATTTATTTATTTGGAAGGCGGATTTTGTGAGACCTCCCGCATCTAAAAATATTCGGTTTGTACTATCTGGGTAAACACGGAAAGCAATTTTACTTTAGATTTCCCAAGGCTTTGCCCCTTGCCTGGTCTACTTGTTGCTGTGGGAAAGCCCAGAACCATTCTGACTCCTGACAATCTCTATGTGACCTGCTTCTTTTGTCAGGACGCTTCTTGTCTCCATTATTCTGAACTTCATCAGCAATCTCCTTGAGGGTAGGACTATTTTTTCCCAATGAGCTGGACTCCCTGAGGGCCCTTTCAACACACATTCTTTGGTAGTGGAGACTTTTCTTGGATTAATTCATTGATGACTCCACCCACCCCCTGTGTTTTCTCTGATCATTCATTCCGGGTTCCTATTATTTCATCAATGGACTTCCTGGATGCTCCTCTAATTTTTTCTCTATTTCCCATTTCTGGCATTCTTTTTTGTTCTACTTTCTTTGTTGTTGTTGTTTTTTTTTTTTTTTTAAAGATTTTATCTATTTTAGAGAGAGAAAAAGAACACCAACAGGGGATGGGTAGAGAGAAAGGGACAAAAAGACTCCGTCCTGAGCATGGACCGAGATCACGACCTCAGCTGAAATCAGGAGCCAGGTGCTCAACTGACTGACCCACCCAGGCACCCCTTGTTCTACTTTCATAGGGATTTCCTCAACTTTATCTTGTTCCCCCTTCCTGAATCCTTTCTGCTATCTTATGTTAAATTTTGTTTGTTCTCTGAATGTTTCTTTATAGGTGTCCTGCCTTCATGGGTGGCAGTATCTTAATTTCTCTGATGACGTTATTAGTAGTTTATGTTGACATATACTTCTCTCTGTATAGTCTCTGTTTCTTCCAAGTTGCTTTTTAAAAAGCCATTGGGAAAAAAATAAAAATAAAAAAAAATAAAAAAATAAAAATAAAAAGCCATTGGGGCTCTAGATTTCATGCTCTCCCCCTCCCCCGCCCCAGTTTCCTGAGATGCCAGGTCAGCTGTGGCTTCCTGTGAAAGACTGATTAGAAGCTCTGTACACATGTGTGGGGCTCATTATCAGTGGCCTCTCCTTGGGGTGATCTGACTTAGCTGGGCAACCACAGATGCCAGAAAATTGAAGTATTTCCCTTGGCCCGGTCTGATGCTCCAGAAAAGACCCTTTGTCTCCTGGCCCCTGCAATCTGAAATGCCAAGAGGGGTGCAGGGGCTAGTCTCAGTATCCAATATCTTTAAGTTCATTTAATCCCCCTGCTCAGCAGTGGTTATGGCACCACTGCTGTCAATTGTGCCTGGTGTCTCCCAATCCAAGATGCTTCCTTTTACTTTCTTTAGGCTCCAGAAGTTTCAGGAGGCTCCAGAAGTTCACCACCTTTACCAGAAACCCTAGTTACCTTTTCAGTCTTGAACCTCTTTACTCCCAGACACATCTCCATCTCCATCTACTTGTTCTCATCTGATCTTCCCTACTCTGTTTTTGTATATTCTGTTCCTTCCATCTGACACTTGATCCCCACCCACCCTCGTTTATACATAAGCTACCTCTGCCAGAATACCACATAAGAAGAAAAACACGGACTACTCACAGCTCTGGGGAGGAGAAATGCATCTCTCGATACTGGAACATACTTCTACATGGTAAAGGCTGCAGGGTCTGAGGCTTTCAGTGAACGATCATCAAATGCTTGAGAAACCAACCAGGGAACTGAGTTTTGCATCCAGAATGCCACAGGGCACAGCTGAAACCCTTAGGGAGACTGCACTCAGCACCCCAGAGGCCTAAGGACAGCTTTGGGCTGTGGATGGGGGTGGGGTGCGTGGCAGTGCAGAGGACCTCGACCCAGGCCAGCCTCCCCTCACCCAGAGCAGGTGTCTTGCCCATGGCTGTGGCCCAGTGCCTAGAATAGTGCATGCTTGTAGGAGGACAGCCAGTGTGTGTGTGCAGGCTGGGGTACTGCAGCAGGAGAGGAACAGGCAGGGGATGGATGCCGGTAAGTCCGGGAAGGGCCAGCTCCAACTTTAACCAAGTGACTGTGGCATGTGGCAGGACTACGGGAATATTCTGAATCATTCTTTGGTCAGAACACAAACCTCTTAAATGTCATCAACACAATCTGCCTGGCAGAACGACTCCTTCCTGTCAGGAGACCCTCCTGGAGGGATGTGACCCAGATGGCCCTTACGGAGCCCACCCCAGGGAAGCACTCCTGCGGACTTGCCAGAGGGCACCGGCTCCATCAGGGAGAGGTAAGCGTAGGGTGTCGGACACGCCAGAGAACCTCTCTCTCAGTTCCTTCTTCGTTACCTGGAAAAACGTTTTTTTCTCACCAGGCCTCATATTAACTCGGTGGGAAGTGGCCGCTCCTAATTTTGCGCGCAGGATAACGCTGCCTACCCTCCACCCCACCCAGGTCCACGCGGTTCCAGCGTCTCGAGCGTCTCGGCTGCTGCCACCCAGCAGGTTCCCCGCGCGGTCCGTCGGCTGACACGTGCGATCCGTCCACTAAGGCAAACCGCCCAGGGGCTGCAGTCCCAGGCGCTGCCTTCCAGTCCAGGGGCTGCCGGCGAGGTCCGAGGGTCCGGGAAGGAGCTTGCTGCGCTCCTTCCGAGGCAGCGGGAAGCTGTGCACTGGTTCCTCCCACGAGGGCTAGGCCTGTAGAAGGATGGTGGGGCCGAGGGGGTGAAGGCGGGGCGCCGGTGACGGTCGGGGCCAGTTGGAAGGGCCAGGGCCACGAGGACGCGGACTGGACGGCCCGGAGTATTCGCTCCGCCAGGCCCAGATGGCGCGTGGGTGGGGCGCGGTGGGCGGGGGCCTCGCAGCTGGTGGCGTTTGAAGCCTTCCCACCGCGGCGGGAGGAGGCAGCCGAGAGGAATTGGCAGCAGGCCTGGGGCGAGAAGGAAGGGGCCCCGCGTTCCCTGAACAGCGGCGCCGGTGCGCCCGCACGTAGTTCACTCCTGCAAGCACGAGCGGTGGGCACGTCACCCACGCTGCCAGGTTATCCACCTGCCCGGGGCCAGTCGTCAGGCTCCGCCGGAGCCCGGCTCCCCACCAGCGCGATCCCCTCCGGGTGCCCGGCCGCCCGGGACCAGACCGGGACGCTGTCAGTCCTTCCTGCGGGAGCGGCCCCGCCCCAGCCGTGACCTCGCTCCCAGCCGGGCCGCCCCGAGGCCGGGAGCTCAGCAGAGGCAGAGCAAGGAGGGGGCGAGCGCCCGCGTCTCGAGGCGCTGCCACCTCGAAACCCTGCCGCGGCGGGGGGGCACGGAGTGGTTCCGCCCCCGGGCCAGGCCGGCAGCCCCGCGCCCAGCGGAGCGGACACGCCTCCTCGCCGCGCAAACGTCGCCGTGGTAGGAAAGAGAGAAGGGGAGGCGAGCCCCGCCGAGGCGCACCCATCCCTGGCGCCCCTCACAGGCGGGGATGGAGGGACAAAGGGGCGCCCTCCCGAGCGCTCGCTTCCACTCCCGGGCTCGAGGATGCCACCGTAGGGAAGCCCGGCAGGAAAACGTCCCGCGGCCTCCCGGCTGTTGGGGGGCAGGGGGAGAGCGGTCCCTGCGCAGCCACGCCCCGGCCCGCCGCCCTCGGACGTCCTGCGTCAGCGTGCCCGGCTCCCGGCTCAAATTTCCGCTCCTCCTCCCGCGGGCCACGCGGGCACGCCCATTGGCGCGCGCAGGCCCCGAGGCGGGCCGGCCCCTCTCGCCGCTGGGGTTGGTCCGGCCGCCCACCGACGAGCCAATGGCGCCCGCCCGTGCTGCCCTAGGCCACGCCCCTCCCCGGGCGTGGGCGCGCGGGCGCTCGCTCCCGACGACGCGCGCTCTGGGGGTCCCGCCCCCTCCGCGCGCGCAGTTCCCCGCGGCCGCCGCCGCCTGTAACCTGCGCCGCCAGGATGTGGCTGGGGGCTGACGTCGGGTCCAGATGTGGCCCCGGCCCCGCCCACCCCCGGGGCCGGGCCGCCCACACCGAGCCGCGGCGCGCACGGCGGCCGTCCCGCCTGCCACAATGCGCGGCGAGGCTGCGGCCGCGACTCGGCGAGGGAGTCCCTGACGTCGCCGCTCGGCATCCTTAGGACCGGCCGCCCCTGACGCCGCGCGGGGATCCCACTGGCCCGCGCCCCCCATGCGCTCGCTCCTCGGTGCCCGGCCGGGCCGGCGCCTCGCGGACGCGGAGCCGCGCGGGTGACGGCAGAGGCGGCTGCGCGCCCAGCCCAGCCCGCGGAGAGGGCGCGCCGCGCCCCCGCCCCCGCCCCCCGCCCCCCGCCCGCCGCCCGCCGCCCGCTCTCCGGAGGCCGTGGGTGCGGATGCGCCGCTGACGACTCGCCGCGACCAGCAGTGCCGCCGGGCCGCCGGCCGGATCCCGCAGCATGGCAGCCGCCGCCTATGTGGACCACTTCGCCGCCGAGTGCCTCGTGTCCATGTCGAGCCGCGCGGTCGTGCACGGGCCGCGGGAGGGGCCGCAGGCCGGGCCCGAGGGCGCGGCCGCCGCTGTCGCCGCCTCGCTGCCCCGCGTGGAGGAGCGCCGCGACGGCAAGGACAGCGCCTCGCTCTTCGTGGTGGCGCGGATCCTGGCGGACCTCAACCAGCAAGCGCCGGCGCCGTCCCCGGCGGAGCGCAGAGAGGGCGCCGCGGCCCGGAAGGCGAGGACCCCCTGCCGCCTGCCGCCCGCGCCGCCGCCCGCCCGCGAGCCCGCCTCCCCCGGCGGCGGAGGTGCGGCGGCCGCGCCCCTCAGCCCCGCGTGGAGCGAGCCCGAGGCCGAGCTCGAGGCGGGGCTGGAGCCCGAGCGGGAGCCGGGGCCCGCGGGGAGCGGCGAACCCGGCCTCAGACAAAGAGGCCGGCGGGGCCGAAGCCGCGCCGACCTCGAGTCCCCGCAGAGAAAGCACAAGTGCCACTACGCGGGCTGCGAGAAAGTTTACGGCAAGTCCTCGCACCTCAAGGCGCACCTGAGAACTCACACAGGTCAGTGGGGCCGCCCGGGCGCCCCGAGCGCGCGGACGGGGACGGCGCCGGCCACCGGGCCACGCCCCCGGGCCGCCGGCGGGGCTCGAGGGACGGCGGGGCCGGGGCGGCCGGGGGGGCCGGGGGGGGCCGGGGCCTCGCCCCTTCTCCCGCCACGGGGTCCTGCCGGCTGCCCCGCGCGCCGGGCGAGGCGGCCCCGGGAGCCGGGAGCCGGGAGCCGGCGCCCGCCCGGCGACCGCGCCCCCGCCGGGCACGCCCCCTCCCCGGGCGCTCTCGGGCGGGGCCGCGGGGGCGGATGTCGTCATCCGGGCTGCGGGCGTGGACCCCGCGGGGGCTGGGGGACGGCGCGGGCAGGTGTGGGCGCGCTGAGCGGGGGCCGCACGTGCTGCCGTGGGGAGGCGGGCGGCGGGGGCGCCTGGGGGCCGCGCGGGCGGGGGTGCCTCGCCCCGGCCCCTCCCCCGCGGGCGGGCGGGCGGGCGCGCGCGCGCTGGGGAGGGCGGAGGGAGGGGAAGGGCCCGGCCCGCCCAGCTCGGCTCGGCTCGGCTCGGCCCGGCCCGGGCGAGCGGCGGGCGAAGTTCACGCGGGGACAGGGCTCCCTCCAGCCACTCGGCACATTCTTCGCTCTCCTCTTCCTGTAATTTCTCCAGCGCTCTGAGGTTTAACTTGTCGAAGCCGGAGCCAGCAGTGGCCGACGCGGGGGGCGGTCCGGGTTCTCCGCCGGAGGCTTTGTGGGAGCCCCGCCCATCCGGCCGGCGGGGGCGCGCCCAACCCACGGGGGCTGCTCGGCCTCGGGGCGCTTTCCCCAGAAAGGAGCGCCCCTTGGCCTGCCCGGGCCTGCGCTCCGCCCTCTTCTCCGCCCTGCTCTCACCTGCCGGCGTCGGGCGCGCGCGGGCGGCACCTGCGCGGGAGCGGGCGGCCCCAGCGCGCCGTCGCCCGGCCTCCGACCCCGGGGCAGCCCTCCCCTTCGCACGGGCCCGGAACCTCGTCTTTGGTGGTTTCCCGTTGTTGTTGTTGTTGTTTTAAGCACAAACGTGGGAGCTGTGCTTCAGTGGATGGCATACCTTTCTCTCCTAGTTTGGCTTGAAAGAAATGTGTCTTTTCTCAGGGCTCGCGCTGACTCTTGTTACACTTGATTTTTCCACATTTGGACCAGGTTAAAAACCCGAGTGCAGTTACTTTGTTACCAATGACTTCGGTTTTACATTTATAAAACAGTAAAGAAGTGGACTAAAAGACTGACTCAAAAATCGCAGTCCTAAGACCCTGGAGCTGAAAGACCCCCTTCTTTTGGCGAATTCGGAACGGAGCTGTCCCGAGGTCTGCACGTGTCAAGGCCGGCGGATTTCAGACCAGCCTTTACCTCGGAGGCTGCCGCCGCGGTTCTGGTCCTTGCCGTGGCCGCCCCGAATCGCGTGGCTGGTGGGGGGGGGGGCGTCGAGGGTGAAAGGCGGGGCCTTTTCTGCCCTTTGTGAGTACGAATTAAGGGTGTGTGGACCGAGATAGGGGGTGGGGTTAGTGTAGGCATATTGGTTCTGCTTGGGAACTGTAGTGCAAGGGTGGGTGTGGCGGTGAAGGAGGGGCCAAGCTAGGCTAGGATCCTGGAGCTGCCAGATATCGGAGGCGGGGGCAGCGCGTGGGGCGTGGCTTGAGGGCCGCCCTGGGGGCCGAGGCCCGTATTGGACGGGTAATTGAATGATCCGACGCTCCTCCAGCCTGTTTCCCAGTGGATCCTCCGCAGGGCTGCGGTGTTGGAGAACCACGGAGGGGCTGGCCGAGGGCGGGGCTCGCTGTCGGGGGCGGGGCAGGCTTGGACGGGGCCTGAGCTGGAGGGTAGCCTCTGGGTTGGCTCGCCCCCCTGGTTCAGGCTCTAGTGTTCCTGAGCAGGTCTAGGCCAGAGGATTGGGCAGAGGCAACGGGAACCCGGGCCTCCCCCAGTGGGGTGGAACCCAGTCTCTCTGGGGTGCTTTGAAACCTGAAGCAACAGGAGAGGATGGAAACCAACACCGACTGCAGTGTGCTGTCCTTGTGCTGTGAGCAAGGAGCCGGCCTCACCCTCCAGGTGTGCAGAAACTCGAGGCCCTACCTCCAGAGCAGATGTAGACCTCCGAGTCAGGAGTGTACAGGTTTCTTTGGGAGCCCTTGCAGATGTAGATTTCCAGTTCCAGATACTGACCATCCGCCCAACATACAGTTTAAATGGTGCCCCAGGTGAATCTGATTATGAACCATGAACCTGCCTCTGGGGGGTGTCTGCTTCAGCCTCTGCTGGAGGGCTCTTCTAGGGAGCCTGTGCCAGGTGTGCAGAACATAATTAGCTGGTGGTCATAGAGGATACAAGGGTAGCCCACAGGCCACAGTGGGGGACTGAGAGGCCAGGCTACCCTGGGAGAACCTGAGCAGCAGACTTTGGTTCTGAGGTAGCCCTGGTTTGGTTTGTGGGCTCCCAGCAGCTTTTTTTTGGGGGGGGTCTCATGCGAGGCCTTCTACTCCACTGGGAACCTATATCACCACCATCCCACCCCCACCCATACTGATCTCATGGCAGGGGGGTGAATATCAAAACCACTTTAGTCAAAAAGGCAATTCACAGCCTTCTCTGTCTAGCCTTGTGGCCAAGGACGGGCCCCCAGACCTCCCTGCAGCTTGGTGATGTCTCCCCTGGCCACTTGGAAGATCTGTGGGAAATGAGGCTGTGAGTTTCAGAATGCTTTGGGAAGTACAAAACTCAACCTTGATTCTGGGGGAGACTTGGCCTTCCCTGACTCTGCTGCAATCTCCCACACCCACTCCCTGAATGCAAAAGAGTGCCAGTGACTTGGGGACTGATTACTCTGTCACATTTAGGTAATTGTTGATGTTATAGAAAACTCGATGAAACAAAGACTTAACATTTTTGCATTTCAACCCACTTTTTTTTTTTTTTTAAAGCCACTTATTATTTGGCTAATCAGAACTTCCCAACCCAGATCTGGAAATTTGCTAAGTCTTGCCCTGGGGAGTCATAAGACCAGGAACCTATTTCCTTGGTGGCTGAAGGGCTTTGATGTGGACATTCAGAACTTTCAGAAAGAAAGGCTTAGGGCCTTCTGAGGGCAGATCATTCACCTAGAGATTCTTGCTTGCTGTCTGGTGTGGTGGGGCTTGGTGGGCCACCAGCAGAATGGCCCACTCAGTCTTTCTTGGCAGAGATGCCTTGAATACATTCCTACCTATTTGTTCTCACAAAGAATTGTTTTCAGAATGCCTCTGTGCTCTGTTTTCCCTGTAGCCCCTCGAGCTAAAACATCCAATTGTGTGCTTCCTGGGCTGGGCCCATTTTAGCAGCTCTGGGGGCCCCGACTGGATAGGGAGCCACTGTGCTGTGCACGGCCCCTCCTTCCTGCAGGCCTCAAAAGAGACATATCCCTGGTCACCTAGCCCTCTTTGGGGTTGGGGTGGAAGTCGAGTAACATTGCATTCAGCCATTTCCTGTAATAATTCGGGTGGGGTTAGTGAAGTTTATCTTGAGCCACAGAACAAGGGATTTGATCATCAGTGAGATATTGGGGCCTGGTATTTAGGCTCCCTCCCCCAACACAGACTCTGATTGTAGAGCCTGGTTTCAACCACACTGCTTGCCACCTGGACCCCTCCCAGGTGCTCCCCAGTGCAGCTGCCTTGGACCAGCAGCCTATCGAGTGAAGAGTGAGCTGAGCGACTGGTATCTCCTTTACCCAGGGCAAAGCCAGGTTGGCAGGGAGCCAGCACTTTGTTCAGGATACATTCAGCCCTACTCCCTGCTCCCTCACAGCCCCAGGCTGCCAGTAGGGCCTAGTTGTGAAACCCCTCAAGCAGTGCACAAGTATGTAGACAGAATGTGCCAGCCTTCCCTTCCTCTGGCGAACCACTGTCACCTCAAGTTGGCACGTCTCTTCCCAGATCCTCTTAATAGACTTGCATGTATGCTTGCATGTGCATCTTCACAGACATGTGAAAAATACATATGTAGGATCATAGCAAATACATCCTACCACAGGCTTTTGTTCCAGGCAGGGGTTTAATTGAGGCACCTTCGTTCTTTCTCCTGGCTGTGTGGTACTCTAAGGTGTGGCTGTGTGGCTGTAGCATACACAACTTGTTGAGCCTCTGATCTGAGATGAGAGCTACATTGCCTCCCCCCCACCTTTTTTTTTTTTTTTTTTTTTTTAATGCCTGCAGCAGTGCACTCTGGTGTGTGTCTTGGTGCAGAGCAGCTGGCATTTCCATAAGCTTGAGACCTGGCACTGTTACTGATGGTCCTGTAGACAGCGTTTAAATGCCCTGGGAAGTTACTGTATTGACTTAAAAGGCATGTTACGTTTTTAAAGGAAATAGATGGAGGCCTTGGTCTCCCCAGTACTGAGGTTCCTGCTGTGTTGCTGTTTGTTTGTTTGTTTGTTTGTTTGTTTAAACTTCTCCCAGTTCTCCTTTTATACATCATCATATTGGGAACATTTAAAACAACACTAAGAAAATCACCAGTACTCTCTCACACGTCATGCCCGGCTCTCCTGCTAGCCTTCCATGGCTTACCCTCTACCCTAGCCTGGGTGAGGGCTCAGCCCCTGCAACAGTTAGGTGTGCCCACCCTGCCTGCCACCCTTGTGCCTAATGGCTGTTGGCACTGGGAGGGAAGCTGGTGTGATGCCATTTGAAACCCTCCCTCCCCTGGCTAAAAGAGGGCTGGAGCCCCCTCTGTGTGGACAGGCTGATAGGACCACACTTCTCAGCCAGAGGTTCTGTGTGTAGGGGTTCAAATCTGAAACTCAGAGGAGGTGCTGTGAGAGTCCTCTCACTGAAACCAGCTCACGACAGCCCAGACACTGTGAGGGCCTGTCTGCCCTGACCTCACTCTGAATCAAGTTGGTCGTTGGGTTCCTAGATGTAGCAAATCGAAAGGGGAAGGGAGAGATGTGTTGATAGTGGCTTACAGGCAAGGAAGGAAAGAAACCAACAAGTTATTAATATTGTATGCATGTGTATATGCCTGTGTATTTAAATATATAACTCAAGAAACCCAACAAAACCAAACAGCACTGAAACAAATGTGGGACTGTTTGTGGATGGGTGTGTCGTGTCCCCCCCCCCCCCCCAGTAGTCCTTGAGGCCTGCATTCTGTAACTGCCCTTTATACCAGCGATCTTGAGGTATCACGGCACTGTTAAAGTATGTCTGGTTTATACTTTGAGAAAGCACTTAAACTGCTTTTCAAAGTGAAAACTTATAGAATGATAAACTCAGCTCTCATTGTTGTATCTAATACTTGCAGACTGCTTGCTAGGGACAGGCATTGTTCTGTTTGCATTAATTTCCAGTAAGCTATTTAATCTTCACAGGACCCGATGAGATAGGCACTATTATTATTACTAGTCTTCAAAAAAGGATGCCAAGATTCAGATGGGTTAAGAAATATGCCTAAGGTCACACCGCACATGAGAGGGAAACTGAAATTTAGTGCCTGGGCAGCCCCACTTCTGAGTTCAGGTATACCCACTGCTGCTGGTCTGACTGCTACTCCTGTCTGGACCTGTGTTCTAGGGCATGACAGGTGAGCAGTGCCTCATGGTATTAGAAATATGTGTGTCCCAGCACACAAATTCTTATTAGCTCTTCCCCCCCCCACACACACACACAGATTCTTATTCTGAAATACAGTGAATGCTCATACATTCTCCTAGACTCATCAGTTAAATATTCTGTCACTTTTTTCTATCCTTTTTTCCCTTCCTCCTTTTTTTTTTCAAGTACCGTATTTTCTCCCTTCCCTGTCTCTCCTCCTTTAAATAGTATGTATTATGTAAGTGTACAGTCCATAATCAATTTCCCTAATGATCCACAAAATGTCCCTTATAGGATGCAGGGTCCAGTTAATGACACATTGCAGTGGGTTGGCCTGTCCCTTTAGTTTCCTTTAGTCTGGAATATCTTGTGGCCTTTTGTTGCATTAGCATTTTAGAGATCCAGACCAGTTGTCTTGTAGAGCATCACACAATCTGGGATTTGTCTGGTTGCTTCCCCCTGATTAGGTCCAACTGAAACATTTTGGTGACACAGGGAATGTTGGTCATTTCCATACACGATAGTGGGAGCACCTGATGTCAGCTTGTCTGGTTGCTGGATCACGTATGTGGTTAAGGTTGTGTCTGCCAGGTTTCTTCACTATAAAGATAGGACATTCTCCTCTTGATAATAAGTAACCGATATGGTGACACTTTGAGGCTGGGTTTTTGGAGGGCTAGGGTGCTCCTGGTCCTGTATGTATAGCCAGGTGCCTGGCTGGTGCAGGTGTGGTGTCTGTTCACCTTTATTCAACCCCCTTTGATCTGGTCCACCTGATATGTTTCCGTTTCATCTTCCATTGACTGGACAAGCACTGGGATTTCTGGGTCCTGCTTTAAAGTCCTTTTAAAGTCCAAGGATAGCTCAGCCAAGTCTTAGGTGCACCTTTCCCAAACAAACGACATACCCTAATTTTACTTTGAATTAAACTGTTTCCAGATAGTATTTATAGCCTGGTTTTGTTTGTTTTAGTTAGCCCAATGGCATCCACCCTGGGTGTATGGCCCCAGATGACCCATCCTCCAGACTTGGGTGGGGCCTGCAGCCAGTGATACCGTCAAGGACCTGGTGCATCTCTGCTTGCTTTCCAGAAAAAAAACAATACTGATCTAAGCCCACACACCTGAGCCTGTTTTACTTCCCTTTCATAGCCCCAAGTGGGATTATTTTCTTGATAAGTCAGCTTCCCATTAAAATGGAAAGAAACTTTGGAGTGCTCTCTCCAGCTTAGCAGTTTTGAAGAAGCTGCTGTGGTGGGTCTGGGATGGGAGGGTGTTGGGGGTTTGGCTGCCAAGGCCTGCAGGGTGGGACCCTGAGCTCAGGAGGCCCTCTCCCCTGCTCTAAGTCAATCTAATGGAGACCCAGATGCTAACTTTCTACTCTGTTGGCAGTGATTTGGTGCTAGGCACAGGATGTAACACAGAAATCCTCACGCAACCAGAAGCTCTGCCGTTTGGCTGCACATAAACACATGCATACATGCAAACGTGCTCTCCTGTTTGTTTTGTGTCTAAATCTGGAACATGTTTATGTGAGACCTGTGATTCTGGTTCATTTATTCAGTTTGATCTTAGAGTCCACCCTCAACCCCATCTTCCAGCATTTGTGGATCAGCTGGGTGCAAGTCAGGCTTCTTGGAGACATGGAGTCCCTCAGCTGTAGCTAGGCCACGGCAAAGAGACTGGTCATCTCCCTGGCCACCTGCCTTGCCCCTGTTAATGCCCTAGCCCACGTGCGCCTTCTACCCAGTTCCCGTTCCCCTCCTGACCCATGACCTGGGTGTTGGCACTGTTTGCTGTTGGGCGTTGTGTGCATGGTGGGAGCAAGCAGCCTTGACCACTCCATGGTTTTGACTAACATTCTACACAAACAGAATGTTTGGTTTTTTTGGGGGGTTGTGGGGGAGGCTATGTTGGGGGGTTATCTGTTTATTGTTCTTCTTTTTTGAAGTTCATCACACAAAAACACTTGCTAACCAGGAACTTGGCAACACTCCATGGCGATTGGCCAGTCTGTCCCAAGGTGACCTGTTTGGAAGAGTGCTGAGGCCTGATGCCTCAGATTAAATGTCCCTGTGCTGCTGCCACAGGGGCGTGGCTTTCCCTGAATGGGTGAGTGACCCATGGTCTCTGAGCACAGGGTACAAACTCATCTCCTTGGAACTAGAGCCCAGGGTACATCATGTAAGAGCTTTGCAGGGAATGGGGGGGGGGGGCGCAAATTAAAAATCATTCACCAGGGAGCACGTGGCTCAGTGTCTGCCTTGGGCTCCTATCCCAGGAGCTTCTGAGAGTGGAGTTCTGGCACATGCCTGTCTCCTACAAACATGGGCCAATTGGAAGGAAGCTTGGGAATGGGGAGAGGAGGGAGTGGGCTCAGAGGAGCTCAGGAGGCTTCTTGCCCCCCACCCAGGACCACCGTAGAGGCATCATCAGCAAGGCGATGGCCAGGCAGCTTGGCTGGTGGTCAAGGACCCCTTTGTGGCCTCCTGACGCTTTTGCGTTAAGTCAACCTGAGGTCATTATCCTCAAGTATGTGTAGCCTATATTTGTGATATAGCCAGGAATTTCCACCCTTGTAAACTCCTCTGAGCTTTTACTGTCTTTTATGGTATAAATACCCACACACAAAGGATAAAGGGAACTTGGTTTGAGGCTAGAGATAGAAGTTAGTAAATGGCAGATCAAGAATAGAGGTTTCTGCAAGGAAGTGTTGGGAAAGAGGAAACAGAAGAGGCGTAACTGAGTTTAGAGCTCCGCCCTTAGGGGAAAGGAGCAGGGCCCAGGTACCCCGGAGTATCCTTAGTACCCCGTGATATTCTGCTTGGGCCATCGCCTGGGCTGCTTGTTCAAAACCGTGTCTGGGATCAGGGGAAGGCTCTGGAAACAAGGCATTGGCACCATGGGTGCACCTTGAATATCTTATCAGTATCAAACTCCAGCATATTCTCCTTGGAAGAGAAATAATACATGTGAGCTAATTACATAGTTGCCATTGTAACAAGTGATGGGAAGTCCTGCTACTTCGCAGTCACTCTGTTGTCTTGGTTTACACTCTGCACTGCCTGTTGTCCTCGTTCCCCCGACCGACCGGCCACCTTTGGTCTGTCTGCTAGTCATTGGTTACCCCATGTCTCCATCTGTGGTCATCTTCTGGCAGGTGTGCCAACTGGCCTTGGTAGGGTAGGGCCCCAGAGATCTTGCCTGGTTCTCCTGAGGACCTCACTCCCTGGTGCTTGTTCGTCAGTTGCCATCTGAATGGTGTGGTGTGGTGTGGTGGGGGGAGACGGCCCCTCACAGCAGCGCAGGGACCTACCAGGGACTTCTGGCTCCTTGCAGCCCTGTGTGCTAAGTAAGGGCAGTTTCCTAAGGCTTCCTTGTCTTTTCCAGAGTGCTCCTTTTTGGCTGCTTGCATGGCATGTCCTGCTTTCTAAGATCACCTTGCTGCTTGGCCTTATGCATCAGGGGATTGATTATCAGGAGGGTCCGAGGGGCTTTGCAGGATGCTGTCTTTTATCATGATATGTATTCTTAGTATTTTATGCCATGCCTTCCTTGTGGGTGGTCAGTGGTCCAACTGACCAGCATCTGCTGTCACAGCTATTCTGTTGCCCTGTTGGTGAGCACAAAAGTGGTTGTGTTGAGTTACTGTCAGGCCTTTGGGTCTTGCAAGAAATTCAGCTTCCTCGGCTTCTTCTAGGTTCTGATTTGAAGCTGTCCTTCCCTATTGATTAGTGGGTGTTACGTGTTAGCATTTTGCTTTGGACAGGTTGTCTCATTTTAAAGTATGCTAACTTTAAACTTTGAAAAACTTCCACTTTCATTTCCCTTTCCCTGATCT